>NC_062578.1:38592500-38962500 GCF_022837055.1 Prionailurus viverrinus | reverse complement strand
TTACTGTTCAATAAGCAATGTTATGGGAAACAAGCCTCCTGTACATTAAAAAAAATGACTGAAATTTTCAAATAACAGATACTAGATATAAAATTCCTATTCAGGGTTACTGGTTCTAAAAGGCAACTTAATTGCATTGGTAACTAAGGCAGAACCAAAGAGAATGTAGCCTCATTTTGACAAGTGACTGCCGGTTTGTGTAAAAATTTAATTCACCGTGATCATTACCCAGCACTAATAGTGAAGTCATGTGAAAGAAGGTGGAGAGGATGATTGTAGTCCAGCCTTTTGGGAGATGTGGGGAGAAGAGAAAAATTTGAACCTTGAGAGAGAGAGAGAGAAGGGTGAAAGGTGAGGGGATCACTGTAGAGTGAAGAAGCTTGAGCAGAGTTTGTGGGGAAAGAACAGGCAGGAAATAAGAAATAAAGGAGAGAGAAAAAAAGAGTAATAAAGGAGAGAATGCAAGAAAGTGGGGAACTGATGAAATGAGCTCCTAAAAGAGATAGGGGAGGGTGGAGTGAGGTGCAAAGGTGGAATTTGATGGGTCCAGACTTCTTTTTAATGAGCAAAATTCTGTGGTTGCTCTAACTGTGTAACACTATTCCGTTTCTCATTTTATCCTCTGATGTTCATGTAGAATGCGAATTTCTTAGCAATCTTTGGGAATAAAAACAACTCCTTATTTTTTCTTTTTGAAGTTATGATTGACATCACTCTTCCAACAACGTCTCTTAGGTAATATTTGGACCAGACATAGACTCTTTTCCCTTCTCGAATCACTTGGATAGCTTAGGCTTTAATTAACCATGTTCTATTTTAGTTTAATCTTGGGTATTTTATTTTACTTCTCCCCAGTTTCATTGGGAAATAATTTTCATCCATTGCTGTATAAGGTTAAGACATCCAGCAGTATGGCTTGATTGTGAAGTGATTACCACAATAGACTTAGCTAGCATCTATCTTCTCACACAGATACAATAAAAAAAAAAAGAAACAGAGGGAAAGAATTTTTTTCTCTTATGCCCAGAACTCTTAGGATTTGCTTTCTTAACAACTTCCTTCCACATCATACAGCAGTGTTAGCTCTAGTCATCATGCTGTACATTACATCCCTAATATGTATTTACAACCAAAAGTTTATGCTTCCTGACCACCTTCCTCCAGCTCCCCCACCCATCACCTGCTACCCCTGCTAACCACAAGTCTGATCTCTTTTTCTATGAGTTTGTTTGTTTTTTCAGATTCTACATATAAGTAAGATCATACAGTATTTGTCTTTGATGTATTTCCCATAGCATAACGCCTTCAAGATCCATCCATGTTGTCACAGATTAAACCACTTTTATTTTACTTTATTTTATTTTACTTTGTTTTATTTTTTTCTCTAATTTTATGTTTAATGTCTACGAAGCAGAAAGTGGAATTTATTTTAATTTTTTTTAATGTTTATTTATTTTTGACAGAGAGAGAGACAGAGCATGAGCGGTGGGGGGTGGGGGGGTGGGGGGGGGTGGGGGGGGCAGAGAGAGAGAGAGGGAGACACAGAATCCGAAGCAGGCTCCGGGCTTCTAACTGTTAGCCCAGAGCCTGATGCGGGCTAGAACGCACAGACCGCGAGATCATGACCTGAGCTGAAGTCGGACGCTCAACCGACTGAGCGACCCAGGCGCCCCAGAAGTGGAACTTATTTAAACGTAAGATGTAACAAAATGAAATTAAATGAGGCCAAAAAGGTCTGTTTCTTTCTGGATATAATAAGTTTATGAAAAACTAGAATATCATCTGTTTCATTAAAAATAAAGAGGCATCAGGGGCGCCCGGGGGGCGCAGTCGGTTAAGCGTCCGACTTCAGCTCAGGTCACGATCTCACGGTCTGTGAGTTCTAGCCCCGCATAGGGCTCTGGGCTGATGGCTCAGAGCCTGGAGCCTGCTTTCGATTCTGTGTCTCCCTCTCTCTCTGCCCCTCCCCCGTTCATGCTCTGTCTCTCTCTGTCTCAAAAATAAATAAATAAATAAATAAATAAATAAATAAATAAATAAATAAAGAGGCATGCATCTCTGTGTCCTGTACACTCACCTTGACCTTCTACTCTCTGAACCCTAAGCCAAGGATGTTGGCTTTTGTAATTTTATTTTCTTAATTAAAGAATAATTGACATACAATATTATTTTCATTTCAGGTGTACAACATTGTGATTTGATATTTATATATATTTGAAATGGTCATCACAATAAATCTAGTTACCGTCTGTCACCATACAATATTATTGACTCTATACCCTACGCTGTGCGTTTCATGCCCATGTCTTACTTATTTTATAACTGAAGATTATACCTCTTAATCCTTTTCATCTATTTTGTCCATCCCCCAAGGCCCCACCTTTCTGATAACCATCAGATTGTTCTCGGCATCTATGAGTCTGTTTCTATTTTGTTTCGTTTGTTCTTTTGTTTTTTAGATTCACTATAAGTGAAACCCTATAGTATTTGTCTTTCTCTATCTGACTTACTTCACTTAGCATAATTTTCTCTAGGTCTTTCCATATTGTTGCAAATGTCCAGATTTCGTTCTTTTTTATGGCTGAGAAATATATATATATTATATATTATATATTATATATTATATATTATATATTATATATTATATATACATCTTTATCCATTCATCCATTGGTGGCCACTTGCATATCTTGGGTATTGTAACAAATGTTGCAATCAACATAGGAGTACATGCGTCCTTTTGAATCAGTGTTTTTGTTTTCTTCAGACGAATACATACAAATAGAATTGCTGGATTGTATGGTGGTTTTTTTTAATTTTTTGAGGAAACTCCATACTGTTTTCCATAGTGGCTGCACCAATCTATATTCCCAACACTGCGTGAGGGTGTCCTTTTCTCCACATCGCTGCCAATACTTATTATTTCTTTTCTTTTTGAAACTAGCCATTCAGAGGTGTGAGGTGATAATCTCACTGAGGTTTTGATTTGCATTTCCCTGGTAATTAGTGATGTTGAACATCTTTTCTTATGCGTCTTAGTCATTTGTATGTCTTCTTTGGAAAAATGTCCTCAGGTCCTCTGTCCAGTTTGCAATCAAATAATTTCTATGTTGAACCGAATGAATTCTTTATATATTTTGTGTGTTAACACTTTATTGATTTGCAGGATACCTGGGTAGCTCAGTTGGTTAAGCCTCTGACTTGATTGTGGCTCAGGTCATGATCTCACAATTCGTGAGATAAATCCCCACTTATGCACTGACAGTGTGGAGCCTGCTTGGGATTCTCTCTCTCCCTGTCTCTGTGCTCCTCTCCCATGTGAGCGTGTGTGTGCTCTCTCTCTCTCAAAGTAAATAAATAAGCATTTTTTAAAATTATAAAGACAATATAACATTTGAAAATATCTTCTCTCATTCAGTAGGTTTCCTTTTTTGTTGATGATTTCCTTTGCTGTGCAAAAGCTTTTTAGTTTGATATAGTGCCATTTATTTATTTTTGCTTTTATTTCCCTCACCTGAAGAGACAGAACCAAAAGAATATCGTGAAGACTGATGTCAAAGAACTTGCTGCCTATGTTGTTTTCAGAGTTTTATGGTTTCAGAGCTCACATTTATTTTTTATTATTTTTTTTAATTTTTAAAAGTTTGTTTATTTTGAGAGAGAGAGAGAGAGAAAGAGAGAGAGAGAGAGAGAGAGAGAGAGAGAGAAAGTAGGGGAGGGGCAGAGAGAGGGAGAGAGAATCCCAAGCAGGCTCGATGGGGGGCTTGAACTCACGAACTGTGAGATCATGACCTGAGCTGGAACCAAAAGTTCGATGTTCAACCAACTGAGCCACCCAGGTGTGCCAATTTATTATTATTATTTTCTTTTTTTTTTTAATTTTTTTAACGTTTATTTATTTTTGAGACAGAGAGAGACAGAGCATGAATAGGGGAGGGTCAGAGAGAGGGAGACACAGAATCTGAAACAGGCTCCAGGCTCTGAGCTGTCAGCACAGAGCCCGACGCAGGGCTCGAGCTCACGGACCGCGAGATCATGACCTGAGCCGAAGTCGGCCGCTTAACCGACTGAGCCACCCAGGTGCCCCTATTATTATTATTTTCTAAAGATTTAATTTTTTTTAAGTAATCTCCACACCCAACGTGGAACTTGAACTCACAATCCTGAGATCAAGAGTTGCATGCTGTACTGACTGAGCCAGCCAGGAGCCCCTCAGGTCTTACATTTAAGTCTTTAATTCATTTTGAGTATATTTTTGTGTATGGTGTAAGATAAGTGATCCAGGTTCACTCTTTTGCAGCTGTGTCTCTGGTTTCCCCAATACCCTTTATTGAGGAAACTACCTTTTCCCCATTATGTATTCTTGGCTCCTTTGTCTTATAAACACACTTTTTGTTTTATTTCTGAGTTTTGTCCACTCCATGTTTAAATCTTTGTATTACTATCACTGTATGAGCACTAAGTTTTAAAATGTAAATGGTTCTAATTAGCTTACAACTGTGATTTTTCCCTTTCTGACATTTATAGTTTTTGTCATGATTTGTCTTTTTATATCTTGCATATCTTTGCCATCCCTGACCTTCTTCATTAAGACAGGCAGGTATTGGGGCGCCTGGGTGGCACAGTCGGTTAAGCGTCCGACTTCAGCCAGGTCACGATCTCGCGGTCCGTGAGTTTGAGCCCCGCGTCAGGCTCTGGGCTGATGGCTCAGAGCCTGGAGCCTGTTTCCGATTCTGTGTCTCCCTCTCTCTCTGCCCCTCCCCCGTTCATGCTCTGTCTCTCTCTGTCCCAAAAATAAATAAACGTTGAAAAAAAAAATTAAAAATAAATAAATAAAGACAGGCAGGTACCCCATAAGCCCACCAAAATACCAGGGAACACTCCCCGATTCCTCCCATTTTTAGTTCTCCCAAAATGTAACCAACTTGGCGAACAATGGCTTTCAGTGGCCTGTCCCCTCAGGGCTTCTGTTTTACGGGTGATACCAGAGCAGAGGATGCTATTTGGAGTAGACTAAAAAGAAATCCATTTTCTTAAGCTGGATTTTAATTAGTCAAATGGGACATGTTAATGTTTTTCATGTGAGAGTTGAGGCGAAAGGAACTAAAACATTGAGGCATGTAGCAAGCATAGAATCCAACTGAGATTCTCCAAGACTTCTCTAGAAACGTGGCACGGCATACCCCTGAATTTTTAATTTAG
Source organism: Prionailurus viverrinus (assembly GCF_022837055.1). Taxonomy (NCBI): domain Eukaryota; kingdom Metazoa; phylum Chordata; class Mammalia; order Carnivora; family Felidae; genus Prionailurus; species Prionailurus viverrinus. The sequence continues at coordinate 38,957,298 of NC_062578.1, read as the reverse complement.
TTTCAGCAAAACTGCTATAAAAGAAAGAAAAAATTGTGAGAGGCTAAATGTCACCCAGGAATCTGGTAGGATCTGTGCCACAAAGCTGCTAAAGGCTCAAGCACCAGGCTTATAGCGTTTCTTTGCAGTACAGTTGCTTATCAATGAAGCGTGTATGCAGTCTAATTAACATAATTGGAACTACTATAATTATGCTATCATTTTGTTTACTTTAGCACATTCTGTTGAGGTATATGGGTAGCAATATTTGCTATTGAAATATTGCCCCCTTGCTGCACGCAGGTTGTTTAATCATCCTGTTTATGCTACCTTCCTCGTGGTGCCACCCTCACTCAAAGTGGAGGAAAGTGTTAAGTCCTTGTAGCCAGGAAAGTAGCAGAAGAGAAAGCAAGGAACCTAATTAGGAACCCAGAGCCACAGAGCTCCAAGGGTGGGAAGTTTTGCAAAACCACCGTGGGAAAAGAACACTCCCTAGTCCAGAGCATTCAATCTAATAAAATGATGAAGGAAATTGATTTCCAACGCAACGCATTCATCATTCGTGGGGCGGCCCTCTGTTTTCGGCAGTTGAAACAAGTTATATCTCATTTCGGAAAACTCCGAGTAAAGTCATAAAGGCTCGGTGGGATTTGCTCTAAATATCCGTGCCGGTACCAAAAGTCTTTATTTGCTTTGACCTTTTAAATGAGGCTGCAGTTCGGATGGGAAAATGATAATTCTTGCTGCTCAACATTCTTGCTCCGACTTCTTGTTTTGAGAGGCACTGAGGATTTTTTTTTTTTTCCTGAGCTTTCAGCAGAACCACACAGGAGATAAGAACTTTACAGGCCAGTAGGACCTTGTACGATCACTCCTTTCCAGCATCTTCAGAGGGAGGCAGGGGGCAGCAGGCTCGATTTTCAGAATCTGTTTGCGTGGCTGTTCTGTGGCAGAGAAGAGGTTACACAGGTGTTTCAGGCCTTTGAAGTTTTCCTTTTGCTCACGTTGTTTCCAAAGAGAAGGTGTGGGCTAATGCATTCCCCATGGTTCCTACTGGAGGCGTCAAGCCAAGGCCAGCAGATGTTGGTGTCACATTCACAGCCAATGAGTATAATATCTGGTTTTTCATAACTACTCTTCCAAAGAGCATAAACAGAACACAGCATAAAGATCAATAAAACAGGAGGAGACCTGCTCCGTGCCCTCTCATCCCACTGAGTTCTCCAAATGACTCCACATCTTTCTGCCTACATTTCCTGAGTTCCCTGTTAGACACCACAAGTCACGGCAAACGCTGCTAATGTGCACTCCTCCTTAAAGGTACATCCCATGTTCTTTGCCAAGGTTCAAGACGTGGGTCTTAGTCATCTACCAGATGTTTTTTGTTTACTAGCTGTTATTTAAAATAGCTTGTAGGGCTTTCTTATTTCGTTCGGATCTCACTCCATTTGGAGATCTTTAAATGCATGCAACACATGTAATCCTGAAGTAGAGACACAGAAGCAGTAATCAGGACTGGGAAAGCGTTTTGTGCTATCCACACAAAACCAGTCAACTGAATGAACATGTTGAATACCGTTTCATACTCATCTTAAGTAATGAATGAAACAGGAATGTTTTAATGGAGGGTGAGGGCAGTGAATGCTGTCAGTGTCCTCTGGTCAAGATCCCCCTTTCCTGGCGAGTGTACCTACCCCCAAGCCTCTGTGAGTGGTGGTGGTTAATGGCCTATAGCCGGTTGTGTCTCCAGAGAATTTCCCCAAGCTTATCGAAACAGAAGTGTTCTCCCTAAAGGTTCCTCTGATGCACAGACACTCACATGCATACCAGGGCAGTCCACTGCCAATAACTGAATAATATATGCGTATATAGGGCCCATCTGCTTGACCGTGGTGCGATCCATGCCCCAGAGCTCCCTGAGGGATCAGTTTACAGATGGACCCCAACGGGACCCACATCTTTACACAGATCTTTCCCCCCCATCCTGCCTCCCTCCTCGTCCCTCTCTAAAAAGCACTCCTTGATCCTTGATACAGCTTATATTCTAACGGGGAAAGGCAATAAGCAAATGAAAATGAGACTTCCTCAGAAAGTGAGAAGAGCTATGAAATTAGACAGTAACCATCTAGAGGATGTTGTCCAAATAAAGTGGAACCCAGAAAGTAGGAATACCTGAATAATTTTGCACCAGTAGGTGTTACATAGTATATACTCTGAAGAGAGAACAGAAGTGGCAAAGGCAATTAATACACAGAGCTGGAGACACAATCTGACGCTGAGCAGAAATTCTATTTTTTTAATGGATGAATAATAAACAAAAATGAGTTGAAGACTCTCACAGTTAACTTGGGAGGCACTAATGCTGGTCATTGGGAACCCAGGCTCTTCAGCAGACATTTGGGTTAAATCTGGTTGATTGTATTCTCTGATGGTTTGACCTTAGACAAGTCACTGAACTTTGCTTTTTAGTTTTCACATCCATAAAATGGGGATAATAATAGTACCTATTCATGAAGGTGTTATAAGCATTAAATGAGTTCATGAATGTAAATTTTAGAATAGTACATAATACAAAGTAACTACTCAAAGAAAGTTCCCATTTATCAATATCATACATGTCTGCATGAACAACACTGTCTTTATCAACAACCATTATAAATGTGGGATGTGGGAAATTACAAAGATTCCAAAATGACAAGGTATCCTTATCTGTTCTGAATCTTGGGGAGACTCACCTAAGATTGGATACAATGAGTTCAGAAAGCAGTTCTAGGCTTCACAGAAAAAAGCAGAATTTTGTTCTTTTATTCAACAAACATTATATACCAGGAACTATTCTGGAAACTATAGCAGTGAACTGACCAGATTCCAGCATTCATACAGCTTGTATTCTAACGGACAAAGGCAATAAGCAAATGAAAATAAGACTTCCTCAGATAGTGATAAGAGCTATGAACTTAGACAGTTCTAGAGTGATGTTGTCCAAATAAACTCTCTGGATGATGGAAATGTTCCATATCGGCACTGCCCTCATCACCACTAGCCACATGTAGCCACTGAGCACTTGAAATGTATCTAGTATGACAGGATAACTAAATTTCTAATTTTATTAAATGTAAAATGAAAATCAAATAGCCACAGGTAAATTTGGATTTACAAGAAGGTCCAGAAATAGACCCACACATACGTGAACACAGAAATTATCAAAAAATAACTATACTTGGAGGATACTGCAGACTGAAAAAGGAAGGAATTTTTTCAATAAATGGTACTGAGTTTTTGGGGGGCTCTAAAAATTAACATGCAAAATTAAACTTGGATCCTACCTCACACCATATAAAGAAATCACTTCTAGGGATTGCATATCTAAGTATTAAAGGCAGTACAGTAAAGCTTCTGGAAGACAATCTGGAAAGATATCTTTGCTACTTCAGCACAAAAAATTTCATAAGTGGGACTTACAAATCACTGGACATAAAGGAAAAGATTGATAAACTGGAGTTGATTAAAATTTAAAAACTCTACTCATCAAGATACTTTTATGACATTGTTTTTGAAACAAGCTACAGAGGGGCGCCTGGGTGGCTCAGTCGGTTAAGCGTCCGACTTCGGCTCAGGTCATGATCTCACGGTCCATGAGTTCGAGCCCCGCGTCGGGCTCTGTGCTGACCACTCAGAGCCTGGAGCCTGTTTCAGATTCTGTGTCTCCCTCTCTCTCTCTGACCTTCCTCCATTCATGCTCTGTCTCTCTCTGTCTCAAAAATAAATAAACATTAAAAAAAGTTTTTTTTAAAAAAAGAAAAAAGCTACAGAGTGTAAGAGGGTATTTGCAACACATACATCTGACAAAGCACTTGCATCCAGGATAGAGAGAGAAAATATCTACATATCATAACAAATAGTCATAGGATGTAATAGAAAAAATGGACAAGACTTCAGTAAATCTTCACAAGACTTCACAAAAGGAGATATTCAATTAGCTAATAAACATATGAAAAGATGCTCGATCTCACTCATGGTCAAGGAAATAGAAATTTAAAAAAACACCATGAACTACCACTGAACACCCACCAGAATGACTAGAATTAAGAAGGTGGTTGATACCGAGGATGCATGGAGATATGGAGGAAGTGGGACCTTATATAAAGTTGCAGCGATGGTCAAATGGTATAATCAGTTTTGAAAAACATGTGCATAGTGTTTTATTCCAGCAATTTTATTCCTGAAAATATACCTAGTAGACATGTATACAAATGTGCTCCAAAGTATGTATACAATAAACTTCACAGCAACACTATTCATAATAGCCCAAAACAGAAAACAACGCACATGTTCAAGAGCAGAAGAATGGGTAAATATTGGTAGAGTCACATAGTAAGTTATTAAGCAGCGATGCAAAATGAAGAAACCACTGCTATATACAATAAATAGCATGGACGAATCCCACCAATATCACGTGAAATGACGGAAGCCAGTTGGAAAGCAGTATACGTTGTAGTAATAGAAATGCCCTATTTAGAGTTCAAAAGCAGGCAAAACTAATCCACAGAAAGATGACCTGCGAGAAGAAGGAAGTTCCTGGGAAGATGAGGATACTTTATTTTTGGATGGGTATTGGTAACGTTTAGCTGTTTAGCTTTCTATACTATTCTTCAGTAAAAAGCTTATTTTAAAGAAATGCATAGCCAAACAACCAATCCAATATAGTTTGATCCTATCCCATTTTGTGAAAATATACGTGTGTGTACCTATTTGGAGGACTGGATTATGTCTGGGTGTTTGGAGGGAGTTACGAGCAATTTGTGTTTGCTTTCCGTATCATATTTCCTAAATCATCTGCAATAGACATGTATAACTTGGTAATAAGAAACACACTTTTCCCCCTTTATTGCAACAACAATAAGAACAACGAAGTATAAAGTTGAATTGTAGGTAAGGAGAAGACTGAAGATCAAAGGAGGGATTTTCTTTTCGGAGTTAGGAGACACTGAGCATTTTTATGCTCTGAGTGGGAAGAGTTAGGGAGAGGCAGGAGCTGAGAGATTTTCGCTTTGTTTTGTCATTGTGAAAACATAAAGAACTGTTTTATCCATTAATACTATGTAAGGGATGGGTCTAGTCTTTTTATATGCAGTTTGCCAGAATTTGCCTCTGATAGGAGCTACTCTTTTTTATTAGCTTTCTTCTCATTTCCATTACAGTCAGGCATCCCAAATACCACCTTTGAAACGCAGTTAATTCTCTGTGAAAAGAACAAAAATAAATAAACAGCCAACAACAACAAACAAAACTACTTGAAAGCACCGATGTTTTCTCTTGCATATAACAAAATCTTCAGGATTTATTTAGCAGCATGCTTCAGCCTTCATAATGCAGGGCCAAACTTCTTTTCTTGCTCTATTTTCCACCACTCACATCAGTCCTGCTCTGCTGGAGGCATATCGAGACCCATGCACTCCTCTAGCCATTTCATATTTCTATTATCATCTAGCTCTTCTCCACCTGACAAAATCCTCCTGGTGTTTTCAGGCTCAGCTAATGATCGGTGTTTGAAGAAGATGTCTGCATTCCCCTAGTTGTAACAGTTATCTCCCTATGTGTTTTCTGAACAATTTGTAATGGTAAAGCTACTGTTAGGCACCAGGAACTGGTTTTGATATCAGTATTGCTAATCCTCAAGACTACTCTACCAAGTAGATGTGATTATACCTCTTCATCAGATCAGAAAACTATCCAAACTCACTTAGCCAGTCAGTAGACGAGCCAGGATTTGACCTACATCTGTCGTCTCTAAGCCAGTATTTTTGTATACCTACCTGGGTCCCCTCGTGTACGGTATGTTTGAGGACAGAAATCGTGCCCTATTAACCCTATTAACCCTATAAACCCTATTAGGTTTCCCCTACACCTGGCACAGAAACCGGCCAGATGAAGTGGTTAGAAATGCTTGCAGAACTGAACTGAATTGATTTCAATTCAGTAAGCATAACATCGGCTTATGGGCTGAATTATGTGCCCTCCCAAGTTTATATGTGGAAGCCGTCGCCCCCCACGATCTCAGATTGTGACAGTATTCGGAGACAAGGCCTTTCCAACAGGTAATTAAGGTAAAATGAAGACATATTGGTTAAGGGGAGATTAGAACACAGATGACCATATTAAGACACAGGAGGACCATGGCCATCTACAAGCCAAGGAGGGATGTCTCAGAAGAAGTCAACCCTGTTGACATCTTGACCTCTAGCCTCCAGAATTGTTAGAAAGTAAATTTCTGTTATTTAAGCCACCTAGTCTGTGGCACTTTGTTTTTTATGAAAATGTTTACATACTTTTACATTACGGTTTTGTTTTTCAAAGTTTATTTTATGTATTTATTTTGAGAGAGAGAGTGGGGGGGGGGGGGTGGGTACAGAGAGAGGGAGAGAATCCCAAGAAGATTCCGCACAGCCACTGCAGAGTCTGACCCAGGATCAAACCCAAACCCACGGACTGTGAAAACATGACCTGAGCGGAAATCAAGAGTCGGACACTTAACCGACTAAGCCACGTAGGCACCCCTAGTCTATGGCACTTTGCTGTGGAATTAGCAAACCAAGGCTTTGGCCATGGCACCCCAGCGTGTGCCCTATCAAAGCTGTGATGAGTTTCTTTCTCTTTACTCCTCAGCGTTGGCTTCCTTCTGCTGAATCTGCACATCTTTCAATCCCTTACTCTTCTTTACCAGCTATCCCCAGCCCCCCACCACTTTGTTCTACTCTTGGAATATGCAGTATCCTGTTTTACCCCTCTATGGGATTTCTCTATCTCCGCCTTTTTTTTACACTGGCCCTGTTTTAGGTTTGTTTACCTGATTGTGACTTGTAGGTTTCTGTTATTCAACGAACTGACTAGAATTGCCAGCTTTAGTAAATAAAAAAAATTTTGTTTATTCCAAATTCGAATTTAACTGGGTGTCCTGTATTTTATCTGGCAGCTCTATGGCTGCTGATTTACCCATCAGCAAAGTCTTTGGTGTCTGTGTTGATGAGGGAGCATGAGGCAGGCACAAGCTAGCCCCGCTCCCCCGGGTGGGATCTGTGTGATGTCCCGGATGATGTGTTCCTTGGACACTCCCAGCTACCCAAGAACAAAGGAAAGGGCTGTAAGTGTTTGCCATGGCAATGTGGGAAACTAAGGCAAATGAAAAATTAAATTCCCTCACTGCCTACAGCCCATTGACAAGTCCTTGAAACCGGCAGCGTGACCTCCCTCTAGGAGCTCAACTGCCTCAAAGATGACACTTTGCTGGGGGCAAAAGAGAACCTTAACTTAACATTATCCCAACCTCAAAGATCCTGTAAGTCAACTTCCTTTATCTCAACTGCCCCAAGATATATGCTGGCAATCATACTCCAAGCTCATGCTCCCCCTGCCCCCATATACATCTAAGGGGCCTCAGGACTGAGGTTTTACTGAATGGTAATAAATGCTGTTTCCCCAGCAACAGCTAGCCCCTCAAGGTCATGGAAACCTTGCTTCCAAAATTCCTTAGAGACTTACTCTATCCCTGACCCCCTCCCAACCTGAAGGTGTATAATAATGAGTTACACATGAGGACCCCAGTGCAGCTCTTCCTGCCCATGGGTCCTGTCCCCATGCTTTAATAAAATCACCTTTTTGCACCAAAGATGTCTTCAAGAATTCTTTCTTGGTCGTCAGCTCTGGACCACCCACCATCACCCCAAAATTTCATCACTTGTTGTGGCACAATTACTTAAGAAGTGGGGAAAAACATACCTGCAGTTAAAAAAAAAAAATACATATATATATATATATATATATATATATATATGATGAGGGGTTTTTTTGGAGGGGGGGTAACAGTGGGGTTCATGAGGTCAAGAGCCGACAACCAAGAAAGAATTCTTGAAGACATCTCTGCTGCAAACAGGTGATTTTATTGAACCAGGGGGACAGGACCTGTGGGCACGAAGAGCTGCCCTGGGACCATGAGGAAAGACTGGTTATATACTGGGGCTGAGGGGGAGGTGAAGTTCAGAGAAAGTTTCCAGTGAGATTTTCATACGCTAAAGAAGACTCACAGAATACTGGAAGCCTAGCTATTGTCAAGTTAAGGTGGTTTTCCCCTCTAGCAAAGCATTAACATTAAGACAATAAGGAGTTCCTGTAGAAACATTTTACTCTGCCAGCCTCAAGTATTTGCCAATGAGCTTCAGGTTATAAGGAAGTTTAGTTTGGGGCGACTGGGTGATTCAGTCAGTTGAGTGTCTGACTTTTTAGCTCACGTCATCATCTCGCAGTTGGTGGGTTCGATCCCGGCGTCAGGCTCTGTGCTGACAGCTAGGAGCCTGGAACCTGCTTCAGGTTCTGTGTCTCCCTCTCTCTCTGTTTCTCCCCCACTCAACACTCCGTCTCTTTCTGTCTCTCTCTCTCAAAAATAAACATTAAAGAAAAATTTATAAGGAAATTTAGTTCTATCTGCTATTTCCTTCTGCCTTTGTTTCCCATATCACTACCGAGGGGTGATGGAGACTTAGCGCCTATAGGACTATGATCTTTACCAGTTAACCATTTTTTTCCCTTTCCTTTGTTTTAGGGCAGCCAGGAGTGCCTGTGGACTATCACACATATCCCACCTGGTTGGGGTGGGAGGTGGGGTGGGAGGTGGTGCTTGTGGCCTGTCAGCTTGCATTATGCTTCCTCATCATATATATATATATATATATATATTAATTAAGGCACTGAGTTCAAATTCTAACATTCCCACTACTTTTCCAAGTAGCATGGGACAATTCATTCTATCGTTTAGAATCTTTCATCTGCAAACCATTAGTACATTTCTTGTCAAACCTAGCTGAGAAAGGGAAAACTTGATCCTATTCTATTTATATCTGTCCATCCAGCTCCTCTAAATTGCTGGGCTCTTTATTATTTTTCAAATCCTTCATCCGTCATCATGCTTCCTAACCAGGAACCAAGGCCATGTTTTCAAGCACTATTTAGTTTCATTCCATCCCATCCACGCCCCTCCCACCCCCACCCAATTCTAAGGAGCCTTTTTTCTTCCATTCATTCCTTTGGTATGAACCATTGGAAACATATCCGCAAGCCATTTACAACCCTTCCCCACAACCCTCTCCCCCACCCCAGCCATGGCGTCTTCGCCACATAATTCTTTGGGAAAAAGAGGCTAAGTTGTTTACTAACTTCATAAAGCTCTTCTGTAAATAAACCAGTTTAAGTTTTGCTTGGGATCTGTTTTTTTTTTTTTTTTATTCAGAGAGCTGAATCAATAGTATGTTTTGTGATTCTGCTTCAAGGGAGACACGGTTAAGGAGCTTAACAGAGACAGTATGGGCCATACAGCAGTCGCCCAGGCTCTGTAGATGTCGATTAACTCCCCAATGTTCCCTTTTAGACAGATGTTCCCTAGGAAACTTGCCAAAACACATGCATGTTCTGTTAGCAGCGAAGAAGTTAAATAGAAAGCCACGTCCTCCTTTTCCTGAATGCATGCTCGAAAATCAGAAACTATAATTAAATGCATATGTGGCATTTTTCACAATATGTTAGGTTGGTGGTTCTAATTATTATCATACGTACCATATTTGATCTGGTAGAACATGTGAAAATGTTTATATACTTCTACATTATGGTTTAACAACACATATAAACATTTAGGTACAAAAGGATTAGGAATTTTGTTAAAGGCATTGAATTACTGTCAAAAAGAGAGAAACTTTAGCAATTATCCTTGTATTTTTTGCAAACCTTTTGTCACAGAACAAACTGTTTCGGAAAGTAAAACTGTAAGGAGAACCCAAATTGAGGAAGTGAGACTGAAATGTGTCAAATAAACAGAATATATTTTCCAGGAGCCATCTTTCAGGGCTCTGCAAGGATCTGAGAATTTGGGGCCAGGGCAGGTCCTGAGCTCATCTATCTCCAGTTCCTCTCCTCTGGGGTGAAGACACAGGAGTTGACGGGGTGTGAATCACCCCGTGTCCCAGAACAGATGCCTACCTGGGAATCATGGAGAATTTACTAGGTTCCAAGGTCTTTTCATACATGATTCTAATCTCTACAACAAACTGGCTCTCACCTTACAAAGGGAAAAACTGGTTCAAAAGTTTTAGGTGGCTTTCCCATTGTTATTAAGCTGATTAGAGGCAGAACCTTCAACATCAGAACCCAGATTCAAGGGTAAAAGTTCCCTCTGCCTTCAGGGAAGAGGGTGGGCTTAGTCTGAGCGTCCTTCTCTACTCTAAAGTGTTAGGAGTGTGAAATTAATTAAACAAGGGGGACATTAGACAGAAGTGGCTCTAATGCCTTCACTGCCTGCATAAGCAAACCAAAATCTAAACTGGTAAATGCCTCAAGGTTGCGAAATTAAAACCGAAGGACAATCAATTGCAAACAGCCAATGAGCCTTTAAACTCCAGCCAATCAATAATTTCCTTGCTTTGCTTCTGCCTCTTCTCTGTAAAAGTTCCTCCCCAACCAGAGCCGATGGCCAAGAAAGAATTCTTGAAGAATTCTTTGGTGCAAAAAGGCAATTTTATTAAAGCACTGGACAGGGCCTGTGGGCAGAAAGAGTGGCTCATCTTATACTATGAAACTGGGGAGGCCTCAAGAGGAACTTTGATGAGGTAAAGAGGACTCCTAAGATACTGGAGGCCTCGCTATTGTCAAGCTAAGGTGGTTTCCGCTCTTGCAAGGCATTAACATTAGGACTGTAGGGGGTTCCAGGAGAAATGTTATACTGGGTATTTTGCCTCAGGTATTTGTCAATGAGCTGCAGGTTATAAGGAAATGTAATTTCACCTGCCATTTCCTTCTTGCCTTTGTTCCCCACCTCACTATGGAGGGGAGGAGGATATTAGGGGCTCTAGGAAACTGAGTCTATAGGTTTCTGGAGATTAGGCTATTGATAAGATTACTTTTTTCTTGTAACTCACTAAGGTATTTGCAAACTGATGGAGACTCTTGTCTGTATCTCTATGACTGTGATCTTTATCAGTTAACCATTTGTTTCCTTTCCTTTCCTTTCCTTTCCTTTCCTTCGTCCTTGGGCTGTCAGGAGTGCCTGAGGAATATCATATACATCCCACCTGGGGGGAGGGAGGTTCTAGCTTGTATTTTGCCCTCAGCCTGCCTCGTTATGCTCCCTCATCAGTACTACTCTGTATTGCTCACTAGAAAAACAACAAAATAGTATGCAAAGTAATGTTTGAGCAAATTTGCATGCCATCAACTCAAAATGTCAAAGCTGAAAAGCCTTAAGAGGGCATCCGGTCCATTGTCTTCATGTTAAAGATGAAGAAAAATCTGAGGTCAACTAGCTGTGTTGGCTTGAGATCAGCAGCGACCAGCCAGGGTGTTTTTGAAGCCCGCTCTCTGGCATCCTCGTACCTGTACCTGTGATTCGAAAGCAAGGGGAGGGCCGAGGTAGCTCTGGTTCTGTTAGCAGTCTCTAAATGTTAGGTGATGTGTCTTCTCAGGCAGCCGAGTCAATGGGAACGGTCTGGTGAGCCGCCCATAACTCCTGCAGAGACGAGACGAAGAAATCTCTCCCAGGATGTGTAAGCATATAGATAACCCAGCCAATTAGGGCCGTTTCTCCTAATGTTTTTTTCTTAATGTAGAGGATCAGTTAATCAAACTCAAACTTCTCCGGCTAGGGTCGGCTATTTCCTACCTAATTGACAGGGCTGGAGTGCCCACGAGAGACAGCCTCTGCAATCCCCAGTTGTGGCTGCAAATGAGCTTTGTGGTTGGAGGGAAGTTAAGATGCCCTGAAGTCTAGACACAGAGACTCATCTTTAAAGGTGGAATAAGGAGCCACGGAGAGGGACAGTTATAAAAGTGCAGCTCAGGAGTCTGCTTGACTAATAAGGACTAGAAGCAACTGCCCTCGTGCTCCCTTGTGACTTAAACTATTAGAGGTAACCACTGTGATTTATAGAAAGACGCGAGTAGAGATCATCCTTCCTTCCTCCCTCCTGTTCCTCTAATGCATTTTGAAGTTTGGTAATATCGTAAGGGCCACTTTCATTCATTTCTAGCTGTGAAGCAGATCACAGTGGCCCATTATAACTGCAAAGTGACTTTAAGAAATCACATTTTAGAGAGTGTTTTTAACACCAGATGATTGGGTCCTGACCGGTTACAGCACAAAGACAACAGAAAAGTGTGGTGACAGAAGCATTTTCATGAAATCCACCTTGTCCTTCTCCTGCTTCCCATTTCCAAGGCTGTTTGGGACAGGGATCAATGCCCCTGCTCAGGAAAGGACAAAACCGCCGCTGATCGCACGGCGAATGGGGCAGGTGTGCAGAAGAGGTGGTTGGGAGATGGCTCGGGTGGCTTGTTCTTTACAGTGCGCTCACGACGAAGAATGTCCCCTTGTTCCTTCTCTTCGGTTTCGTGGCTCCTCGAGCTCTCGCCGCACTCTCACCGGCAATGGCCTTATTTCTTTTATTCCATCCCTAGTGAAGTGCACCCATGAGAAAAAAGCTGATTGAAAACAATAGATGAGAAACTACCTGAAAAGGTGATTCGCCAAATCCCAGGGCACTGCAAATTAAGTCTACCATACTGGTTGTTAAGCATTGATTGAGAACATACTGAGCGTTGTAAGTGTTGACTGAGAACTGGACAAAATACCAAAGTGTAACAAAGGAAAGGAAGAGGTTGTTGCTTGGGAGGTGTGGGACTATGACATGCTTTGAAAAGGATTCTTGTAAGAATCTGACTCACTGGGAAACCACACCACTGCTGATTAGAGAGCTTTGCCATGGACTGGCGGTGCCTTGGTTTCTCCCAGAAGCCTCCCAGCATCCCTGCAGAGAAGAAGGTAGTTTCCCTCAATTTATAGATTGGGAAACTGAGCCTCAGAAAAGTTAGATAATTCTCCAAAAGGCAATAGCTAAGAAAGGTAGAAACCAGGTTATCTGACTCCTAAGTTCTCTTTCACAATTTCATTTTTTAAATATATATACCACAGTTCTGGGCTTCTGGACAAAATGGTGACATGAGTACAGTTGTTTAATCATCCAACAGCGAGAGAAAACTAGAAAGCCCACGGAGGAGAACCAGCAGAACGTGACTGAGAAGTCAACTCACAGAGGAGGCAGCCAAAAGTCAGAGCAGACCAAGCACCACACATTGGGAAAATGTGACTCTCGTTGGAGAGGGTGCCATTGGGCTCATTGGCAGTGGCCACAACAAGCACACGATCCTTTAGACCAGGGGCCAAGCCACCTGCAAAGATTGCCCAGCGTTCTGACTCAAGCTCCCTTTCCACTCCCAACCTACAGAATACTAAAGCTAGTCAAAGAAAATTATGACAAATCTAGTTTTTTACCTTCTTTATTTGAAAATGTAAGTTGGAGAGAGGTCCACATCAGTCTCAATTCCAAATTTATTGTAAGTCAATCCTGGGTAAACGTAGGCTGCCTTATGCAAAGGATAAGCAGAGAGAAATCACCAGGCTTTTGAAATTATATCGCGGTTCAAAAGAAAAGGATAATCCTAAAGTCATCATAGGTGTCTTCCTTTGAAATAGATTTCCTTCAAAAAAAAAAGAATATATGTTTTTAAATTCAAACTTGAGTTTTCATATACACACAAGAAGACATTGAATCAAATAAAATGCAGTATTAAGTCATAAAGAGAAAAAAGATCTTGGATAAGAAAATGTATACAATGCGAAAGACATGAATTTGTGATTAAAAATTACAGTATAATCTTTCCATGATATAATGAGTATAATGTAAAACAAATTTAGTAGAGGACAGAGTTAATATTTTAATACAGAATTCAGAAGAACAAGGTAAAGACATCAGCATTTGATGAGAGGTAAGGAGATCAGATACAGTGGAATATATAGGATATATATGTAAGATTTTCATTTCTGTGGGCAGATACTCAATATTTCAGACTTCCATGGGGCCAGAAAATATAATATTTAAGTACTTCCAGGAAACAGCTATTTAAACAGTTTGAGCAATTTGGTGGGAATATAAACTGGTACAGTAACTATGAAGAACAGGATAAAGTTTCCTCAAGAAATTTAAAAAAGAAATACTGTATGATTCAGCAATTCTACTTCTGGGTGTATATCCAAAGGAGACAAAATCATTAACTGGAACAGATAACTGTACTCCCACGTTCATAGAAAATATTATTGCAAACATTATATCATAGCAAATATTACTCATAATAGCCAATGTATAAAAACAACCTAAGTGTCTGTCAGTAGACAAGTAGATAAAGAAAATATGGGGTTAAGCGTCCGGCTTCGGCTCAGATCATGATCTCACAGTTTGTGGGTTCCAGCCCCGCATTGGGCTCTGTGCTGACAGCTCAGAGCCTGGAGCCTGCATTGGATTCTGTGTCTCCCTCTTTCTCTGCCCCTCCTCTGCTCACACTGTCTCTCAAAAAGAAATAAACGTTGAAAACAATTAAAAAGAATAAAATAAAATGTGGTGTGGGGTACACACACACACACACACACACACACAGAAATATTATTTAGCTTTAAAAAGAGGGAAATCGTGGGGCGCCTGGGTGGCGCAGCCCGTTAAGCGTCCGACTTCAGCCAGGTCAGGATCTCGCGGTCCGTGAGTTCGAGCCCCGCGTCAGGCTCTGGGCTGATGGCTCAGAGCCTGGAGCCTGTTTCCGATTCTGTGTCTCCCTCTCTCTCTGCCCCTCCCCCGTTCATGCTCTGTCTCTCTCTGTCCCAAAAATAAATAAACGTTGAAAAAAAAAATTAAAAAAAAAAAAAAGAGGGAAATCCTGTTATTCGCATCAACAGGAATGAAACTGCAGGGCCTTATGCCAAGTGAAATAGGCCAGACAGACAATTATTGCACAGTATCGTTCATACATGGAACAACAACAAAAAAGTGAAACTCATAAGGAACAGAGAGTAGAATGGTGGTTACCAAGGCTGGGAGATGAGACAAATAGAGGTTGGTAAAGAGTCCAATCCTTCAGTTATAAGATGAACGTGGTCTGAGGCTCTAATGTATAAGAGGGTGACTATAGTTGATCACACTTAAAAAAAAAAAAAAAAGAAAAAGGTTAAATATGTGAGGTTAATTAACTCCATGTGGGGAATCTTTTCATAATGTATACATATATTAAATCATTGTATTGTACAATTTAAATATATTACAATTTCGTTTGTCAATTATACCCTACATCTGGAAAAATAATGAAGGGCAGAAACTTTTGGGCGGGATGAATATGTTTATGGCATAGATTGGGATGATGGTTTCACAGACGTATACGTATTTCCAAACTCATTAAGGTTTGTACGTGAAATATGCACAGCTTTTTGCATGTCAACCATACCATAATTAAGTGGGTTTAAAAAAAAGAAATTCAAGAAAAGGCAACAAGGGGTCAAAAACAGGAGTGAACAGTGAGATCAGTTAAACGGTACCTACCTAATTTCCAACATGATTATAAAACTTAATGCAAATGAGAAAATGGTCACTGGAGACTAGATGCATAATATAATTAATAGCAGTAATGTTTAAGTAAAATCTCACTTCTGTGTTATACATACAGATAGGTGTTTTTAGATATTTATATACTCAAAAATCTGTTTTAGGCAGATCTGGGTTTGAATCCTGGTTTTACCACTTAGTTTTCTGTGACCTTTGGTAATATCCTTACAACATCCACATACATATATAAACACATCTTTGCACATGCATAGCAATAGGAGAACCCAACAAAATGTTCAAAGTAGTAATCTTTACTGAACAGGATTATGTGAAAATGTTCTTATTTCCTGAATGTATTTCTTGCCTTACTCAGGTTAGTAAAGTAAGCATTTATCACCTCCGTGTCAGAAAATGTCATTAAGTACAAGAAGAGAGGTATTAAAATTGAAATTATAATTCTGGTTAAGGATCTTTTCTTCTGAAATTTAAACCTTCTGTACACCTAGAAACCAGGGTTGTTTTGAGTTGAGCCTGTATTGGTAAGCTCATTAATCACACATGCCATTCCACACATCTCGGGATCTCAAAATCCCATAATTCAGAATTGATTATTGACATCATGGAAAGGCTGTGCAGAATGGCTGCTGAGAATGTGGGCACCAGGATCAAACTGCCTGGGCCTATATCCTGCTCAGTCCTTATTCGTTCACATCATGTTATCATGTTATGCAGGATAAAATGTGCAATCTCTCTGGGATTTACTTTAATTAAAAAAAAATTTTTTTTTAATATTTATTTTTGAGAGACAGAGGGAGACAGAGCATGAGCACAGGAGGGGCCAGGAGAGAGAAGGAGACACAGAATCCGAAGCAGGCTCCAGGCTCTGAGCACAGAGCCCGACGTGGGGCTCGAACTCATGAACCGCGAGACATGACCTGAGCCAAAGTCAGACGTTCAACTGACTGAGCCACCCAGGCACCCCTATTTTTATTATTTTTTTACTCTCCGTCCTTCTGTCTGAGCTAAAGCTGTATTTTATGCTTCAGTCTTGCCACTAGAATTCTCCTACTGTCAACAAAACATTTATTCAGGAATTTTTGAGGCTCTACCCTATGGCAATCGTAGCCACCAGATTCTGACCACTTAAAGTTTACGTTAAGCACAACTCATGTGTTAGAAATCAAATAGGAAAAAGTAAACCATGCGATTTCTGTTCTAACTCTGAAAGACCTATATGATACAGACAGCATAGCCAGAGGTGTTGTAGAGCTAAAGCCTCTTAAGCTCCTTCCAAATTCTTACAACAGCACTCTGTGTAGATATGCACTCGGTGTAGATAAATGGATCTGTAGAAAAATGGAAGGTGAGTCACATTCACTGAGCCTACAGGCTTTGGGCTTTGTTTTGTAGTCATTATGCTGAGAATATTCATTCTTCTCTTTCTTCAGTTGGCTGCCCTGCTCTTTTGGTTTCTATCCTTCTTGCCTGAATAGAAGCAAGTCTGAATACTAATGTTTGGCCAATTCCAAGCTATCATTTGGAGGTAATTAATTTGGACAGCAAGCATAAACCTAGCATTTGTGGGGCTGACTTGAGGCTCAGTTAACTCACCAGATGAATTATTTTATATTTAGGTAGCCATTCTTCCAAAGATCCATTAATAAGACAGGTGTTTAACCTCTGGTCCCACATCTGACTCACTCTCAGTGGAACACCAAGTTTCCCGAACATATACATAGAATATTTTGGTGTGTTTTTTTTCATTTAACTGTCACCAAGCCAATTGTTTAATTAATTTATCTTTTTTTTTTTCTTTTTGAGGTCAACAAACCCCCAGGAGCACCCAAACCAGAATAAAATGGGGAAAGACATATTAATTATTCTCACATCAGACCCTGGAAATGCTATGATTGACCTTGCTTATTGAGTAATTATGAAACATATACACCACATTTCAGAAGCATACATTTTCTATCAGGGGCTTCTTGATCAGTTCCCAAAATGTTCTTCCTCTGGGAAGCATGTAGCCCTTAAAACATTGCTCACAAAATGTGTTTGTGGCATTATATCCATAACTCTGAAAAATGGTGAAATTTGCAACCGGCAACTAAAAAATCTTCAAGGACATCCTCACAGGGAGAACACCATATTTTCAGACCTGAAACAGATGTGCAACTATGTGAGCTCAGTTCCTTAAGGCCCTTTCTGTACCGGGACGTATCACCCAGATGTTGCTACCTGGAAGGCCTTCAATGACTTGCATACTCTGTCTAACATAATAGGACAGTGACCCAGGTCCCCAGTTCAGAGGTGTAGCACAAATGTAGCAGAAAATGCAATTGCACAGCATGGCGGCTGGTCGCTGGTCTCTGCTTTCACCTTGGTGATAAACTGAATCGTGTCGTCCGGCCCAGGATCCAATGCTTGTGCTCCATTTATTTCCGTCACGCTCCGCTGACATACAGTTAGTCAAATGGGCAGAAGTTAACCTCAACCTCTCCATCCTCCAGAAACACTTAAGTCTGTTTCATCTGATTTAACATCAGTGCATATGTGCCTTACAAATCTTTGTTAAAGACCACTAACCTTAATGTTCAGAAAAGGGCACTGCTGAATCTGATGAATTTAAAACACGGAAGGATGAAAACCGAGAATTTCACAAGATTGCTTTCGTTAAAAATGCTTTATTAGTCCAGACTGCCAAATGGGGAATGTATCAAAGGTAAGGCTACTACAAAGAAGAAAAGTGCTTTTCTTCCCCAAACATATGTTTTGCAGCTGAGCCCTGTTCTCAGTTTTGAGTCTTGTTTCATGTGGCGGTCTGATTCTCTTTTTTGGCCTAGAGCCCAAACATCTCTGATGATACTTTCCCTATCTTCCCAGACTTTAGATTCAGACGCTGAAATGTTCAACTGAACACAGAATAAAGTACTAACATGCGGTTGTGTCTCCGCGCAATCAAGAGCTAAAATGACATGTTTGTCCAAAGGAAAAAGTAAAACAAAAGTCATTTTTTGCTAGTTGGAAAAACATTTGGGGACAGTTGCATGGTTTTTTTTCCCCCCATAAATATTCCTTTCTCTTCATTTGGAAAAGGGAGGTGAGAAAGGAAATGCAAAGAATGGATGAGAGGGAGAATTTTTGAAAATTGGCAGAACAAAATGTGAAGATTCCAACACGGTGATGATGGATAGAGAGGGAATGTCACAGTCAAAGGAAGAGTGGTTAGTGTTAAGACAGTTTTAAGGTGCAAATGCATTAATGCTAATTCCATTGAAAAAGATGTAACTGTTTCTGGAGGATGAAAAGGTTAAGGTTAGCTTCTATACATTCTGCTCACCATATGTCAGTGGTTTATGACTAAGATAATTGCTACAGTGCTTCCTCCATTCAGAATGAGAGAAACTGTAGAGAAAAAGGAGCACATTTGTGGGTGCCGCTCTTTCATGCGGTTTTATGATGCCTTAGCAAGCCTGACCCCATTCTTGATGACTTCAAATCCTATTTTTGTGAGTTTCTTCTCAATGTTCACAACTCTTCTCTGTTATTGAGGAGACCAACCTTGCCTTTCCAAACCCAGATTCTTTTTTAGGCCTCTTTATCCTTAACAAATGGGATCACACAAACGTTTGTACTGAAAGTTCATTAATTCACAATCCCTACCTACTTAAAGAGAACTTTGGCTTTTTTCAACTTCTCCCCCCATACTGCCATACCTCCAAGGCTTCGTGAGAGGTCCTATGGGGCCATGAGCAAGTCCGTTTGCGTGATGGCCATGACGCCCTCTGAGAATGGGTACTGCTTCATGAGAGACAACGGTCTTTCTGCACTCCTATGGACACAGGAGAGTCCCTGCCCGTGAACACCACTGCTCTGCTGGTACCTACAGGCACAAACCTACTCCTCCAGCCCCTGTGGCCACTGTTTCTCCCTCCTTCCCTAGTGCAGAGGAACCATTTTGCCTGAGTCACTCCTGAGTCTTTTTCAGTGGCAGGATGAGAGAGATGGTGTATTTCTCTGTGGGTCACATGCTGTTCGCAGCATTCTTGAAATAGAGTTCTTTGGGCCACGTGGGGTATGATTTTTAGTGAAAGTTCTTTTAGTTTTATTTACTGCATTCTCTAGGATTCAGATGTCCCAGAAAATTGAAGCTAGAAATACATTCATGTGGGAGACAGTGTAATCCAAATCCATACTTTTCTCCAAATACCTCTTCTTTATATTTTTCAAGCTCATGATGCCTGGTTTCTTCTTTCCTTCTAGCAATCCCTCTACTCTCCCTGCAATAGGTTTTCTTGGATCATCCACCAGAGCTTCAGATGAGCCAAGGTATTGCTGCCCTCTATCAGAAAGCAGTCTCTGGGGCGCCTGGGCGGCTCGGTCGATTAAGCGTCTGACTTAGGCTCAGGTCATGATCTCACGGTTCATGGGTTCAAGCCCTGCATCGGGCTCTGTGCCGACAGCTCAGAGCCTGGAGCCTATTTCAGGTTCTGTCTCCCTCTCTCTCTCTGCCCCTCCCTGGCTTGCACTCTGTCAGTCTCTCTCTCTCTCTCTCTCTCTCTATCTCAAAAATAAATAAACATTTAAAAAAAGAAGAAAAAAAAAGAAAACAGTCTCTTCTCTAGATGTCCCACAGCAAAGCTGCATATATATACATATGTGTGTTATATATACATATATATATATATGTATGTATGTATGTATACACACACACACACGCATAATGGTTCTCTTACAATTTAGGACAGTTTCACCTCAATTTTGAAATTGGGTATTTTAATGGGCATGAAGATTCAATAGATTTGGCATTCCTAAAATAACTACTAGACCAAAAGCATTTACATTTACAAAGGAAAATATCTGAAAATTAGTTTCATGACTTATCTCTTTTACCTAGCTTGCAGTTTGGGTCAGACTACATGGGGATCAGGAAGGAATTCTAGAAATAAACTCCCTGGAACAAATTAGGGTGGGCTATGAGTTCCACCATTTTGAAGCCTAGTGAGAGGGGCTTCCCAAGGCCTCTCAAAGAACTTGATTTGTGTCTCTTTTATCTGGAACATTTACAATGGACTCATGTCAGATTTTGCTAGTCAGAGTGTCTGGCTGGCCACTCTGAGGCTGAGAAGGCCAGCAGGGCCATAAATGGCATGTAGCACTATGATTTACTAAGTGTTCAAGGCCACATGAGACAGGTTCTAGCCAAGAGGAGTACCTAAAAGCCCAAAGGAGCCTCAGCACAGAGTAGCTGAAGTTTGTCCAAACTGGGAACGCTCAAGACCCATTGAACATAGGACCAGGAAAACAAAAACTTCCTTACACCCCTTATCCACCCTGCTTTCTTATCACTTTTCACCTCCCTTTCTCCCCTCAAAATCAGTAGCTATCAAGTGGGGAGGAGGTGATCCAAAAAGAGTGAAGAAGCTGACTTACACTCTTTTTTTCAGGGCAGATTGCTCACACGATGTGTCCCTCCTAGTTGTGGGATGAGAAGGCGGGCATGTTCTTCAATGAAGGAACTGAACATTCTAATTTCTAAATTGAGGACTAGAAAAGCCTTCACCAGAAAGTTACAAAAATGCCAAATTTTTGTTCAGAGTCATGGAAACCTAACCCCAGTAATTAAAGACAAAAAGGCAATGAAAGTACAAAATAAAGTTGCTTTATGAAAACACTCCATGAATCCCGCATGTTCCATACAACAGGTGGGGTAGCCATGAATCCCAGATGGTAAGTGAAAAGCTCACACTTAACGCTTATATCTAGCTTAATCCCTTTTTCCTTCTTGACCCTTCCAATCTATATGACATTTCATGTTTCTAATTAGAACAACTTCTGTAGTGTTTCCAACATCACTGGTTATACCAGAGTTTTATAATCATATAAATTTTAAAGGTGGAAGTAAACTTAGGAGCATCTAATTTAGGGGTTCCCAACCTTTAATGTGCAAATGAATCACCTAAGACCTTGTTAAGACTCAGATTCTGATTCGGTATGTCTGAAATGAGGCTTGTGAGTCTGTGTTTCTAACAAACTCCCAGATTATGTCAGTGCTGCTGGTCCGCAGGCCATATTTTGCACAACAAGGCTCTGATCCACATCTGTCCCACCCTTATAATAGAATAAAGAAACTGAAAACTCTTGGGGACGCCTGGGTGGCCCAGTGGGTTAAGGGTCTGACTAATGATCTCTGTTTGGGTCACGATCTCATGGTTCATGGGTTGGAGTCCTGCATCGAGTTCTGGGCTGACAGTGTGGAGCCTTCTTGAGATTCTGTCTGTCTCCCTCTCTCTGCCCGGCCCTTGCTTGCTCTCTATCTCTCTCTCTTAAAATATATAAAAAAATAAACATAAAGAAAAAAAAAAAGAAAGAAAACTCTTAAAATAAAGAATTGAAAGACCTGGTTTGAGGTAATGACATTAAGAAGAGGTGATCCTAAAATAGAGATCTCTGACATCTGCTTCTTTAGGACATGCTTCACCGCCATTACTGCCATTACTCTGGCCATGTATTGTGACTAATTCAGGTGCTAAGTGACTTATGAAGCTCTTCATCCACATCCAAACACAGTAAGAGGTGCAATGGCTACACTTCCCAACATGTTCTATGATGCCAGTATTACTGTAACTAAAGCCAGACAAAGACATCATAAGAAAAGAAAACCAGAGTCTGACATAGATGCAAAAATCCTTAATAAAATATTGGGAAACACAATTCAACATTCTATAAAAAAGATTATTGAGCATAACTGGCTAGGATATTTCCTGGTAATGCAAAGTTGCTTTAACATTCAAAACTCAAGGGGCACCTGGGTGGCTCAGTCCATTAAGCATCTGACTTCAGCAGGTCATGATCCCAGGGTTTGTGGGTTTGAGACCTGCATAATGCTCTGTGCTGATAGCCTGGACCCTACTTCAGATTCTGTGTCTCCCTCTCTTTCTGCGCCACCCCAACTTGTGTTCACACTCTCAAAAATAAATAAATAAATATTATTTAAAAATAAAAAAAATCAGTTGATATAATATACCATATTCATAAAGGACAAAAACCACATAGTCATCTCAATAATGGAGACGAATTGCTTGGCAAATATCTAATATCCAATTATGTTAAAAAACAAACAAACAAACAACCTCTCAACAGACCAAGAGTATAAGGAATACTTCCTCAATCTAATAAAGAGCATCTACAAAAAATTTTTAAAGAACAGCTAATATTACACTAATGGTGAGAGACTGAAGATGAACCTTTTCCACTTAAGATTGAGAATAAGGCAAAGATGTCTAATCTTTCACTTCTATTCAACATTGTTTGGAGGGGTCCAACCAGAGAAGAAAAAGGAAAGAAAACAAGAGAGAAAAAAATTATTTTAAAAGGCAACCAGGTAGGAACAGAAAAAACAAAACTCCATTTTAGCAGCAACATGTTGCTATTTGTAGGAAATCCGAAGGAATCACAGAAATTACTACTACTGAGTTTAGCCAGGTCATAGGATATAAAATGAAGATACAAAGATCAATTTTATTTCTATATGCTAGCCATGAACAATCCAAAATGAAATTAAAAAACAATTTCATTCATAATTGGATGAAAAAACAGACTACCTAGGGAAAAGTTAACAAAAAAGTATAAGACTTATACACTGGAACTGTTAAATATTATTGTGAGAAATGTTAAAAGATATATAAATAAATGAAGTTATATCTTATATTCATGGATTGGAAACCTCAATATTATCAAAATGGCAATTCTCCCCCAAATTAATCTTTAAATTCAATGCAATCACTATCAAAAGTCTAACTGACTTTTTAATAGAAATCGACAAGCTAATCCTAGAATGTATACAGTAATGCAAAAGACCTAGAATTGCCTAGAATTTGAAGGACTTACACTACTAATTTCAGAATGTACCATAAAGCCATAGTAACCAACACAAAATGGTGTTCGTACAAGGAAAAGCATATAGATCAGTGAGGAATAGAATTAAGAGTCCATAAACAAACTCTTACATCAACTGATTTTCAACAAAGATGCTGAGGCAATTCAAAGGCAGAAGTGATAGACTTTTCAACAAATGGTGTTGGGACAACTGGATACCCACATGTAAAACAAACAAATAAATAGATCTTATGTCAAACAATCGAAAATTAACTCAAAATTGGTCATTGACTTAAATGTAAGAGCAAAACATATAAAGTTTCTGCAATATTTCATAGGAAAACAACTTTTAACTTTGAGTTAAGCAAAGAATTTTAGATATGGGATCAACAGCATAAGCCATAAAAGAAAAGTTGATAAGTTAGACCTCACTGAAACCAGACCTTCATATTTCCAACAACACAATTATGAAAATACAAAGACAAACCACAGACTAGGAGAAAATATTTGCAAATCAAACATCTTATAAAGGACTTGTAAACAGAATATGTAAAGAACTCTTACGGCTCAATTAAAAAAACCAAAGAGATCAACTTAAGAATGGCAGAAGATGTAAATAAACATTTCATGTATTAGAATGGCTATAATAAGAAAGACACGTCAGTAGCAAGTATGGAGAAGATTGTTTTAAAATGGAACAGCCAATCTAGAAAGCAGTTTGGGGGTTTCTTCAAAGGTTAACCATAAACCTACCATACAACCTACAAATTGTACTTCTCAGAATCTACCCAAGATAAATGAAAACACATGTCCACACAAAGACGTGTACGTGAATGTTCACAGTGGCGTTATTTATAACAATCTCAAACTGGAAATGGTAAAAATATCCAACAACTGGTTAATGGATAAACAACATCCATACGAATAGAATACTACTTAGCAACATAAAGGAATGAGCTATTGACATGTGCTATTACATAGACGAACCTTGTAAACCATTATTTCTAAATTAATGCTTTCAACAAATATGTCTTTATTTTGTCTTTATTAAGATGTGATTGACATATAACATTATATTAGCTTAAGGTGTATAACACAGTGACTTGATACATGCAGGCGTTGCAAAATGATCACCACAATAAGTTTAGTTAACATCCATGACCACAGATAGTTACAATTTTTTTTTCTTGAGATAAAGGACTTTTATAATCTAGTCTCTTAGCAACTTTTAAATATACAATACAGTATTGTTAACTATAGTCACCAGAAAAACGTTATTTTAAGTGAAAGCAACCAGACACAAAAACCTTACATATTGTATGCTTCCATTTATATGAAATATCTAGAAAAGGCAAATTCGTAGAGACAGAAATCAGATCAGTGCGTTCTGAAGGCTGGGAGCTAGAGTGTAGAAAAATTGCACACGGATGCAATGGAAAAGTTCTAAAACCCGACTGTGTTGATGTTTGCACAACCAAATTTGCTAAAAATCTTTAACTGGAAAAAAAATGTTTAGGGGGAAAATGAGGCTAAATTTTAGAAGTAAGAGTTTTTTCTCTTATTATTTCAGCGCCTCGCCCTACTTTTGGTTCATATACTAATTAATGCTGACATTAGCTGTCGAATCAGTTCAAGATATGAGTCGTAACATACCCTCTTCATAAAAACGTGTTGTTGCAACAGACAAACGGTTTCAACGCTGTGCTCGCTCCGAGGGGACCAACTGAATGCCCGTTCCGTGTGGACTCATTTCACAGGATATTTTTCGCGCTGTTTTGCACAAAGTCTGAAGCAGTGGTGCTTCCGGTCCAGCACCTTTATCATGGTTAAGTGATTTCTGGCTCTGCCCTTTTTTTAAAAAAAAAAAAAACAAAAGAAAACACAAAATGCCAAAGTGCCGATGTCCCTACTAGTAAGCAGTGGGTTACACTAGGCTGGAGGAGTTTCCGATATGTCATAGAGCACACTGAGCCGAGTGTTTTAATCACCTCCTCGTCATCTTGTCGGTAAGGGAGAGATTCCCGCCCTCAGGTTAAGGGGATGGCTCAACACACGACACCAGACCGATGAAAGCAATCGCAGTTTATTGTGCACAGACTGCCTGGGGGAGGCAGACACGCATGCCACGCAAGACCCCAGGGGCTTCCAAATGGGAACAGAGTGAGCAACCGGGAGCTGGTGGGGGTGGCGGGGGGAAGGCTTCCTGCTGCCAAGACTGCAGGGCATCCTCAGGTTCCAGGATGTGATTGTCTTGTTTGAATAATTCTGTGGGCCAGCAGGGGACTGAAGCCTGCTGCTGGGGGGGGAGGGGGGGGGATGGATAAGCAGGAAGTATACCTGGCCCATTTGACAGGGAGGTTGATTGGCCAGGGACCTTATTCTCAGGAGCAGAGAGGGGAGGCGACCTGCAGGTAGGCCACGTGGGGCCCTCCCGATTTTGCCAAACGTCTAGGAAGTATCTAAATAGCCTTAACGCTAGGTCTCACACCGTACCAAGTTTAATACGTAAATACCTTGCTTTCTGTTTTTGGTTGTGTACCCAGAAAAGTGAATCAATAGTCCTGTTCAAATTCTCATTTAGTCTCCCCACCCCCACCCCCACCCCCACTCCATTTACAGTCACAGTGTCTGTCAATTTCATCGCGGGAGAGAAGAAACGTTAAAAAATTAATAACCAAGAAGTCACCTATAAAACGTTTTACACGCTTAGAAAGAAAAAAACTAAGCGTGATGTTCCGTGTCACAGATGTAAGAGACTGCTTTTAGGCAACAGGCTTGAGCAATGGAAATTTGAACAAGGCACAAGGGCCCACTGAGCACCACCCCTGAGCTGAATGCAAACTGGCGCTTGAAGGGACCCACCTCAAAACAGCCATCGGGCCTAAATGACCAATTACCATTGGTCATTACCAAGATTACCAAAAAAGGGAAAATTCCATTCGTTCCCCAAAGTCTTCACGCCTCATGGCAGTCTCTCCTTTGCTGTCCTGCCCGCTGGTCCCCTGCAGTGTATTCAATACACTTCTATCTCTTTTCTTCTGCGTCGGGTGAATCCTTTCACCACCTGCACCACCAGCCCCCACCCGATCAGGACGTGCCACAGTAGACCCCATAACCAATATAGGAGAGAGATGGCCATTAAAAATGGCTTCTTTGTGTCCCCACTGAGCATCTTGTGCTACTCTTATGACTGTATCACACTAGATAGTTGGCTTAAGCTGCTTGAGGATGAGGCTGTGTCATAGCTAGTCATGGTGTCTCCACTCCATCACTGAGCCACATGTCTGGCAAAATATAGGAAACGAGACCCAACAGTTAATGAGAATTCACTACAGGCCAGGCAATGTTCTTTTTTTTTTTTTTTTAATTTTTTTTTAACGTTTATTCATTCTGGAGAGACAGAGTGCAAGCGGGGGTGGGGCAGAACGAGCCAGAGACAGAATCTGAAGCGGGCTCCAGGGTCTGAGCTGTCAGCACAGAGCCCAACGCGTGGCTCAAACTCGCGAGATTATGACCTCAGCCGAAGTCAGAGCTTAAAAGACTGAGTCACCCAGGGGCCCCAGGACAGTCGATGTTCTAAGCAATATGTACCTGTTATCTTGTTCAATTGTCACAATCACCTTATCAGGTCGATACGATCATTTCTGTTTACTAGATCCCACGCTGGCAAGCATTTCCTGTGAAGGGCCAGACAATGAATATTTTAGGCTTTGTGGGCCATGGGACGTCCGCTGAGATACTCCACTGCTACAGTAGCATAAAAGCAGTGGACGACAAAATGTAAATGAGTGGGCATGGCCAGAACTTTATTTGCAAAAACAGGCAGTGGGCAAGTATGGCCCACAGGCCATAGTTTGCCAATGCTTGCTTTAGGTGATATGCTAATGTCAGGTGTGATTAAGTAATGTGCTCAAGGCACACAGTTCACAAGAGCAGAGCAGGATTTGTCTAATTCTAAAACTTCTTTCCCTAACCACTCTTCTGTGGTACAACTACCTACTGTACTAGTCAAAGGGGCTCTCTCTCTATGTGTTGAATAAATGAGAACTTCTCTTATTATATTCCTTGTACAAGAGAAAAAAATTAGTTCGGTGACATTAAGTTAGCACAGAGTCAGGGCTTCTGACTCCTATTCTAAACTGAGTTTAAAATATAAGGGAGAATTAATCCGTTTGGAATCAGGACCCCTCTGTGTACTGGTTTAGTGGTATCTCAAGTCTACAACCAATAGGAAAGACCGGTCGTTAACAACAGCCGCTGGACCTTGGGCTCTATTTTCCATTATGTGGATTCTCATCGGCAGTGGCCTCACAATAAATCAGTTCCATTTCCTTCCAGCTCTGACTATGGACTGATGCATTTGACTTTCCAGGGCTGTTCAATCCTAAACCTGTTCACATTCCCATATGCTAAAAGAAATTCAAATACCCCAGCAACTGGCTCTTCTTCTCTCAAATTAGTTTCAAAAGACTAACAATGTTTTTTCACACTGTGTTGAAAAAATCACTTCCCAACTGGGATACTGTCGTCTAACTTTGAACCAAAAATACAGAGGATGAAGAATAAAAAATTGCTGACACATCTTTAACTGACGGTGCCTGGAATAATGGAATTTCTAAGATGGTTCAAATATTATTTTCCATAAACTGGAGGAATGAATAGCTACAGTATTCTTACTTATAATTCAGAGCTAGCTGGTATTAAAAAAAAAAAAAAGACAGACATGTGACATCCGGAAAATGTAATTAATTTGATGGTATAAGCCTTCATAAATTATCAAGTATTCCCAGTAGCAGCCATGAAAAACTTAGAGAGAACATGAGCTGCCTTTAAATTGCTTAGTTTGCTCACAACCAGAATTCTTTTAAGGTGGTTGAGCTGCTGTTGGTATTAAAAGATGTTTGAATTATTATTACCATTAATGGCGACTCCACCTTTAAATAAGGTAATAGAGATTTAGAGTCACACACACAAGCCAGCATCAGTGTCTTGAGGCTGTCATTCTTTTCGCTAATGAACTGCAGCTTACAGAAATTAATTATGGGGGAAAGGTTGTTGTTACCCCACCAGGAATGAAGTCTCCAGATTCCCAATCAAGTGTTACCGAGGAGGAAGTGCAAAGACTCCACCTCCCCGAGCTCTGCTCACATTGTGCTCATTCTGCCAGGAACAGGCGACACGCTTGACTGAACAGTGGGAGAAGAATGACTTAGGGAAGGAGTTTTTAATCTTAGCAATAAGTATAAAAGGCAGTCCAGGAAAGACAGAACAGTCTGGTGGCTTGAACAAGTTGTGGGTTCTGGGCCAACGGGTGATCTTGAATTTACCTTTGAATATCTGCATGGTATTTGCAAAATAAGCAAGGCAATATCTAACCTTTCCAACTTGTCTAGAGACATATATATATATATATATAAATATACATATATACGTATAAAATATATATGTATGTAAAAACTAGGCACATTTTTTTTTTAAACGTTTATTTATTTTTGAGACAGAGAGAGACAGAGCATGAATGGGGGAGGGGCAGAGAGAGAGGGAGACACAGAATCTGAAACAGGCTCCAGGCTCTGAGCTGTCAGCCCAGAGCCCGACGCGGGGCTCGAACTCACGGACTGCGAGATCGTGACCTGAGCTGAAGTCGGACGCTTAACCGACTGAGCCACCCAGGCGCCCCAAAACTAGGCACATTTTTAAACTGAAGGCAATGCACAGCATGATTCTATTTTCCGAAATAGTAGTTTAGAAGACATTTATAGTCTGCAAAGTGTTTAGGTGGGATCTGAAGACAATCTAAATCACCTCTAGCTATGTGGTCATGGGAGAAAAACAAACAAACAAGCAAACAAAATGCCAACTTCTCTGCCTTGGGAGAAAGTTCATTGAATTTGTCATCCTGGAGGTATTATGGTCTAAACTGTCTGCCTAATTTTTGTTAGTTTGAATGGGAGGTTCTAATATCTGCTTGAAGTTCTACTACTGGGTAATTTTGATGTCCTTATTCATGTGACACTTTCATTATGTAATAAGACATTTGTGAAAAGTTTGGGCAATTAGAGAATTAGGAGCCTGATGGGACATCTGGGTGGCTCAGTCTGACTCTTTTTTTTTTCTTAACGTTTTATTTATTTTTGAGACAGAGAGACAGAGCATGAGCAGGGGAGGGGCAGAGAGAGAGGGAGACACAGAATCCGAAGCAGGCTCCAGGCTCTGAGCTGTCAGCACAGAGCCTGACGCGGGGCTCGAACTCACAGACCGTGAGATCACGACCTGAGCCAAAGTCGGATGCTTAGCCGACTACCTTGAGTGTCTGACTCTTGATTTCCGCTTGGGGAGTGGTCTTGGTGTCATGAGACTGAGCCCTGTGTCAGGCTCCTCACTGAGGTAGAGTCTGCTTTTCTTTCTTGCTCCCTAAAATTAAAAAAAAAAAAAAAAAAAAATAGAGGCTTGAATTTCGTAACTTAAGTCAAAAAAATTAAAATCATAAGCGATCATTCCCAGT
The DNA here is from genome assembly GCF_022837055.1 of Prionailurus viverrinus. Classification (NCBI taxonomy): domain Eukaryota; kingdom Metazoa; phylum Chordata; class Mammalia; order Carnivora; family Felidae; genus Prionailurus; species Prionailurus viverrinus. Next base: position 38,927,478 of record NC_062578.1, on the reverse strand, counting down.
ATTAACCAAAGTATTTTCTGAGTGAGGATAGGAGAAAAAGACCTAGGAATAAAATAGTCTACATTAGAGTTGGAATGTGGAGATTTCAGAAATTGGCCATTTTCCCAGCTGCATAAATGCTTACAGCTGATTTGCAGGCAATTTTACAGAAACATTCCTCATCCTCTCACTTGCAGAAATCAGAGGAAAAGTTACATGGAGTTGTGGATCCCTTGTTTGAGATTGGGCACTAGGAGTGAGGAGCACAAATTTTAAGACATCCATCAGGGCACCTGGGTGGCTCAGTCGGTTAAGTGTCCGACTTGAGCTCAAATCATGATCGCTCGGTTTGTGGGTTCGAGCCCTGTATCAGGTTCTGTGCTGACAGCTCAGAGCCTGGATCCTGCTTCAGATCCTGTGTCTCCTTCTCTCTCTGCCCCTTCCCTGCTTGTGCTCTCTCTCTCTCTCTCTCTCTCAAAAATAAACATTTAAAAAAAAAAAGACATTCATTATTAACACACTCCCTATTTACTGATGACTGATCGTTGTAAAGGAGTTTAAAAACACTCTGAAAATACTGAAGAATGTTTTTATAAAAATGTTGTAACAGGACCTCCTGGGTGGCTCAGTTGGTTAAGCAACCGACTCTTAGTTTTGGGTCAGGTCATGATCTCACAGTTGGTGAGTTCAAGCCCCACATCAGGCTCTATATTGACAAGGTGGAGCTGCTTCTGTCTCCCTCTCTCTTTGCCCCTTCTTTGCTCTCTCTAAAAAAAAAAAAAAAAAAAAAGAAAAAGAAAAACAACGGAATACAAAAAGTAAAATACCAATGTTGTAACTACTGGCTCTTGAATATTCAGTGTGTGAATTTGGGCTCTTCTCTTCATGTATTTATTTATGATAATCATAGGATATGTTAAATTAGATAATGAAAATGATTTCTCTTTTTTCCGGTTTTATTGAGAAATAACTGACATGTATCACCCTGTAAGTTTCAGACCTCCAGCATGGTGATTCAATTTACACATATTGTGAAATGATTACCACAATAGGTCCAGCTAACAGCCATCTTCTCATATAGATGTATTAAAAAGAAAAGAGAAAAGGAAAATAAATTCTCCTTGATGTGAGAACTCTTAGGATTTATTCTCTTATCAATTTCTGTGTATATCATAAAGTGGTGTTAGCTCTAATCATCAGGTTGTACATTGTTGGAATTTTGTATCTTTTGACCACCTTCCGCCAGTTTCTACTGCCCCCCACCCCTGCACCTTCCACCTCTGATATCTACAAGTCTGATTTCTTTTTCTATCAGTTTGATTTCATATATATATATGTATACATATATACATATACATATATATCTCACAACTTCTTTATCTATTCACCTATTGATGGAAACTTAGGTTATTTCCATGTGTTAGCTATCACAAATAATGTTGCTCTGAACATGGGGTTATAGATACCTTTTTGAGTTACTGTTTTCATTTCCTTTGGATATATGCCCAGAAGTAGAATTGCTGCATTGTATGGTAGTCCTACTTTTAATTTTTTGAACATCCTCCGTATCGTTTTCCATTGTGACTGTGCCGGTTTACATTCCCACCAATAGTGCACAAGGGCTCCCTTTTCTCCACATCCTCACCAGCACTTGTCATCGCTTGTCTTTTTGGTGATGGCCTTTCTAAGAGGCACGAGGTGATATCTCATTGTGCTTTTAATTTGCATTTCCCTGATTACTAGCGATGCTGAGCATCTTTTCACGTGCCTGTTGGCCTTTTGTATATCTTCTTTGAGAAGTTCATTTAGGAGTGAGAATGATTTCTTTTTAAGCACACATTGAATTATACAAAGAATAAAAGCGCCCAATTATAGAAATGTGTTTCTTCTGCAAAAAGAAAACAATCTGAGGTCAGAGTAACTGCAGCCTCTACTGTCAGTGATCCAGATTTATTGTCATCAAAGTACAGTGACTATACGTAGGCTCATCTCCTTGTGTCTCAGGGTCTACAAAGCTGATGATGCCTTGCTGGCGTAGCTGCTGAAGATACTCGCAGGAAACATAACCACTTTCCATCCATCCATCTGTCTGTCCGTCCATCCATCCATCTCCAGCTAGCTACCCAGCTAGCTAGCTATCATCTATGGACGAATGGATCTATCTATTGACCTATATGGATTTATCAAAATCTGTGAAGCCAATCCTCGGGCACAGGTCACTTACCAGTCAACTATTCCTGCCCAACAGTTTAGCAGAAATTCACTCTAGCAGATGCTGGTCAAAGCCCTTCCAGTTTGCTATGGGAAGTTCAGAAAACATACAAGAAAATGACTCAGCTCACTACATTTTGTTTAAATAAAAAAACACACCCCAGATCAGAAAAAAAAAAGTAACAAAATAATATTTAAAGAATAGAAAACAAATTGTTCCTCCTTGGGTATTGTGAGGAATGAAAGGTAAAAAGGCCATGTGTATTTTCTGTTGAAGGAAGGGAGCACCTGCTAAATCATCTTAAATAATGCCATATTGGCCTTGACAGGTACATATTTCGCTAAAACAAACAAACAAAAAACACCCCCACTAAAAAGTATGAGAAAAAGATAGATCAACCTACTGAAAAAAAATTCGTGCAAATGGAAAACCAGTTAAAGAGGTTGCTTGTACCACTCAATTTAGTAAAATGTGAAGAATTTCCAAGTATTCTCTCTGCTTCCATAAAGAATAGCTTCATCCTTTTTTTTAGCTCTTCAAAAGAGGGATTTGGGGATTGATGCAGACAGAGGAGAAGGAAAGAATTCATCTCTCAAGCATGGGCACAGAAAGCATGAGTCAACATCAAGGGTGAGAACCACACACAAGCCCTGGAATTGATTGAGGAAACCCGAGAGCAAGCTCCTCATTCTAGAGATGAGGGCACTGATGTTCCAGGAGCAAAAACAATGCTTTCCAAACTTTGACCTTCATAGAAAGCATCTTGTCAAACTGATCATTCTGATCCAGAAGGTCTGGAGAGGGACCAGGATTCTTCATTGCTAACAAGCACCCAGGTACCATGCTGCCCTGTGGACCACACAGAGTAGTGAAATAGTGACTTTTCCAGTTTAGGGGATGGAATTAAGGAGACCTGGCATTCCCCAGGTGTCCCATTTTATATTAAATAAAATTATTAATTCTCTTGTCAAATATAATTAGGTAGCAGGTTTTATTTATTATTAATCAGAGGTACCCTTCATTCTCCTAATAGAGAAATAACATACTCTATGATATACTTCTTGGTGATAAAAACTGGATTCTGTGACAGGTTTTCTGGGTTCAATTCCAATTTTCCCACTTACTACTTATGTGACCTTGAGCAAGTATCTCAATTTCTTCAACTGTAAAATAGTGATAATAATATCATCTACCATGTAGAGGTTGGGTTTTGGGGGCGGTTGTTTGTTTGTTTGTTTGTTTTACCACAAGGGAATAAAAGAGCCTGGCATAAGCTAAGACTCAAAAAATGTTAGATATATTATCAAAGAATGGAGTCTGACTGATTTTATAGGTATGGAACCTGAGATTTAGAAGAAGCACAGAGCAGAATCAGAATTAACATGATTTATTGCTGCTTGAGACATTAGGAGAGAGAAAAGTTCAAAAGGCATTTTATCAACTTGTTCCAGAGCAGAAAGGAAAATTGCATGTGCTGAAAACTGATTTTGCCTCAGATGCCAAGTATTATCACCTTTAATTTTCTTAACAGCACTGTAGGATTGCCTTGTCACCCCCATGTTACAGGTGAAGAAACAAAGGCAAATACTTCCAGTGGCTGGTGAGTGGCCTCATGGCTTACCAACACGGCAGGTCCAAGTTTTGGCTTCAGCTTTGTTGATTCTAAAACCTGCATGAGGCCACTGAGTGCAAGCCCTCTGGTGTGGGAAAGCAGGTGTCTGGGCTGAGCTAAGGTAAGGCTACCTGCATCTTGCAGGATCACCCTCCTAATTCTCCAACTGATCAGCCATTGTGGATTGGTCAGCTAACATTGTAATGTGTGGGGAAATGGGCTGGTAATTCTCTTACACACCAAAACCAAGTCATTTTCCTCTGACTTGTTGACTCTTTTTTTTTTCCGTTTTAGGTGTTATAGGTGAGGGGAAATGAATGGAAAGGTTTAGTATCACCTTCCTCCCCAAGGACTTCAGGGGTTCTCCTGGTCTCTCTCTCTCTCTCTCTCACCTCTCCATTTTCCGTCTTCTTCTCAAGGAATATCACCATCATGTCTCCACACGCCCATGTTAACCTTCATTCTTGCCTGAGCCACTGTGATTACAGAATTTTCTCCTTCTCTGGGTCACCATAACTAAGAGAGCCTCTCAAAAGGATTAGCAGGCAATTTAGAATTTACCAATGATTTCACAGGAGGGATGGAAGAGAAGGTTTACACTGGAAACACCTCAGCAAACTACTTAAAACTATCCTTCCACAATTTTTCTTTTTCCCCATGCTGCAAACAGGGGTCCTCAATCCCCCATTTCTTCATTGTAGCACTCACTTTGCTGCCTCTCCTCTTCCCTCCAATGGCCCCCCAGCTCTCTCACTTTTCTTAAGCAAAGTCACATAGCTTTTTTCTCAAACCGACATGTTTATATCCACTCCAGAGCAAAGTATGTTTCTTTGAGTACCATGAGCTGCCTTTCTTAGAAGGTACTGAGTTCCTATAGCAGGAAGTTTGCTGGCCAGTCGCAAAATGTACAAATAGCATCACTGTGTGCCAGGCAGAAGGAATGCTCAACAAGAGGCCGGGCTCTCTCACACTTACAGTTCGGTGGGAAAATCAGACATTGACTCAATGACTACAGGGCCTGCAGGAGTTATGATAGAAGGCCAACCACTGTCTAAAGGAAAAGCCCTTTCAGGAACAGCTTTCAGAGGGAGGAATATATCAACCAAAACCTAAAGACAGAGCAGAAAACTCAGACGTAGAGATAGAGGAAGGAGAGTTCCTCTTCCAGGAAGGAGAGATAGAGGAAGGAGAATGGCAACAGATAGCCCAGCATGTTCTCATTCCTTGCTTCTCCATGGGGAAGACAGTCTCCCTTCTAATAACCCTTGCACATGATCTTGCAGGTGACCAGATGTCACAAATCATTTCAAAACTTATTATAAGTCCTCAAGGGATACTTGAGTGAAATATTAATAACCCATCCTAATCCAGAGAGTGGTGCCATGGTATCTCTCTAAACATTATTACATATCATCTTTAATGTATTAGAATATTCATGTGTCTACTGTATATATTTAATAGTTTATTCTTAGAGATAATAGAGAGTAAACACTATAATGCCACCTGCTGAAAAGCTATATGGATACACGTCCATTTTTGGTGATATATATATATATATATATATATATATACACACACATATACATACGGTTTGCATAAATCAACAAAAAGGGCATTTTGTTTTTATTTTAACAATTTCCAACAACAATACTGTACACATGATTGTAGCTCTAAGTAATCAGTGGAATGACCAAACCCATCAGAAGTTGTATTTTGGGCTCTCTTTCCATGACCCCTTGTCAAAATTTACAGAAGCTTGAAAGTCTGGGATTCTTCAAAATAATTTTCTAAGATTACCCTATTTTTGAGTTCCAGTCCCTATCTTTCTAGTCACTGCATTTGCCTCTTTATCATAAAAAGACAGGAAAGACCAATGATTTCTATCTCACTCAAGGACAAAACCAAACTTCCTACGAGGAACCCTTCACTACTCTTCTCTCCACCCTGTGCCTCTTTCACATACAAGCTTCACGAGGGCGCAGATTGTTGTGAGTGTTGCTCACCATGGTATCCCTACCTCCTACAACAGTGTCAGTGGATTACCACTTGAAAAAAAGTACTTTTTAATAACTCGGAATTACAATCGCCTTGTCTTGAGTCATCAGTGAATCGTAATTCATTGGCCCTTGTTTTCACCTCTTATAGTACCTTGCGATGTTATTAAATAAAAATAACCCAGGACTGTATTCATTTTCACAAGCATATATGAATATGCAAATAATCACACCTATCTTGTCTTGTAATGACTCTATATTGCTCTTGTCTTCTCACCTTTTGCTGGATGGTAAACTCCTTGAGAGTAGATGACTATTTCTGATTCAATTCTGATTCCTTCTGCTAACCTAGAACAGAACCTGGAATATCACAGATGATGTTTGTTGAATATGTGCAAGCCAACAAGAGTAAGAGGTAGAGTTAACATAACAGATGAACTAGGTCCGCATTTTCTTACTAGACAGGTAACACGATCAGCCATTCTTCCTAACCCTGTATTATTGCAGGCCGTTCTAGATGGAGCACTGCAGGGCCACTAAAGATTTTTGCTCTGATGGCTCAATAGTTGTCACTTATATTCCCAGGCGGAAGGAGGGCGAAACGGGAAAACTGCCCAAGCTTCCTCTCCATTGATTATGCTCTGCAGCAACATGACTGTTTTCCCCAGGATGGCAGGTGGCACAAACGTTTTGTTACTCAGCAGGAGGTGTTGGCTTGATGCTCCGGACCTCAGTGATGCTGGCGGGTGCGGCAGAAGGGGAGCCGACTTCCTTTACACGGGTTCAACTGATTACGCCACGAGTCCCCACAGTGCCAGTGCCAGAAGGCCCCTGGGAGTGACTGCAGCCAACCTTCTCATTTACAGAGTTCCCTTTCTGTGATGCCTGACATATTTAAGGCTGAGCTGGCAAACAATCTATGAGGATAGCCTCCAGAGACAAGCCTCATATTAAGTAACCATAATAGCTTGAGTTTATAGGGAATCTCTCTTAGCACTTAAGTTGTTTCGTTTTTATCCTCTCTGTGTTCCTTTCCTGTGAAAAGCATAGAGTGATTCCCACCCCTGTTTTCCAGCTGAAGAAACAGAAGCACGTGGAGACCAAATGCGCCTCTAAGATTAACACCTAGGTGTTCGGATTTTTAGCTGAAGAATGTTTCACTCTTAGGCTCAGAGATAAAATGAAATTTTTTGAAAGCATGAGGGTAGCATTTTGGGGAAGAAGTCAAATGTAACTCAAAATGCAAGAAGCCAGGAACCATTCCCACCTTTCTCCAAATTTAAAACCTAAACTTCCTATATCTGATGTGGCTCATTCCTGAATTCTTGTTCTTGCCTATTACATTTTTGTAGAAAAAGCCATGTTAAATGCCAGGTTAGAGAAAGTTTGGGGTTGGTTCTAAAGCTATTTGTATTTCTCCCAAAGAAGGAGCTTAAGGGGCGCCTGGGTGGCTCAGTCGGTTAAGCGCCCGACTTCGGCTCAGGTCATGATCTCACAGTTCGTGAGTTCAAGCCCCATGGCAGGCTCTGTGCTAACAGCTCGGAGCCTTGAGCCTGCTTCTGATTCTGTGTCTCCCTCTCCCTCTCCCCCTCTCCTGCTCGCACTGTATCTCTCTCTCAAAAAATAAATGAAAAGTAAAAAAAAAAATTTTTTTTAAAGAAGGAGCTTAACTATTGGCTTGCAGGGGATTTTTTTTCCCTTAAGACTAAGAGTCACAGAAAAATCAGAATGACCCAAACCATTCATTTGGAGGGTTTCTTTTTAAATTTAATGACAGTATTTTTTCATTTTTAAAAAGTATTTTCATAGTACAAAGACAGGGAAAGAGAGGGGAAATATTCTTAGATATAAAAGAAAATTGAACAATGTACCACATCTTAAAACAAACAAAACAGTAAACAATAGTGGTGTTTCTTTGTATTTCTGTATTTCTTTGTTTTACATAATTAAGACTTTATCATTGTTATATAAAGAAAGCACTCAAAATTATGCTCTGATTACAAATTTTCTCTCATTTTCAAGGTAGATTGAGTGGCCAATTTCCAATTTCTACTCACTGCAGAGTACAGACATAGGTACACGTCAAGACCAGATGAAATCAAAAATCCAATGCACATAAAGAATTAGATGCCCACCAAATGCATCTTCCTTTAGTATCAGCTTGGCCACCTTCCAGACCAGTCATGTCTTACAGCAGACTTTGCTCATGATGTGGATATTAAGCCTAACCACCGAATAGTCATTAGAAATTTTCAACCAAAAGAAGATCCACACTCCATATTATGGAAGCATCAATTAATCTTGTTATCCTAATTATCTGAAAAATCTTCCCTTTTGTCACTGAGAAGAAATGTCTCTTGAACATGCTGGACTTTTTACTGGTTAGAAACTTACAGGTAACCTATTGTAACCTTCCAGATAGCCAGTACTCCCTTGCCTACTGAAGGTTTCTCTCCATGGTCCTGGGAATCCAGGATATTAGTGAATATTTCCAACCCTTTCAACTGCCACTTGAACTGAGTTTTCAATTGCCATCCTCTGAATATGTGTATCACCCCAGCAACACCAGCCAGTGCCTATGCACCAGAAGCCATTTTTGTTTATATAACTGTTTTTAAAGTAATAATTACTTTGGTTTTATTTTTTAAGTTTATTTATTTTGAGAGAGAGAGAGAGAGAGAGAGGGCAGAAGGAGAGAGGGAGATGGAGAATCCCAAGCAGACTCTGCACTGTCAGTGCAGAGCCTGATGCAGGGCTCGAACTTGTGAACCGTGAGATCGTGACCCGAGCCAAAATCGAGAGTAGGGCCCTTAACCAACTGAGACACTCAGGCACCCCAAAGTAATATTGCTTTGAATCATCATCTGTTTGCATATATCATAACCGCTATCCGCACTTTACTCCTAAAGAAACTAAAGCAGAAAAATATGGAGGAGACCGTGCAGTCTTATTTTGCTTCTTAGAGCAACCCGAAGTGACTAATTCAGAATTTTCCTTAGAGGCATCACCTGTCCCAACGAGTTGACTTCCCTCCTGGGCACACAGTCACGAAGGGAACTTCTTATATAAGCTTTCTTGAATCTCATAGACATGTTAAAAACAACTATGGAAAAATATTTATTTAAGAGTTTTTCATTAACTTGAGCATTTGTAAATACGTTCTGGAGAGTGAATCACAGTAATGAATGTATGCTGGGCATCACAAAAAATGTTGGCTTACACAGGACTTCTGTCAAGCATTTAGAGACAGCAATAACTGCTAGGGAGCTTTTAAAGCAGTTGTGACATCCTCCGTAGCAGTAAATTAAGCCCCACGAAAACTGTTAGTGTTATTTTTAAAATAATAATCAAAAATAACAGAAATACTTATTCCCAGTGACTCATACAAAGCAACAAGAAGAAAAGCCACAATTCCAATCGAGTCAGGCTTCCTAGGAGGCCTCAGGCAATCCTTCACAAATTTTGAAAGATCAATATTTAAGCAGCAGCAAGAAAACAAATATAGAGATTTTTCTTTTCTTCCCTATTTGTGAAACCAGTACAGGACTTCACAGAACAAGGTAGGAAATAAAATGAAAAATCATTTCCCAACATGAAGAGAAAATAAGGCGATGGGTGGGGAATGGAGGGGGGATATTTTTATAGATCAAACCAGTAAGCTTTACTGAGATCCAAGAGCCAATTACTTTCAGTGCTATTTTCTAAGGGATTTAAAAATACATCTCCTCCTAATATGTTCTAACGCCAGCTCTTGAGATGAGAGATTTGAGCTGCACACAGGTGTTGTGAGCGAGTGGCCCAAAATGAACAAAAGGAGCTCACTGGCTGTGCTGAAGAGGTGAATCTGCACAGGGAACATTCTGGATGGAACCCCACCCATCCCAGATCTTACCAAGGCAGTGTAGAATAAGAATCCATAAATTATGAGAAAGTGTTTGCTTCAGATGAAAGAACTGAGAGGGGTAGGGACTTCTTCTACCTTTTGATTTTTTTCTTCTCAGTGTCTTTTATTTATTCCCTCTGCCCACTAGGTGCTTTGCTGATCTTCCCTGCATTCAAGAGCAGGCTAGACTGCCCCAGCGGGTTGTAGCATGTGTATGTGGAAAAAAAAGATCCCCAAGATGATTTTCATTACAAAAAATTTTTATAGTGTTTTTTAATGTATTTATTTTTTAATTTACATCCAAGTTAGTTAGCATCTAGTGCAACAATGATTTCAGGAGTAGATTCCTTAGTGCCCCTTACCCACTTAGCCCATCCCCCCTCCCACAAGCCCTCCAGTAACCCTCTGTTTGTTCTCCATATTTAAGAGTCTCTTATGTTTTGTCCCCCTCCTTGTTCTTATATTGTTTTTGCTTCCCTTGTCTTATGTTCATCTGTTTCATATCTTAAAGTCCTCATACGAGTGAAGTCATATGTTTTTTGTCTTTCTATGACTAATTTCACTTAGCATAATACCCTCTAGTTCCATCCATGTAGTTGCAAATGGCAAGATTTCATTCTTTTTGATTGGCAAGTAATACTCCTTTGTGTGTGTGTGTGTGTGTGTGTGTGTGTGTGTGTATACCACATCATCTATATCCATTCATCCATCAATGGACATTTGGGCTCTTTCCATACTTTGGCTATTGTTGATAGTGCTGCTATAAACATTGGGGTGCATGTGCCCCTTCGAAACAGCACACCTGTATCCCTTGGATAAATACCTAGTAGTGCAATTGCTGGGTCATAGGGTAGTTCTGTTTTTAATTTTTTGAGGAACCTCCATACTTTTTTCCAGAGTGGCTGCACCAGTTTGTATTCCTACCAATAATGCAAAAGAGATCCTGTTTCTTCACATCCTCGCCAACATCTGTTGTTGCCTGAGTTGTTAATGTTAGCCATTCTGACAGGTGTGAGATGATAGCTCATTGTGGTTTTGATTTGTATTTCCCTGATGATGAGTGATGTTGAGCAGTTTTTCATGTGTCAGTTGGCCATCTGGATGTCTTCTTTGGAAAAGTGTCTATTTCATGTCTTTTGCCCATTTCTTCATGGGATTATATTTGGGTTTTGGGGGGTATTGAGTTTGATAAGTTCTTTTTAGATTTTGGATACTAACCCTTTATCTGATATGTGGTTTACAAATATCTTCTCCCATTCTGTCGGTTGCCTTTTAGTTTTGCTGATTGTTTCCTTTGCTTTGCAGAAGATTTTTATTTTGATGAGGTCCCAGTAGTTCATTTTTGCTTTTGTTTCCCTTGCCTCCAGAGACATGTTGAGTAAGAAGTTGTGTGGCTGAGGTCGAAAAGGTTTATGCCTGCTTTCTCCTCGAGGATTTTGATGGCTTCCTGTCTTACATTGAGGTCTTTCATCCGTTTTGATTTTATTTTTGTGTATGGTGTGAGAAAGTGGTCCAGGTTCATTTTTTTGCATGTCGCTGTCCAGTTTTCCCAGCACCACTTGCTGAAGGGACTGTCTTTATTCCACTGGATATTCTTTCCTGCTTTGTCAAAGATTAGGTGGCCATACATTTGTGGGTCCATTTCTGGGTTCTCTATTCTGTTCCATTTTTCTGAGTGTCTGTTTTTGTACCAGTACCTTACTGTCTTAATGATTACAACTTTGTAATACAGCTTGAAGTCTGGGATTGTGATGCCTCCAGATTTGGTTTTCTTTTTCAAGATTGCTTTGGCTATTCAGGGTCTTTTCTGGTTCCATACAAATTTTAGGATTATTTGTTCTAGCTCTGTGAAGAATTCTGGTGTTATTTTCATAGGGATTGCTGAAAAAATCTTTTTAAATTCATTTTTGAGAGACAGACAGAGCGTGAGTGGGGGAGAGACACAGAGAGAGAGGGAGACACAGAATCAGAAGCAGACTCCAGGCTCTGAGCTGTCAGCACAGAGCCTGATGCAGAATTCAAACTCATGGACCATGAGATCATGATCTGAGCCAAAGCTGGATGCTTAACCGACTGAGCCACCCAGATGCCCCAAGGTGATTTTCATTCTAATTCCCTCATGCTACCCCTTTGAGGACCGTTCACTCAAATACTGCCTTAAATCCCAGTATTCCTGTTTGTTCCTAGCCCTCTTTCCTTCCAGTATTATAACCTAACTAGACAATTCCATCAATTTCTATGGCTAGACATGTTAATGATTCTCTTATGAGTGTCTCTGACTGAGATGTGAATATTTAACTTCAAATTAGACATTACCTCTTTTTTTTTTTTTAGCTTTTATTTAAAGTCCAGTTCGTTAATAAAAAGTATAATGTTAATTTCAGGTGTACTGAAACTATACAATGAATATAGTGACTCAATACTTCTATACATCACCCAGTGCTCATCACAAGTGCACTCCTTAATCCCCATCACATAGTTCACCCATGTCCTCACCTCCTCCCCTCTGGTAATCATCAATTTATTCTCTACAGTAAAGAGTTTGTCTCTTGGTTTGCTCCCCCCCCCTTTTTTTCCTTTTGCTCATTTGTTTCTTAAATTCCACATAAGAGTGAAATCATACGTATCTCTCTTTCTCTGACTGAATAAAGAAGATGTAGTAAAAAAAAAATACAAACGAATATTACTCAGCCACATAAAAGAATGAAATCTTGCCATTTGCAATGACATATATGGAGCCAGAAAGTATTATGCTAAGTGAAATAAATCAGTCACAGTTAGACATTACCTCTTTGAGAGACACAGAGGTCCATCAAATTCACACTGTGTTTAAAAGTGAAATTTAAAGGGTGCTTGAGGGGCGCATGGGCGGCTCGGTCGGTTAAGCGTCTGACTTTGGCTCAGGTCATGATCTCATGGTCTGTGAGTTTGAATTCTGCATCAGGCTCTGTGCTGACAGCTCAGAGCCTGGAGTCTGCTTCTGCTTCTGTGTCTCCCTCTCTCTCTGCCCCTCCCCTGTTCATGCTCTGTCTCTCTCTGTCTCAAAAATAAATGTTAAAAAAATTTTTTTTAATTAAAAAAAATAAATAAAAGGTGCTTGATGGCTCAGTTGGTTAAGCATCCAGCTTTAGCTCACGTCATGATCTTGCGGTCCGTGAGTTCGAGCCCCATGTCGGGCTCTGTGCTGACAGCTCAGAGCCTGGAGCCTGCTTCAGATTCTGTGTCTCCTTCTCTCTCTGCATCTCTCTCTCTCTCTCTCTCTCTCTCAAAAGTAAATAAACATTTTTTTAAGTGAAATTTAAGACCCTCTGCTAGGAGTCTAATCCTACCGAAATTAATTCCAGGAAGAGGGGGCTTACAACAGGATGCAACAAAAAAAAGTACATGGGCTTCCAGGGACAAATGCTGAGGTGAAGTTAGCAGGTGGGGATTGGACCAGAAGGTCAGGAATCAGGCCCATACCTTTGCATTGTTATTCCTGTCTGTCCAGTCTCATAAGCTCTTTTTCTGTTCACACTTGCCTTCTCAGTGTCATGAAAGCTTCATATTGCCCACAGTATTGGTTTTCTACATGTATTTTTAAAGATGATTTGGGCTGTAATAAAAAAATGACGTACTCAATTTGCCTTATACTTTATGGAAAATTTTGTTATTTTCTGTTAAAGAACAGACAAAGTAGGGTTGGCTGATTCATCAGCTCAATGACCTCACTAAAGCTCAAGTTACTTATCTTTCTGGTACCTTTTCTCAACTCTGCTTCTTCATTGAGATTCTCTGTCCAGAGACCTTACCACCATTCACCCAAATGGCCAAACCATAAAACTGTTCTCTGCTGAGATTCTCAATCCTCTCTAAGGAAACATCATTCTCATTTAATTGGTAACAAACTTTTTTTAGATATACCTCTTTATCACGTCTCATAACTACCTCCTCTTTCCATCTCCAATGTTAATATTTGGGATCAGATCTTCTCTCGTAATGCTGTCATATTTGTATGTCTTTTTAATTTCATAAATGGTTATTTAACACCTTACCATGTTGCTGATCTTGCCCGAAGGTTCTACAAATGTTAAATTATTTAATCCACCCAACAACCCTATGAGGTAGGCATTATTTTTACTACCAATATACCTCTTTAATGTGAGAGAACTGAGGCACAGCAAGCTTGAAAAATGCCACTCCACAGTGGTAGAGTGAAGGATTAAGCCCAGGCAGTTGACTTTAGGAGTAAGGGATCAGCCCCCATGCTGTACTGCCCTAACAGATATTTCTAACAGTGATTCCATTCCTTGGTCATTTCTGGATATATTTTTATTAAATAAACATATATGGTCTCTTTTGAGATTTTAAAAAAAGTGGGCAGAAGTTAAAATTCTAGTCTTGGAAGAAAGTGTCCAGAGAAGGGGCAGAGTAAAATATTCTTCACTGGACCACAGAGAGATAGCTGTTATATTTACTTCTATTTTCTACAATAAGGGTGGGCAAATGATGACCCATGGGCCAAATCCAGCCTGTCACCTATTTTTGTTAATAAACCTTTATTGGAATACAGAGATACCCATTCATTTCTGTATTATCTATGCTGCTCTCATGTTACCACTGCAGATTTGAGTCGTTGTGACAAAGACCATATGTCCTGCAAAGCTGAAAATATTTCATATCTGGTCCTTTACAGAAAAAAATGTTTGCAACCCCAGCCCTACAACATAATGCTCAGTGACTGTCTTACATAGGTTATTTGATGATGCACCATTTGTCAATCTAGACCTGCTACCACAGGGCAAGTCTAGAGATAAATGTTATCACAGGAAGAGGAAGAAGGATACCAGCATTACTTGAAATCATCATTTATTTAAAAAAATATTTTTTAATGTTTATTTTTGAGAGGGAGGGGAAGGGGCAGAGAGATGGGGACGGATGATCCAAAGCAGGCTCCGTGCTGACAGCAGCAAACCCAATATGGGGATTGAACTCACAAAGTGTGAGATCATGACCTGAGTCGAAGTTTGATGCTTAACCGACTGAGCCACCCAAGCGTCCCTCGAATTCATCATTTCTATAGTGTATGACAGAATTTTTGTCATTCCCTCCTGGGGCCTAGGACATGGTCATGCCCCTTTGGGGGCTGGCCCAGATAAAACTAAGACACTCGTGAAGAGATTGGAATACTTCCCTACATGTGCCTAAGCTGTGTTTGGAGATGGCTTATCTTAATGAGGAAAACCTTCGGTCTTATAGACGCTTCACCCCAATACTGGACCACGTAGGGCAACTTTTCTCCACTCTTTCCTTGTAGGTATATGATCTGAAATGAGCTCCCCACCCCATCCATCTGAGCTTCACTAGAGGGGAAACTGAATGGAAGTAAATAACTGAGAGCTCTCTTCAAAGGCCAAAAGAAAGAAGTGGGATAATAAAGGACATGCAGAGAGGTGGGGGAGTTTTAAGGAAGGTGGTGGTGGTACAGAAGAGAGATGGGCCCCAGGGAAGGACTCCCCTTACTCTGAAATCAATAAGGATCCATAGGTTTCCTGGGCAAAAAAGTAAATTCTTTCACTTTGTTTTCTGGGATCTTGATGTGGGCTTGGTTATCTTGATGTGGGTTTGATGTGGGCCAATGGACTGTCCCTTCCCACCCTTCCTAACGTCAAGGGCACAGCTCGAGGGCTTAAACTACATTTTTCATCTCATAGCTCTGTCATTAAAATGGCAGTCAATTTACCCAGGGCATGGAGTCAAAAGAAGACTAGATCTTTTGTTCTGGTCCATGCTACCATTGCTTTGCCATTTCCCCGGGCCCCGGGACAAAGTGGATAAAAAACCAGCTCTAGATTTGGCATCCCAGGAGAGTGTGTTCACTTCCAGCCCTACAGATATTTGCGTGTGCGCAACAACATCTGGCCAGATGTAGGCAACGCTAGCGGGTCTTTACAAAAGCAGATGCCGTGTGAGCCATTTTGCACTACTCACCAGTAAAAGGGGCAGGCGAGCAGAACGGTGCTGTTCTTTCCTGGCATTTGGCAAAAAAAAGAAAACAAGTGCATTTTTGACATCTGTTCCTGCTTTTTTTGAGAGCTTAGCTCTGCCAGCCACGCAGGCCTGATCGGGCATAATTGATAAATTATTAAAGGCAACTTGACAAGGAGGGCAATGAAAACTAATCAGAAGAAAAAGGAGAAATGAGTTGACTCATGTCTGTCAGGTGCTTTGAAGGAAAAAAAAAAACCTAAAGGGACAAGAAAGTCTCAAGAAAAATCACAATTGTTTTAGGAAGAGGCCTACAGTGCCATGGTGACTAAAACATAAATAACTTGGTTCTTTGTTTCCTCCCACGAGTTATTGGGAGCAGACTGCAAAGCTAAATTCTTCATATCACGAAATAATGACAGCTACAACTTACAGCACGCTCTGTAAGGCACTACGTAATCTTTAAATGCACAGCAGAAATCGTTCCCATTTTAGAGACTGGAAAACGGATGCCCCGAAGACTGTGTCACACAGGTGACCAAATGGCAGTGGCAGGGCATGCAGGATGCCTCCGATGTGCCCTCTCCGCTGACAACTGCTCCCACATACGCGGCTGTTTAGAGAATTATGGCCTGATGGCAAGAGCGGGAAACTTGACATAAGAGAGTTCTGAAGCCTGCTTCTGCTGCATCGTAGCTGGTGGATTTGGTTTAGTCTTTTAACTTCAGAAATCCGTTTCCTTGGCTGGCAATGGACAAAAACATCTACCTCACTGGGCTTTGGTGTGACGTGAGGAAATATTGATCAACTGCTTAGAAGTAGGACATACCCGGTAACAGCTTCGCATCTTCCTTTTCTCATGGAATCATACCATCTGTACCCAGCTCAAAATAGCATTCAGAGAAGACAAATAGTGGTACTTAATATATCGTGGTATACTATAAAAAATTGTCCCAAGCTGCTGCACTTGATAGAAGATGTTTCAAGTAAAAAGTTTTGCTCAGGTTCCATTATCCAATCTTACCACCAGCTATATTACCAGTCGTGTTATATCCTGAAGAGATCAGAATTTTTCAAGCCATCTTTCTAACGAGCGTTGGAAGACAAGATCCAGAGTGATAGAAAGTTGGCTTCTCACTGTCCCATGGGAGACACAGCCAGCACCTGAAAGCCAATCTGTCTAGCATCTATACCTTTATTTGGTCATTGAAAAGTTCCATCGCCTGCTTTTTGCCTCTGTCTTACTTACTATCACATAGGAGCTTTTGAGTATACTCTTACTTTTATTACAATTGCATATATCAAATGGATGTTGAATTATTAGTTGACACATAAGAAGAAAAATAAGAATTATAATAGATGACTTTTTAAGAAATAAGTTTTCGAGTGTAAAGCCTATGAGAAATCTGGCAGGGGGGTGAAGGGAGTGCAGGGAGCGTTCTTACCTTTGTATATTCTAACATGGCATTTGCCCTTCGGGCTTCCTTTAAGTCCCCTGGGAAACACTTTCGTAGCTCTCCCCATTCTCCTGTAATAATACCTATGATGATTAGAAAAAGAACAAGGCACAGGTGTAAATGTTCGGCAAGGTTACAATTTGCAAATTGTGCAGTGTTAGAAGTCAAATATGAGTGGAATCAGTGTGTATACAGAGACCACAAGTGAGATGCGAAGTAGTTCCTTTTCTATCCGTATTTCCACTGTTTCTTTCTAATAGCAGCAGAGTTAATTAATCAGGTGTTCAGCATTTGTTTTTTTTTTAACTCAATGATGCCGTAAGTCAAGCAGACATCCTAAGGAATGAGAGCAAAAGAAGATCTAGTCCAGATGAACTTAGGAGCAATATGAACCTTGAAAAGAGAGACTGCTTCATCACCATGGTGGTCTGAAAAATATTTTCTTTGTTCTCAAAGCCATGGAACCATCTTAACCATGACCTTGTAACTTCCCAGCAGAGATGTAAGTGTAAAGATCTGTAGATGAACCTGAAAGACAGCAATTACTTTCAAAGGCCAACTTTCAATTCCATCAAACAGTTATTCAGGAACACTATGTATATATATCACACTATATTTTGTATACACACACACACACACACACACACACACATGGAAAGTGGACAAAACTTGGGATCAAGCTCTATCGTTCACAAGTTTTGTATCATTAGTCAAATTCCTTATTCACTATGAACTTCAGTGCCTCATCTGGAAAACGGAGACAATACTTGTGCCAGTTACCTATTACTGTGAAACAAATCACCCAATCATGAATTTTGTTCCAAAATCAGCAATTTAGACAGGACAACACCAACAACTTGTCTCTGTTTCATGCAGCAGTGGCTGGGGATACCTTGCCAGCTGGGGGCTAGAATCATCTGGAGGCTCACCATTCATCTCTGGTGGGGGCTTGTTGATGGCTGGAACCTCGGATGAAAATGTGGAGTATGCACATTGGGTTTTCTCCACATGGGCCACTTCATATGGTACCTGAGATGCCTCATGGCATGGAGGCTATGTTCCAAGAGTAAGCTCCTCCATAAAACTGTGCAGAAGCTATAAGCTCTGTACTCATGAGCAGCCTTGAAGTTGAGACATCGTAGCTTCTGTCACAGTCAGGAGCCTACTCAGATAGGAGGGGAGGAAAAGTAGACCCACCTCTCATTGGGGGTTACCTAGAGAGAAGAGCATGTAGCGTTGGAAATATGGTCATGTTATTTTTGGAATATATAATTTACCACAATAATAAAACCTACCATCTCATGTACATTCCTGTTCCACTTTTTTTCTTTCAACAAACTCTGTACAAGCCTTTGCACACATTTTTACAAATCTCTCAAAATAACAAAAAATAAATAAATAAAAACACCGAACTTAATTTCTAACCTTGCATCTTTCTTCTTTAGATAATGGCTTCTTGAGTGAGGATACGTGGTAGCTTTAGTGACTATAAGTCAGGGAGGGGTGCCACATGTAAAGCACACCTGTTGTCTTGAATTGTGAGAACGTGCTTTGAGTAAACTTTGCTACTGGGACAAACAGAATCGCACTTTCATCAAGACTATGTTTGCTTTATGAAAATATCCTTTATAGAGGCACCTGGTGGCTCAGTCAGTTAAGCGTCTGACTTCAGCTCAGGTCATGAGCTCACGGTTTGGGAATTTGAGCCCCACTTCGGGCTCTGTGCTGACAGCTCAGAGCCTGGAACCTGCTTCAGATTCTGTCTCCCTCTCTCTCTCTGCCCCTCCCCTGCTCGCGCTCTGTCTCTCAAAAATGAATAAATGTCAAAAAAAAAATTTAAAAAGAAGAAAATATCCTTTATATCTAAGATCCATGTGTTAAACACCTCTTCTTCTTGTGCCCTTTTGTTTTTCGTAAAGTATGAGCATTAGGAAAGGGCTAGGATACCCGATCTCTTGCATAGGTATTGTTGTGAGTGTTACATGCTACAATATATGAGGGCTTCTAGGCTTCTGACCTTCTAACCACTGGTTGAATAAGCAACTCTTTCTAAACAGGTAAAAACCAAATCTCAAGCAACAATCAAAGGAACCAAGTTTACTGATGGGCAAATTAGTGATACATTATTAATTCTAAGTCCCAACATCCTCATTCTTATCAAAAGAATTACTTATAAGGCCAGTTGGGCGAAATAAAAAGCAGAATTTTCCCCAAATGTCCCCCAAATGTTTCCCAAATGTTGTAGAGAACCCACAAAGAGAGCTCCTTAAATGTTTGTCTTCCCATCAGAAAGCTGTTATAATACTCAATGCCAGATATTCAAACAAAATAAGCTCCTCCCAAATTATTCATAATTCGACATTTTCCAAATTCCCAGATATTAAACATCACAAAGATTCAATTAAAATCTGTTTACCTCCAAGTTTTCTTTTGGCATTGATTTATTAAACAAGAAACTGAGAAAGTCATTGAAAACAGTAGCAAAATGAAGTGCATTATTCAACTGTCAGCAAAACTGCCAGTTTTCTCATTTGTGGGGAAAGGGAATAAAAATAATGTAGGAGACAGAGTTTTCATTACTTCCATTAAACTGTTGCTTTTCTTGTTGCCAAATCATACTATCTGGAGGCAGTGCGTGGAAGGCGGAGTAGACACGAAAGATCCACGATCAGTAGCCAATACTCCGCCCCGGATGTTTCCACCCTCTTCTATTCATGGCTGCACGTGCAGTTCCCCTCTTCAGAGTAGTAAGATCAGTGGTGGATTTTCTGTTGCTGTCAACAGGGATAGCCCCGGAAGTTTATGTTGGACCCTGGAAATCAATGTTGGCGTTGAAAAAGATGTCTTTTAGACAATGTAGGGAGAAAAAAAAAGTCAGTTGTATCCTACGTGTGTGTTGTCCAGTTTAAATAGCAGGGCACATTTTACCAGTGTAAATGTAACCATTGGGTTTCTCTAGTGATGACAAGGTAATTACTTAATCCTTGTGAATATCTTAAATCTCTAGGCTGAAGATGCCACTTTAATGAAACGACCCTTTATCTGGAAAGAAAGTGACATAACATAAAGTAGCCTTAAGAAGTGCAACATGTACACTTTTATGCAATGTCTTTGTTCTGCGACCTGATGCTTTCAAATCTGTGACTATACTCCTGCCATAAGTTAAAGATATAAGATGACTGTTGCAGTTAACTCTTGGTTATTCTTGAGAATAGGAGGGTATGGATAAATAAAACCCACAGATAACACAAAATGTCTCTCACAGTCCTCCCTCTGGGGAAGAAGCTGATGGATGGATTGTTACAAGGTCTCATTTGGAGACTGAGCTGAGCTATGCTAATTGGTGAGCCAGGCTGCCAGGATTTGATTGACAAGAGGAAGAGGGATTTGGGAAGTATTCCACTGGGAGGCATTATTTTTATCTATTGCTATGTAACAAACTATCACAAATTGAGAGGTTTAAAACAGTACACGCACACTATCTCACAGTTACCGTGGGTCCGAAATTCGGACACAGCTTCTTGGGTCTTCTGCTTCAGTTTCCACAAACCTGCAATTAAAGTGTCAGCCCGGGGTGAGGTTTCATCTGAAGGCTCAACAGAGGAGAGATGTGTTTGTCGGTTCAGTGGTCGTGGGCAAGATTCAGTTCCTAAAGGGCTGATAGACTGAGGACTTTAGTTCCTCACTGGCTATTGGCCACAGGTCATCTAATTTCCTGCCATGTAGGCCTCTCCGCATGGCGACTTGTTTCATCAAAGTTGCAAGCCAAGAAAACAATAAAATCTGCTAGCAAATTGGAAGTCACAACATTTTACAGCCTCAACATGGAAGTGGCATCCCATTACCTGTAAGGTGTTCTATTGGTTAGACATAGACCATTATGTCTAGCCCTCACCCAAAGGGAAGGTATGACATTTGGGCATGAATAACAGGAGGAGGCCTTACTGGGGCCAATCTTATCTGCCTACCTCAGGATGGTTGAGGACAGAGAGATTGGGATGCGAGGGAAGTTGTGGGTCTACCCCAGATGGTGGCTTCTGGACCTGTATGTCCCCACGTTCTGAGCTGAGGCCCTCAGTAGGCTGGAATTGGAGGGACTGTTTTCACCTAGAAGGATTCAAAGAAACCTGAGAGTTGTGGCTTTTTCTGCTGTGTGACAACATGTGACACTGGATGGATATAAAGAATATGCTCTTCTTTTCTGCATGCACCACAGCATTGCTTTGTCCTTATATAGCCTGTGTTCTCTACAGCAAGAATGCAGGGGGTGGAGCTTTAGTGCCTCAAGACTCTGAATTACGAGAAGTGCTGGGAGATTGTGTCCTTGGGTTTTTATGCAGCTGTAAAAGGGAATGTTAAGCATTGCAAGAATGGATGACTCTTGTCTGAGCAGCCTTGTACATACTGGATCTGGATATGTAGGTGAACACTTAATTATTTTCAGGAATATATGTGCCCTGTTTTGTAGTTCTTCCGTTTTCTTACCTTCCTTTCTTCCTTTGACTCAGTGATCACACTTTCTGGAGGTTTTAAACATCCTAATTTGTATCTAAAAATAATAAGGAATGGGGAGCCTAGGTGGCTCAGTCCGTTAAACGTCCAACTTCGCCTCAGGTCATGATCTTATGGTGCGTGGGTTCGAGCCCCGCGTCAGGCTCTGTGCTGACAGCTCAGATTCTGGGACCTGCTTCAGATTCTGTGTCTCCCTCTGTCTCTTCTCCTCCCCCACTCATGCTCTGTCTCTGTCTGTCTCTCAAAAATAAACATTAAAAAAAATTAAAAGAAATAAAAATAATAAGGAAAGCCAAATTCTTAATTCTCTAAGTTAATTCTCTAGGTTTCACAGCAGAAGGCTGAGGGAGAAGGCAGGCTGGTGATGGCTGCTACCCTGACCTCTGATCTATATCCAGAGGCATGCTTTAACTTGATATTCCTGTATTATTTTGGATAGGTAAGTGGATATGTCAGCATACTAATACTATATGTTGTGAACCATATCCTGGCCACTAAAATGTATCCATTTATCCACCCACATGCTAGATACACAAAGAGGGTATAAATGTTGATACCTGTCAAGAAATAACAGGCTAAAGCAAGAGAGGAAGAGAAATGTGAAGAGAGTAGGTTTTTTCCTCCGATCGTGTTTATCAGATCTCTTCTGAAAGATATACTCCAAGGGCCACCACAGAATGTTCACGCACTTTGTTTCTCTTGAACAAAGCGCCTTCAGACTCCTCCTGGAATGAAGGGAAGGACTACAGGAGGCAGAAATCTCAGATTTGTCTATTGAGATGGCTCTATAATTTATTTTGTAAATAGTTTCATAATGAGCTTATGATGGACTATGTTGTCTGAAATCCTACAGATTTCAGGATGGTGTTTCAGGACACCTTATGTCTAATATTTATCAAAACAGGAGAGGCTAAAGGATTAAAATGTCTAAACGTTATCACACATGTGTGTCTGCGGGCAAGACTATAGAACAGTTGTTCATATTGAAAATGAGATGAAAGATGTTCTAAATTTATCTTATCAGCGCTGTCTTTCAACGTAATGATACTTACTTGACACTATCTCATTGCTTTTCAGCCAGTTGCAACCAAGTCTTCAAAAGACACACATTCATTCAGAAGTCATGGCTCAGAAATAGAGAGTGATGCCAAATGAAACAGATAAGTGTTCATTCACCTGGGAACCATATTTTGACTGCAAGTTGAAAAAAAAAAGGAAAAAGCAATGTTCACATCAATTTAAAACTCATACTTAAAAGACCTCAGATGGAAACCATATATTTTTCCAATATCCATATATAAATTAATACATACCATCTGGGTTACATCTGGCAACATAAAAATGTTGTCTTAAGAACACTAAAGGTGTGAGAACCATCAAGCAGAAAACCAAGCTGATTTGGCACATTTGTTCACGAAAGGAGGCAGTTCTTTATGCGGCAAGATTTAACCTAGAATGTAAGTAGAGGTTTAAGAACTCATCCCAACATACACAGTTTTATAAAGAATATAAAGAAATGAATTTCATTATATTCATTAGATAACCAGATTGCCTTCTACATTAGAAGATTATAGATTTAATTTTTTTATGTTTATTCATTTTTGAAAGACAGAGAGAGAGAGAGACAGAGCACAAGCAGGAGTGGGGCAGAGAGAGAAGGGGACACAGAATCTGAAGCATACTCCAGGCTCTGAGCTGTCAGCACAGAGCCTGACGCGGGGCTCGAACCCACAAACCGCGAGATCATGACCTGAGCCGAAGTCGGACGCTCAACCGACTAAGCCACCCAGGTGCCCCTACATTAGAAGATTATAAAAAAAGAAGAGTGCATTTTGGAAAATAAGTCTGCTTTGGGGTCTTTTTATCAAGGCTGGTTGGCACTCACTTTAGAAATATAATATTGTATAAAGAAATTGTGTGATTCTCCTAAGAAAGAAAACCAAGATTTAGCCCTCAGTCTGTCTGCAGATTTGTGCCCTATGCTATATGAAAGGTCAAAGCTCCCCAATATATCGTATATGCTGGCCATCACACTGACAGTCTCAACTTCAACTCTACTCTAGTACGAACATTAAGAAAAGTGTTTAATATGTTGCCTATATTTTACTGTTGTTTGGAAAGGAGCATTTATGAATAGGTTACTAAAATGAAAACAAGATTCTTTCCAAATTAACACATTACTCTCATTTGTTAGGAGATATCCAGGCTAAAAGCTAATATGATTAACTAAGAGCCTTTATTCAACATGACTAACAAAAAGATAAAATAAGGGAGAAAGAGGTCTATGATTTAATATACAAAGGATGACGCTAAAAGGTGCCTGGGTGGCTCTGTCGGTTAAGTGTCCGACTCTTGATTTCATGCTCAGGTCATGATCTCATAGTTTGTGAGTTCAAGCCCCACAGCAGGCTCTGTGCTGACAGCATGGAGTCTGCTTGGGATTCTCTCTCTCTCTCTCTCTCTCTCTCTCTCTTTCTGCCCCTCCTCTGCTTGTGCTCTCTTTCTCTCAAAATACATAAGCATTAAAAAAAACCCAAAAATTTAAAAAATTGAGTTAAAAGAAAAGAATGGTGCTAAATAATTATTCCACAGGGGCTGAAATTATGAATGGGAATCTGTTAAAGTGCAAATGGGATAATAATAACTGTGATATTACCTATAACTGGAAGCACTTACTCCATAGAATTGGCAAAGTTGTAAGAAAAGCAACACAATCAAGTAATAGAATATAATATACTCAGCTTTTTCAATCTGAAGGCTAGAAGGAAATCTTCGTGTTGGTCCATGCCTTTGTATCTGCCCTGCGATGTGGCCCTGGGTGACCAGCTGGACTTATACAGCTCTACAGGGTGGAGAGTGGGGCAGAGAGCAAGAAGCAGGGAGGCATCTGGGAAGTGCTGGGAGCATAGCTCCTGGGTTTCCCTGAGCCTGTGGATCTGGCTGTATTTCTGGGACCCTCAGCTGCGTGCTCAGGCCAGGCCAGACTATTGGGGAGGGTCACAAATCACCTGCAGGAACTTCCTTTCTTTTTGTCTCCCCAGTATTTTTATGCGGGTTCAATGTGTTCACAGAGCCAAGGGAAACAGGAAAGGAAAAAGAAGTTAAAAAAAAAAAAAGATATCATAGGAGTATCAAAAAGTAACCAATCCCCCTCACCTAGTTTGTGTTCGTTTTTTTCAAGTTTATTTATTTATAATAAAGAGCATGTGAGCGCTCCTGTAAGCAGGGGAGGGGCAGAAAGGGAGGGCGAGAGAACTCTGGCTCCAGGCTCCCTGCTCTCAGCACAGAGTCCCATGGGGGGCTCAAGCTCATGAACTGTGAGATCATGACCTGAGCAAACTATTCCCTGGCAACACGAAGCTTCCCAGGTGTCTCACAGGCTGGCAGCGCTGTGTGAAGGTCACCATAATCAAAAGCCTGAGCACCACAGCCATGCAGACTCAGAAACCCAATTTTGGCCACACCTTGAGAAGAACTGTCTTCTGAGTTAACTACATTAACTAAATTCATAAGCCTGACGAAGGCAACAGGAGCGTCATTCCAGGCATTCAGGAGCCACCAAGAGTCTTTCTGCCTGTCTGCATTCCTCCGTATTACCTTTCTGAGCGAACATCCTTCTACCCTACCCCTTGCACACTGTGCTTGGGCCACTCTGACCCCCATGATCTTCTTCAGACACACCAGACATGTTCTTTCTCCCAGGGCCCTTGTCGTTACTTGTCTTCACAACTGGATCCCTCGCCTCTTATGGCCCATTTCACAAATGCCAGGGACTCATGTCCCTGTTTAAAATTCCATGTCTCCCCCACCCCACCCCATTCTCACTGCTTTCCCTTCTCTGCTTTTTTTCCGCAGCACCATCTGATGCAATTTCATACTTTACTTATTCGTTTTGTTTGTTTTTATTTACTAGATATAAATTCTGCTTATTTACTAGAAGGTAAACATGACGGCAGGGACCTCTGTCTCCTTTATTCAGAGCTGTATCCCCAGAATCTAGAACACTGCCTGGAACATAATAGCTATTCTATTAAAAGTACATTTAATAAACCTAAAATGGGGACCCTCCCCAAACAAAACTCCCCAAAAGCAGTTCCCCTCCTCGATCTTACCGTAAGGATGGGGGGGGGCAGGGAGGCATTGGTAAATTTCAAAGTACTCCTGGTACTCCTATGATAGGACAGGGTTTAGAGCTTTAGTTTTAAAAACAGCTTGGCAAGTGAATATGTTTGTGTGTAAATAAAAGCAAAAAAGGAAAAAAATGCATTTAATTATTTAACTAATAGAGAAATATATAACTAAAACTATGTTTATCAGGGTCCTCCAGAGAAACAGAACCAAATGGTAGATTTATGTGTGTATGTCTATGCATATAGGGAGAGAGACAGAGAGACAGAGAGATTTATTATAATTGGCTCATACAGTTATGGAAGCAGAGGCGTCCCTTGATCTGCCATATGCAAACTGGACAGCAAGAAAAGCTGGTGGTGTTATTGAGTCTAAGTCCAAAAGCCTGAGACTGGGGGATCGGGTAGTGGTATGGGTCCAGGTCCGAGTTCGAAGCCTGAGAACCAGAAGCACTGATGTCCAAGGCAGAAGAAGATGAGTGTCCCAGCTAAAGCAGAAAGAGTGAACTTGCCCTTCCCCTACCTTTTTGTTCTATTCAGACCCTCAAGGATTAATTGATGCACACATCCGTGAGGGTGATCTGTCTACAGATTCAAATGTTAATCTGTTCCAGAGACATCGTCACAGACACAGCCAGAAATAACGTCTTACCAGCTAACTGTGCATCCCTTAGTTATTATCCCTTAAAATTACACTGATAATTTTATCAGTCAGGTTGACACGTAAAACTAACCATCACACTATGTAAAAATGTAAATATGACAACTTATGTTACGTGATATGTGGCATGATAAATATGCTGCTTTGTTACATACAAAATATAAATAGGATACTCATGTACAGTTTGACTCCCGTGTTTACTCAGTAGACAGTGGAACATGGTAAGAAAATTAAAAATTTGGGATTGTTTGGGGAGTATGCAACCAGGCTAAGACAATTGATTACACACGTAGTAGCAACTAACTCTCAAATCATAATCTTGGGTATGCTCCTCAAAATAAGTAATTTCATTTAATTGCATTTAATTTTTAGCTTGAGCCCCATTCTGTCTGGTAGCAGAATCACTTAATTTCTAACAGTTAAACATACTCGATTCAAGGTAGACTCAGCCAATCCAGAATTGTTCTTCCTCTTTTGTGGATTTCTAAGTCTTGGGAAGTTTACTTAGTGTCAGGGCACTGAGGGCAAAGGCCACCTTGTCTTGGCTCACCGTTTCCTACTTTGCTGGCATTGGCTCAGCCTGCTACATTCCCATGCCCCACCCCCACCTCCACCCCATGTATGCCTCACGGTGGCACTCCGTGGCTTCCCTTCATCCTACTCCGGGGGCCCCTTCACATCTGCCAGCTTTCTTTCTAATACCGTCGTGCTCTTCTGGAAGAGGCTTTGCAGGTACACAAGAAAAGTTCCTGTGCTCTCCCATACCGCTCTGGAGGCACAGCAGACTTCCAAGGAGGGTGCCAATGAGGGAGTGCTGGGTAGGGGATGTCTTTGAACTTCTATGACTACTCAAGCTACATTTCTTCTTGACTGCTCCTTCATCATTTTAGCGTGCAGAATCCCCTCAACTCTTGCCACTTTTCAGAACCACAGATGGGAAATGGGGTGCATGTTGGTTTTGTCCTGTAGCCCAAACCTACATGGTAATTAGTGGTGGAAATGGCCAGCTTTCCACCAAAATGGCATGCTTCTCCTTCCACAGTATGGAATAATTGCCGCGTCTAGACTGTGTAGCCAGGGGCTGTATTTCCAAGTTTTTGCATCAAGTTGTGGGTATGTAATTCAGATAGTTCTTGCCAATTGAATGAGAGTAGAGGTGACGTATGCCATTTCTATAGCAGGGTTTATAAAAAGTGGGGGTGGCTTTCTCACCTTCTCTTTTTTTCTTCTGCCTGTTGGATGCTAAGTTTCCAAGGAATTGAGGAAGTCCAAGATGGGAGGAGCTGGAGTACATGAGTCATCAGATGGACAACAGCTGCCTACCGATCAGACTAACCTGCTTGGACACTTGCATAAAAAAAATAAAAAATAAAATACTACTGCGGTAAGCCTTCAAAATTTGGTGATAGCAGCAAGTATTACCTTAACAAATAGAGAGTTCTGTGGTCCTCCAGAACTAGGTCTGGGGATAGAGGGTAGATCCTTTCATAGCACACTCAGGGGCATCTGCCCTGTTTCCTTTCACATATATGCTGATCCTGGCCCATGGGATCTTCATCTCATCTGAGTTCACAGGAAGAACTGTTTCTGGGTGATATTTATTCTTCTATGAACATTACTTAGCACAGGGCCAGGCCTGTCTGATGAAACCAAAGTCTCGTCCTTGGGTTTCAAATGTATGCTTAGCAATTTAAAGTTGAGTTTGCTTGAAGCTTAGTCTTTGCATTCTGACTGTTACAATTCTTCTGAGGCCCCGAATGCTTCCGGCTGAATGAAAGTTAGCGAGGTTAGCCTCTAGTTTGGGTAGTCTGAGTAGAGAAGGAGAACTTCAATTAAGATAATATCTTCTTATCTCCTGTATTTATACAACATGACATCAGGATGGACTTTCCATAAGATTGTATAGGAAGTACGTAAAGTCTAAGAATTGAGATTTACTTTTCTCTAGAGAGCACCTTAGATGAGCTCTGCCAACGTTTTCCTTGGTGGCCTTCCTTCGTCTACACTTACTTGGCCAATCCTCACTTCTGACCAACGCATGATTTCTTTGGACACTTGTGCTCGCAGACTGTCTTCAGGGCTGATGGTTGGAGTCATTTGAACCTTTCAGGTGACCGCATTTATCCATGTGCTTGCAAATTGCGTATTTCTTTTAGGAAGCATATGTCGGAGAATGATCAGCTATTCCTTAATTCTAAGATTTGGGGAATGGCATCTGTCTGCCCACTCTCCACATTCTCAGACACCGGGTTTTGGGGGAGGCCTTTCTCCTCTTGCTGTTTGGCAACCAAGTTACACTCTCTGGGAGGCCAACTGAATCTGTCCCCCTAAGCTGACTACCAGGCAAAACCTCTGCAGTTACAGAAGAAGGTCTTCCAAATGTGAATGGGTTGAAGAGTTGTGGATATATAGAATGCATTTTTGGAAAGAAAAGAAGTCGTGGCAGTAGATCCAGGCGGCTGAGATCCCATGCTGAGACCCTTGGCTGTTTCAAAACTACGCTCGCTATCACTCGGCACAAGGGTTCTGTTAGGACAGTGAGAGTTCGACATTCGCAGAATGAAAGATATTTGTAGTTGATTTTTGAGTGCAGATGGTGAAATTTGGGGTAATAAGGATGATCTTTATTTCCATGTTCTTCTTTATAAGGAAAAGGTTCTAGTAGTTTCTCTCAGTGGGCATTCTACTGGATTCTTCTTGTTATGTCGACCAATGTCTTCCTATTCGCTGTGGAGATAAGGCAATAAACTTACTAGCGTATTAGGAATTGTTCAAATGTCTGCATGATTAACAGGAACTTGAACATCATGGACCTTATGGAAGTGGATGTACTTTTCTGGAACTAGGAGGCATCACCTTATGCTTTCTCTGTACTTCTCAGATAATAAACTGAGATTCGGAAAGGTAACACACTTGCCTAAAGTTATCCTTCTTTGTACAGAATGAGATAGAACCATAAAGAAATGCATGCTAGCTAGGAAAGGATAGGAAACATGGAAACACTGTCGATGACAGGGGATGTGTTCTTAACATAGCAAATAAGACACACACACACACACACACACACACACACACATACACTTGCTTCATTAGGCAAGAAGCATGGAATACCAGCATATTAAAATGCAAGAAACAGCATACAAATTTTCTCTATTTTTAGAATGGTGTTATTTGTTAGGGATACATGTTCAGAGGCCTTGGCAGCTAAACCACCTTCTAAAATGAAAACAAGTAAATAAATGAGGTGCTCAAATAGGCACACCAAAGCAGTTTGAATATTCGAGGGAAAAGTTGTAGTAGAGATGAACCAGATTATAATAGCTGCTAATATGCTAAACTTGATGTTCATTGAATTATTGCAACAACCTGATGACTAGTATACGTTTTGCCATTGTAAAGATGCAGAAACTGAGAGGCTCAGTGGGTTTAATGGAGCTTTCTACACAACAACTAAGCAGCAGGGCAAAATTTGAACACAATTTTGTCTCGCTCCAGACTCTTTCCTCCCACTATAACTCATGCCTTCTTAGCCATCCAAAGAAAAGCAAGTTTAGCTATTTTCTAACTTGCTTTGCCCCTTTCTGTCTGAATCTAACTCTTGCTCCAATGGCAGCTTTACTGATGCACTTGTCCCAATGTTTGTTAGGACCCGTCTACACATCCAAGGGCTCACTGCCCTCTAGTGCACATCAAAGGCGCTCAAATAAATAGGAAATCATTTCCTCTTGTAAATCTTGTAGACTAGAAGTTCAACACACAGACTAAGGTAATTTTCCACTGGAAAAAAAGAACCTTTCAAAATCCAGTGGTTCATAAAAATTAAAAAATTCTGCCTCAACCATCTCTTTACTGGTCCCCAAAGAGCCATAGAGTGAAAAGGTGTGGCCGGCAGTAAAATACAGTAACTTGAAAATTATCTTTTGAAATACCGATCGCTGGTGATGCCCTTGCTGCTGCCGCCCCTTCTTTGGTTTCTTAGTGTGATATGCACGGCTTTGTGAGTGGTGCTAAAACTTGAGGTCGGGCTCACAAGTGAAACTCCTGTCTGGGCAGAATGAAGGCTTCCCAACCTTGTTTCCACACGCCCCTCACCCATTTCGAAATCTTCTCAGACAATGCCCCTCGGTCTCAATCAGCATCTTGATTTTTTTTTTTTTTTTTTTTTTTTTTTTTTGCTAGAAGGTAAGCAGAGGTGGAAAAAAGACCGGGACCCACACCCTTTTCATTCAGACAGGCAGCACGTAGTCACAGAGTGCTGGCGAGGTGTCGTATCTCTTGCCCAGTCAAGGAGCACAAGGAAGGATCATGCAAGGCCGTGGACCTCAAGAAGCTTACAGTCCAGTGGTCTTTTATGCTCTTTTTTTGGACTCACATTCCAGTGGTTGAACTGGCATCTCCAAGGTGGGATCAGCATTATGGGCTCAGGTAGATAATTCTGTGAAAGAAATGGCAGTGTGGAAATTCAAAGGCAGACACAGAAGACCATGAACTCATGCAGATTAAACTTCCTAACTCCAGTTGCTTTGGCATCTCAAGAATCACACACTAATAGCCAATAGCACATTTCACATTCAACTGCTTTCTAGACGCTGGTGCCTGCTGGAGGATGGAGTTCAGAGGAGAGACTTTTATCGTTATGACACATTTGTACAGAGACTCTTCCAGACGAGTAAACATTCCCAGGTTTAATTTGGTCCCTTCACTGACCATCAGCTTTAATTATGTCTCTGGACCATTTGCGTGGTGTGTTTCATGCAAATGCCCTTATTAGAAAATGAGGTATCGCTTCAAGAATCGATCCGATTTCCTTCTCTGTCTGTAGCCTATAGCTTTTGACTTCAGCCCACAAACTCTGTTCTCCACCCACATGTCACCCCCCCCCCCCATCACAGGGAAATAGAAGCTCTGAGTGCATGAATGTCAAAACAATGTGCTAATGTGGAATCCGGCCACCAAGTTTGCTCGGAGCACAGCTATTGCGAAATCCAATCTATTTTATCACTCTGTCTTCGTGCTGGATTTAGCAGCTTCATAATTCCACACCTCTGTCAACGAGACCCTCATTATGCAGGCTTCTAAACATTTTACTTGGGGAAAGAATAAACAACATATTTAGTACTAATGAGGTGAGATATTGCTTTTTTATTTGCATTACTGTTTAATGATTGTGATATCTCCAGCACTTTGAGCTCTGGAAGCTTGTTTTGATTGATGCGATTTTTCAGCGAGCATCTCTTGCAGACAACTAGTTACTTGCACAGCACAGTTTGTCACATGTTCTGGATGTGTGGCCTCAGGATTACAGCAAAATGGAGTGCCGTCTTCCACTCACTGTGGTTGCTATACAGGTAATAATGCTACTCATTTTGTTTATGTTTCAGCATAAACATTCAAAATGGAATGTTCACCAACCAGAGAAATTTAATCATAACATTTTTTCCGGTATTTTTCTCCTTCTCCTCTCTGCTGTGCAATGGCTGTGAAATGCCAACAATTTTAAATGTTTTCTCTGATCCTAATTCATCTTGATTCTTCTTATTTTAATGTGTCTTTCAAAGATCATTTACTACAACGAAACGTTCTTTGGTCTATCTTGTAAAATAAAGTTAAATACTCCATACCCACTCTAAACAAAGCATGGCCGATAGCAGCAACTGTTGGTGTTTAAATGGGGAGAGTTTGGGAGCAATTAGAATGGCAGAATTGGGGCGCCTGGGTGGCGCAGTCGGTTAAGCGTCCGACTTCAGCTCAGGTCACAATCTCGCGGTCCGTGAGTTCGAGCCCCGCGTCAGGCTCTGGGCTGATGGCTCAGAGCCTGGAGCCTGTTTCCGATTCTGTGTCTCCCTCTCTCTCTGCCCCTCCTCCGTTCATGCTCTGTCTCTCTCTGTCCCAAAAATAAATAAACGTTGAAAAAAAAAAAAAGAATAATGGCAGAATTAACTTCAGGACAGGCCAAATGCAAAGGCCAGAGGAAAAGAATAGAAGCTTTGTGACCAGGCAGTGCCGGGTTTGAATCCCATCTGTGCTACTTAGCAGCCTGTCCCAGTGACTTAATAGGACACTCAGGTTCTTTATCAATAATGGGGATTTTTAAAAGGCCAAGGAAGAGCATCTTTTCTTTCTCTCAGTGTTTAATCCTTGAACTTTGAAAACAGGCTACTCTCCATTTGTACCCAAACTTTGTATGCCTAGGGGACATTCAAGAATTTCCAAACTATTCCTTTACCAGGAGGGAAAGAATCTATTCTATTATGAGAGGCAGTCCTCAAAAAAAGCAAGAGAGTCGGCGCCTTGCAACATGTTCCTAAACCCCAGTGGAAGCCACGTGAGCCTACTAGAGATCTTTGTCCAAAGGAAGAAGTAAGAAAGGCCTAGAATTAAGCTGGGAAGCTCGTAGCTGGGAATCTCTTCCTTCAACAGATACTTTTTCTGCCTCTCCACGTGGAGTCTGAAGA
This sequence comes from Prionailurus viverrinus, assembly GCF_022837055.1. NCBI lineage: Eukaryota > Metazoa > Chordata > Mammalia > Carnivora > Felidae > Prionailurus > Prionailurus viverrinus. Next base: position 38,894,619 of record NC_062578.1, on the reverse strand, counting down.
CCTGGATCAAATTCTGATTCTATCACTCGCCAGTCTATAAAGGAAAACTCTATCCTATTGACATCAAGTAAAGTGAGGTAACGTAATGGAGACGGCTTCGCAAATTCTAAGACACTTTTTTTGTATGCTGGGTACTGTGTTCACTAGCTGAGATGGAGAAAATAAGACACTAATTAGAAATACAATTTAAAGTTATTTGTGGTTTTCCTTAATCAGTAAATGTAAGGCTTAGGAGTACTAAATTTGTTTTTTTTTCCTAAATGCCTGCGGTGAGATGTCAATGTTGACATCATTAGACCAAGAGCCTGGAGAGCAGACCGCACTCAAATATCTGTGGATCCCTTTAGTTACAACATTTATCCAGAACACCTCTGTGGCCCATCGGGTGTCACAATAGAGAAAAGAGGATGCTAGGAATTGAGTTAAAGGAAGGTTTCACAATGGATGAGCAGAGTTTCAGAAATGTTTTAAATCCCACGTGGATAAGACTTGGTGAGTCTGGCCTCAATGGGACATCAGAATTCTTCCTTCAGGAAAAAAAAAATTGATGGTTTGAGTGCCTAAAGGAAATGATACACATTTTTATTTACTGCCAAGAATCATTCTATTCCTCTTTATTTCTGCCATGTAATGTCATGAGACAAAATATACTCATCGATATAGTTAGCATAGAGCTAAAACATGATCATCAATTTTTTTTTTACTTGCTCGACCATTCTACATCACATCTTCTCCTCAAATTTGCCTATAAACACGTGAATCACAGAAATGTCTCAAGAAGCACAGTCTAATTTCATTTTAAAGTTAGCAATAGAAACCATTATCTGGAGCACAACAAAAAGTTCTTAACAAAAAAAACCAAAAAAAAAAAAAACCAAAAAAAAGCTTCTTGATTTAGGCCCGGTTTTGAGAAATCCCCAAATATAATTTAGACTCTTTCTCTGATTCGAATGGTATATTTATTTATTCCCACGTGTTCAGTGAATCCCTTCTGTGTTCCAGGCATGTGCTAGGGCCTGGGGTAATGACATGATGTGAGTCAGACATGATGCCTGCTTCTGCACACAGGCTGGGCTGCTGGACCCAGGGCATGGGGAGCCTTGTCAGAATCCCCACACATGGCATGGAGGGGAAGCAGAAGCATGGAGATTTGAGAAAAGAGTGGGGAGGGCATGTATTAGGAAGACTGACTTAGAGAAGAAATGGCAGAGGTTTGAGGCCTCCCCAAACTCTCGCTGAAAAAGAATTTCAGATGTCATTGACTTTCCATAAATAACTGTTTATAGGTGAGTTTTAAGTTTTTATAGCTCCAAGGAGATGCCAAGTTTAATGTTTCATATTATAGAATACACAGTGAATTGCTGCATTAAAATAAGGAGTGGCTAGAGATTCGAAGTTGTGAGGGTCCGTTTTTATGTCTTTATAATGTTTTGGTACACAGCAATCAAGCTCTGCGGTGAAAACAGGCTAAAGCACACCTTTTATAAAGGGAGAATTAAATAAAAATTTTGGTACTCAGAACTATAATTACAAAGGATTAAGTAGGTGTTTGAACTTGGACACTATGGAGAATTATTTTCACATACGCTTGGTTAAATACACGCAATGCTGCCGTAATTTATTGTGATTACAACCAACCTGGTTGGCATTCCATAAGCTAGAAATATGGGTTGAGGCACCACTTGACTTAAATCTTTTCCAAGTCAGTGGCAATGAGTTGCCACTTCTTACTCAAAGAAAAGACAGGAATTAGTTCAAAGAGATTACTCACAATCCATCTGAATGTTATTGCGTTAAAAACACATACTGGGAATTTACTCATTTTATGGAATTCATTTCTTTCCCTATAACATTAATCAGTAACAGATAGAGAATCTGGGTTCCTTTAGTAAAATATCACGTGTGTATCTATAAAGGCACAGAGAAGGCATGGAAATCAACTTTTCTGAGAATTAATTCCTTTCAACCCCTCCAGCTTCCATGCATTGTCCTTTTATGAGCCATCTTTCTGCCCCTGCCTGAGGCAGGGTCATAGGGAGATAGTGACACTCTCATGCCGAGAATAGCTGTACTGCTGTTAGCAGAACATTTTTCATCTCACACGTGAATCTTGACAAATATAGCTACTTACTGGTCTAGCGTCTCTTGATTCTCAACCCGCTCTCCATTTCTTTTGATGTCTACATACATCGAACCTTTCTTCTTTTTACCAGCGGTGCCCACTGGGGCTCACTTAAATATGCCCACATTTGAACCCAAGCCTGAGATGCAAGTTTCCATTCAGCCCCTCTTCTCTGTGATTCTCTGGATACCTGGGCAGGAATGATTATATGTTGCCTTTTGGAGGAAATAAACTAACGGTAAAAGGCTTGTACAGAAATTACAGGCTCCCACAGAAGTTAATACAAGCCTGTTTTCTGTAGACAAATAGAGCTGCATACTATAAGTGGTGAGGAAAGTACCAGATCTGATGAGAATCATTAGCAATCTTTTAAATACACTAAATGCACCATGAATGCATTTCACCCAAGTCAGTGTGATGTATTATAATTAAATGGGCAGAGCACTGCACACTTCGGGTTTAAAAAAAAAATCAATTTGCCCAGGGACGACTCATCGCATGTAAACTATGAGAGAAGAGGAAAGAGGGGAAAAATGGAGAGGAAAGCCCCTTTTTGGTCCTAACTCAGTAGAAGTAACTACTATTTACAGTGGACATTCATTTCTTGCTGACTTTTGGGGTTTAGGATAGGTATCTACACAGAAAATGCTTCTAAAAGCTGAATGTGACTTTCTGTCTGGTTTTAATTTATTAATGTGCATCAGTAGACTCACCTGTAGTTTGAATGTTAAGACCGTACACTGAGCTCAGCAGGTAATAATTATCCATCGTTCTATGCTGTTTCCTTCTTTCCACTGGCCCGGTGCACCTCTCATGTGTGTGTGAGGATAGGTGGGCAGGAAGGTTGCCAGCCATGGGTCTACACTCACACCTGGCTGGAAGTGGGGCTGAAGTTGGAATTAGAGTATTCCTACTCCAGACAACATCACTTGCTAACAGTCAGTCACTGACAAGATCCACTGAGAATTGTCAACATCTGAATATTAACACGACAAAGTCTAAATGCTAGCAGACATGGGGATCAGAGTAAAAATCTAGTCTATTATTACTGAACCAAGAGTTCATCCTGGGTGAAGAAGGCTCACATCACAAGTAGAACATGAGTAAATACAGAAGGTTCCTAAGCAGTTGACCCTAACACATGTGACTATGAATAGTTCACCTTTAGGTTTCCAGAGGTGAGTTCTAGAGAGATAGAAAGTTAATAACACAGAGTGAATACACAGATGAAGCATATACTGATACTCCTAGAATCTCTTAACGGCTTAAACTGTAGCTGTGATTCCCCTTAAATTGTTCACATGTTTTTCATACCCATAAACAACATAGGAGTCAGAATTAGACAAGTTCTTGGGATGATCTAGTCTAGATCAGATTGGGATAAAGCCAAGCGACAAAAAAAGTTGATTAGTTTTAAGTACATATACATGAAAGTCTAATTCCCTCGCTGTACATTAGATTCACCTGGAGAGCTTAGTTTTTGCTGTTGTTACGTTTGTTTGTTTTAGTTTAATTTGGTTTGGCTTTTAAAGTCCCTAATTCCTGGGTTCCATTCAAACCAGTTTAATGGAATATCTGGAGGGTGGTCTCAGGCGTCAATATTCATTTAGAAACTCTCTAGGTGATTCAAATTCACAGGCAAAATTGAGAGCCACTAACCTAATGCTCTGCATCCTGGAAGTCAACTTCAGTCTTTTAGGAAAAATTGAGAAAAGTCATTGACTGGACATTCAAGTATAATATGAAATGAGGGAAGAATAATTACTATTTATAGTTACTATACATATCCTTCATTATGTTAATGAACTCATCCAATAAGCATTTATTAAATGGCTACTCTGTGCCAAGCACAGGTACTAAGGGTAAGTGCAAACAGCAGAATCACAAGCAGAGACTAGTTCTCTGTCTTTTAAGGAAGCCTGAAACACATGACTCCTCTCTACCCAGGGGCCAGTAAAAGGAATCAGAGACAGTTCAAGGTCATTTCAGGAATTTCCCTGGACCTCTTTGCTTGCATCCTGGTGTTTCACAGATTTCATCTGCTTGGCTTGAGATCTTCTGCTCAGTGACTCCGATTCTGCCTGTGGAACTGTGACCCTGCTATTTACATATGATCTCTCCATTTCACTTTTAGATTCCTCTAGTACCTTTGATCTTCACATTGGTGTCTGACTCTTCCTACTCCAGGCTGCCTTAGATAGGTTTTTGCTCTTCAAAGAATAATCTTTTTTATAGTTCTAGTTCACTAGTAAAACGGGAGAATTCTGATTTATGCATATTTACTCCTATATCCCAAGAAATAACAAGTTATGTTGAAACTATTTAAAAAAAAACCCAGCATTTTCTATGTTCCCAGTGTAAGAGACAACTCAATGTCAAGCATACCCAAATCCTAACTGATCAATTAAGTTTACATTAAGTGCCACAAAGTTTCGGTCTCTTAAGAAGTGATTCTCAAATTTGGCTCTTGGTCAGGATCAACTAGCATTGAGTGTGTGGGCGGGCGGTTGAAAACAGCATTCTTAGGTACCACTCAGAGTAACTGAATCAGAAGCTTGGGTGAAGGTTGATGGAGGATGGACCCCTTGCTTTTTAAAAGTTTGCCAGGTAACATTGAGGCATGATGAGGGTTAAGAACCACAGCTCTAAAAGAACGTATGACAATGGAAAGAAACCCATCTCCAGCAGCTTTTGTTAACTCACCAGGAACCCCAATAAAGTATATGCCTTTCTTGTCTTCAGAGCCTACAGGAAGCTAATAAAATTAATTCCACTGACCTTTCATAGAGAAGAGGAAGAAAAGGAAACTCAACGAAAGTACACTGATTTTGTCAGAGGGCCGTGGCTTAGATTACTACCTCAAAGTTTCTGTTTGGCAGGTACTTTGCCCAGGCATTTTCATCTTTTAATGACATACCCTTGGTTGAATTATTTTAAAGATACTTTATTCTCCAAGACCATAACCATAGCCCTCCCTTCAAAAACCATTATTCTCCCCAAACTTACATGGCTTTTGAAAAGAGAAAGAAAACAAGGTAATATCAAAAACAGATCAAGCAAGAGTCAATAATGGATCAGCACTTTTAGTCTGAAAAGAAAAATCAGTGTCATCCACTTCTAAAGATTAACAGGTACCCTTTAATTTATCTTGAAAACCTGGTGACTAGTTGTAAAACTCCATCACATCTCCCTAAAAGTATTTGTGTTCTCTGTGGACACAGTATGGGGTTTCTCAATCTTTCCAACATCTCTCTTTAATTACACAGCAGGCCATTGTGTGCTTCACTCTCATACACAGACTCTCCAGCTAGTGGTACCATTGTGCTGAACACAGTATGGGGCCTCTCCATTTCTGCAAAATAGCTTTCTCATAGAAATTTCATCCGTAGACTAATGGTTTCACTACAGATTGTCTTTCCCCAAGTGGAAATACCACATTTTTGCTGTTAGACTTTTTCTCCTTCCCTTTACCTCAGTCACAAATCCCTTCCTCTGCGGGGAAGTTTTTGAAAGAAACAAGTGCATTAGGGAACCAATATCCTCTTTTTGTAAGAACAGACTTAAGAAATGTTAATCCATTATGTATCAGAAATTCCAAACCATTTTTCTTGTCCTGACATAAAAACTTCGTATTTCATTCCTTTAAAATTCTTTTTTTTTTTTTTTAATTTAAAAACTAGGAAGTCTTCTAGGATTTTCCTAACTTGCACATGGCTTTAAATTTAGACGTATTCATGTTTGGAATCCAGTCTGAGTCAGTATTTTTATCCTGAAATTATAGAAGGGAAACACTTTTTTGAAAAAGCAATGAACAGGCTGGCTTGTCTAAAAACTCATCTTCACATTTTTACTCAAATCACCAGTGCACATGGCCTCAATTTATTAGCAGGAAAGGTATGGTTGCATCAGAATGTATGCTAGTATCCTCGTGTTTTTCAGTCATTCTTTTCTTTGTTAATCAACTACTGTTACAAGGCATTTTGCTACAATTGCATATAGACAATACAAACATGAGTAGCACAGGACTGTCTGGATGGCTCAGTCCATTGAGCGTCCGGATTTTGGCTCAGATCATGATCCCACAAGTGGTGGGATCAAGCCTTATATCTGGCTCTGCACTGAGCGTGGAGCCTGATTGGGATTCTCTCTCTCTCCCTCTGCCCCTCTCCCCTGTTCACACACACACACACACACACACAAACGTACACACACACACACACTCTCCCTCTCTCTCTCAAAAATTTATTTTAAAGGAGTAGCACATTGTTTCTGTCCTCAGAAATCTTGAAGTTTAAGTGGTGTGAAAGGGATGGAATTATTGAATCAAATAATGGTGTCAGAATCTGATAAACGTCACAAGAGACATACAAAGTGCTCCGCAGGTTCTGAGAAGGGAGACTAAACACTTGATTAGGGTACAGGGAAGTCTCTGTTTTTCCACTCATTGAAGATTGTCGACTCCACCATCTTTCGTGAATATAGTGCACAGAATATCTTTAAGCTGCAGACGTATTCCTCGGGTGCAATCCATGCCTGCTTAACAAAAGTAAATGACCTTTTCCCACAAAAGAACCGGGCGCGTGTACACATGGCTGGCTCTATTCTCTGCTCAGGTCCCCGAAGGTGGGGCATGGATGGCTGAGGACAGCCTGTCCTGCTGGCACAGATATGCTGCTTTTAGTTTGCACCACGACTGTCACTTCGCATCCTGCCAGCTATCTTCACAGACAGGGAGGGACAGGCCAAATTATTCTTATCCAAATTGAATCTCAGACTTATTAAAAAGTAGGCCAATTTATCTTCAGAATTTCAGACTGTGCTTTCTGAATCTTCTTCACTCCTATTTCATACACTCATTTGCACCAACTTGCCTCAGAAATCCTGGGATACAGCCTATTAAAATATACCTGTAGGTCGCTCCAAAGCACAGGAAGACACGAACGATGGATAGTGTGCAAACAGATGCTATCAGCAATTAAAAGAAATCACCAATGACAGTAAGAATCACTCATCCCTTTGGCGCGGGGGGTTATCGTTTGCGATACCCTTTTGCTTTCTTTTCTCATTTGCTCCTCGCAGCCGCTCCGTGAAGTAGTCATGCAGGTATTATTGTCTGTATTTTATAGGCGGAGAAAATGAAGCTAAAAGAGATTGTGTGGTTGTTCAGAGCCTCACAGTGATCCTGTGCCATTGCCCTCACTCAAACACCAGCGCTGTGAGTTTAAATCCATTGCTATACACGCAGGTAATAGAAGTTCAGGCACCCACTTTGTTCTGAGGGAAATAGAAGCTTTACCAGTTTCTGAGACAGTAGACCAGAAAGACGCTGCTTATTCTGCCTTCGTATTTGACCGGCCCTGGCTATATTACCCAGGACAGTAAGCTCTCTGATAATTTTCATTTTTCCCATTAAGTTACATCTACTGTTTGTCATTCAGAATGCATTAAATCAGAAGAAGAAAAAAAAACCTCATAGGAAATCAACATTTCAAACATTAAAATTCAAGACTGGAGCATGATTTGGACAAACTGAGGATGCCACGTGATTTCTGCTGATACCATAGCTGTCACTCAATCGCTTTCTCAGGATTCTCCTCCAGCAGCAAAAAACAAAGTGTCTAAGCTCAGCCAAAGGAGGACCAACGATGATATGAAATGACAGAGCTTTCACTGCACGGGAGACAGCTTAGCTAGCTCTTGCATTGGACTCCTAAAAGATGCATATGGAACGCTCAGTCTATGAATGAAGCATGTGTGATCTTCAGGGAGAGCCGGCCAAAGTGCTAAAGTGCATGGATTTTAGATAAGTCAGTGTGAACATGTGGCACTGTGTGAATAAAATGTGATTGAGCCTGTATCATATTCTTACTTGACACATTAAGCAAAGCTTTTAGTTCTGGGCGTACTGATGATGGAATTTTGTTCACAATTGTCTCATGAGAGCTTGTTCAGGGATTTTAAAACCGAAATCTCTTTATCTTCCCCTCAGGAAAGACCTCAAAGGGAGCACCATATACTTAATAGTGGACTCTGTCCCTCCAGGGTTGAGAAGTCATTTTTTTCTCATCGTCAACCTAAAGAGCTCAGCCTGTTGAATACTCTGGCCAGTGTTAGGCTTCACGTAGAGAACCTTTTCTTTCCACGGCCCAATCAAAAACACGGGACCAGGAATTACATATTTCAGTGGCGACACCACATTCTTGAATTACAATTCTCTGGTCAGATGTAATAAGGGGGATAATCGTGTGCACGTGTCTATTCCTCCAATATGTTTGTTCATATCTACTGAGCTAAACAGATGGAGGGAAGTGCCTATGTTTTTGTTTATTTGTTTCTATCTTACTTTGAAATCTCTAATGTTGTTGACCGATACAATTCTTCACCGTACCATTCATGGATCATCTTAGGGTCAGGGTGTCATAGACTGGGTTCCCCAGAAATCAGGACCTAAAACCAAGTGGGAGTGCTTTATTGGGAAATACGATCCAAGAAGAAGAAATGAGAGATGGGGGAGTGAAGAAGGGAAGAAGGGAGAACCAATTCAAAGACTCCACCCCGAGTTGGCCGTTGCTATGGGGGTTCAATCCCATACGGCCTCCTGAAGAGCTTTAGAAAGCACATTTCAGGACTCCTATTAGAGTAGGACAGCAGGAAGCTCCTATCCATGCACTCTTGTCTCCCACCAGTCAAAGCAGCTCCAGATTGCACTTGAGTGTTCCGAGGGTTTCCTTACTCCACAGCTGTACCACATGGTGGGCTTGCAGTGCTGGGAGAGTTTACCTGGACGACTAGCTCGAGCCAAAGCAGAACTGGTTGTTCCTGTGGCTGCAATAAGAGAGAATCTGTGGTGGTGCCTAAGAGGGGTCTGATACATGAGGGCTCCATGATGGATGGAGAAACCACCTTCCCAAAGTTTATTTGTAAGTCTGCCCTGTGACTGTTTTCTTCCTCACACTGTTTAAATCTCTACACCCTTCTCTTTCTACAGACATATATAAAGACATCCTCAGGGTAATCCATAGAAGCCCGTTTAACCCATAGAGATAAACATATTCACTTTTTTTCCCCCAAATGAAAAATTGTGCCGAACAATACTGCTACAACTCTATAGCACATTGTTTTAGCAAAACAATGCCCTTAGACATCTAGTAGCTCGTGGAAAATGGCTAATGGTCTCAGCCGAACCAGGCTGACTTCAGAAATTCATTCTCACTAGAGTAATAGTGAATGATATCAGATCAGTATGACTGGTGGGGAAAAAAAGAAAAAAAAAAGCCACAAGAGTGAAGTAGTGAGCGAGAAAATTGGCAAAGGTGAAATTTTCCTAAATTGCTTTGAACAGACTGCTTCCCAACTTCCTTTCCTCTCACAGCTTTGCATCACATACATTGTTTCTGTATTGCTCCTGCTCTGACCACAACTTTCCAGTCTGGGTCTGCAAGGCAATTCAAAAGAACATGCTGTAAATCAACAGTCTTTTATTTTTCATTCATTAGTTGTTATGCCATTATTTGAATGGATAGAGAAGGAAAAATGGGAGAGAGTACTGAGCCATTCTGTACTTTGATTATGTTTGTAAATTAAGCCACTAAAATTGGGGGATACATCTATTTTTATTGCGACCAAACTTTATTCCTGAATTCTGTGTCTTTCTTGTTTTTCTTTGTGGAATGGAAAAAAGTCTGAAAAGCAATCTGGTTTATTATTTTGAGGTACTTCTCAAAAATTCTTTTAAGAAGAGGTGATTTTTCTTAGGAATCTATCCACAATTATCCCAAGAGGAGAGACCATCTCTTTGACGTTTCGACTCCATGCTTAATCATTAGATTATGAACAAGCAATGAAAGCCATAAAAAAACGTATTGAAGAGTGAGTGATGTCAGTGCAAACAGTGGAGAAAGGACCTCCAAAAGTCCATCCCTCCAAAAAAGCAATGACAGATGAGAAATCTGGCAAAAATGGCCAGAATCAACTTTTTTTTTTTTTTTTGGAACTCTAGAAACCAATCAAAAGCCTTTCATAACCAAGGTAAAACTGTATCAAGAAAAACAAAGTAAATCTTACTAAGAAAAGCGAGAGTTGTGACATTTAAATTTCCCATGTCCCATCTCTCACTCCCCCAGGGAAGCGGGGACCTTAGACAGAACAGCCTGCATTTCTGGTACACAGAGGGAGCAGAATGAACCACATTTACCAAGAACTGTGGTTGTTTGTTTTGACCTGTCTTGTGGCTCCATGGGAAGGCCAGCTCAAAAGTGTTTATTTTATCTCACCTAACTCAGGACTCCACAGTGCTGAGGGGGCATTTGTCAAAACATTTGTAGGCAAATGTATTAGCTGTTGCTAAATATAGCAATGGATAACAGTTGGGGCAAACGATAGACTAACCAAACCTGGGGAGGATAGTCTCAGGGATTAGGTGCTTTCAGGAAGAAGGCTCTGAAAAGCTCTGATGTATTCCTGGAAATCTAGAAGTTCCCGCACATGCCCAGGCTGCGTATATGCACAGGGGAAAAAAAAAGCAACAACAACAACAACAACAAAATACACACAAAAAAACAAGAAAGCCCTATGTTGTCACTTCTGGTTGACCTTCAAGCTTTGTGCGAGTCAGAAATGAAGTCTAAAGCAGAGTTGTAAATGGCCTATTTGTGTGTTGAAGATGTGTTGCAACACACACACAGAGCCTACCGGCCAAAACTGGAAGATATTTTTGTTTCCAGGTGTTTGAGGTAGTATCTGTCCAAACACTGGCTAACCCCAAAGCTAACAAAATAGAGACTTCAGTCACTCCCCACCACCAAGAATGTCAACTTCAAAAAACAGGTCCAGTAGACAAATCTAGAACAACCACCAAGGCGAGGTCAAAAATAAACCCTAGGGGAATAAAATAAAATAAAAAAAAAATAAAGGAGATAAAAGTTTAAGAAAGTAAACCCTGGGTAGGAGGTAAAATCTGTTTCCCAGAGTTGGCACATTATAATATTCAAAATTTCCAGCTTTCAACAAAAATATATGAGGCATGCAAACAAATAAGAGAGCACAACCCACGTATAAGGGGGTAAAAAGCAAGTAATAGAAGTTTTCTCTGAGGATGCCCAGACCCTGGATTTACTAGACAATGACTTTAGAGCACATATTTTAAGTATGTTCCAAGGGCTAAAGGAAACCATGACCAAAGAGCAAAAGCAAACTATGAGAACCATGTGTCATCAAATAGATAATGTTACTGAAGAGGTAGAAACTAGATTATTGCTGTCCAGAGTCTGGGAAGAGAGGGGACTGGAGAGTGATTATTAGGTCCAGGGTTTCCGTGGGTGTGATGAAATGTTCTAGGATTAGTTGGTGGTGATGCCTGTGCAAAATTGCCAATATACAAAAAAAAAAAAAAAAAAGAAATCACTGAATTGTATACTATAAAATGATTAAAATGGTGAATGTGAATTATGTATTTTGTCTCTTTAAAAATCTAAATTTATTACAGAAAATATGTCAAATATATTTTTGCACTCTTAATTAACAGAATTACAATGTTATATTAAGTTATAATACATCCAATAAGCATATTTCCATGAGTAAAGTAAATAACACAGTTCTTAATTCTGCAACACCTAGGATATTTTTTCTCAGTAAATATAAAGAAATGGATGCTAGGGTTGTTTAAAAATCCCTCCTAGGCAGCTGCCTGAAGAGAAAGAAAAAGTAGGCTTTTCTGTTTAGTATGAGAACCGGGCTATTTCTTTGAATTAAACAAACGTAAACATTTTTATCTCAAATCATTGGATTCCCAGGAATAATGGACTTTAACTATAGCTTCCAGTTATATTCATTTAAATTCAAATTTGGGACTAAAATCAAAACTCTTTCAAGTAAATTAAATAGACACACAAATTTATGTCTATGTCTCTAGCACTGGAGGTAGAGCTCCTTGATGTAATTAAATCCTTCATCATTTGGAGCCATTCTAAGAGTGCACTAATTGTACGCACTGAAACTTTCAGGCAATAAATCAGAAGCGAGGGCTCTCTTCCCCCAGTATGATTACAGCAATGCTTCAGCGGGAGTGCGCTTTCTCTCAGGGCTCGCTAATGCCTTCAGTTGTATCAAATTCCTTCTGAGCCAAATGGTAGTGGAATGTATGGTGCATCCTTCAAGATGCATTTGTTTGGGGGCACCTGGGAGGCTCATTCGGTTAAGCATCAGGCTTCCGCTCAGGTCATGATCTCGGGATCCGTGGGTTCGAGCCCCGTGTCGGCGTCGGGCTCTGGGCTGAGGGCTGGAACCTGCTTCAGATGCTGTGTCTCCCTCTCTGCCCTTCCCCTGCTCACACTCTGTTTCCCTCTCTCTCAAAAATAAGTATTAAAACAATTTTTTTAAATGCATTTGTTTCAAGGAGAGGCTGGATAAAACGTCGATAAAATAAACACTAAAACTGATAGTGTCTGATATTAACCATTTTTCATTACTATTCGTTCACCTGATGGGCACTTATTTAGCAGTTATTCATTCGTTAGCTAAGCGCTGCTCTTGACAAGGAATTGAAGTTTCACATTCACTGCTTTGGAGGAGTCCGCAGTATCTTGGGTGATGTAGAGACAAAACTACAAATAATGATAATTCAATGTTGGCGGGTCCAATGACAGAAACATGCCAGAGCGAGAACCCAGAAGAAGACCACACAGCATAACCTGGATGATGAGGGAAGGCTTCCTGGGGGAGTAAAGTCTGTTTCTCTGGGCAAGACAGATGACTGGAGAAAGAGGAAAAAGGGAAAGGAATTCTGGGCACGAGATAATAATTCATGAAGATGCACAGGAAAGAAACAATGTGGAGTGTAAGTCAAGTGCAAGAGGTTTTGCCTAGAAACGGTCAGATCAAGAAAGGCTTTGGATACCATGTGAAGGAGCTTAGATCTGACCATATTGGTAGCAAAAAGCTGCTACAGCAGCAAAGTACAAGATGATTTGTATCTTGCACAGTACACTTTTGAGGGAACATGCAATTTTAGGGGACATACTAGAAAATGTTAGAGTGAATCATCTGTAGGACACATACTCTATGCACCATAATAAAAATTTACAAATTCATGATATATCTTTACTGGAGAATAAAGAGGACTTTTTGGCACATATGGGTATAGGTTTAGAAACTGAGTAAGAATGACACTTGTAAATCTATGTACTATTTCCTCAAAAAAGAATTTTTCCTGAGTCAAGAGCAGATATCAAGTTAAGGGTTAGAGTTTAAGCCTAGGATCAGGGTTTGGGTTCGACCAGTGCTATCGTGAAAGTCCCAGTCTTTTGCAAGACCTGAAAAGCAAGGAATCCTAACCCTCACATAGTAGGTCCCCGATACTTGCCTTCAGTCTTATCTAGAGATTCCTCAGTTCCAAAACAATGTCCAAACCAACAAATGACATTTGACTGAACATTTTTCAGTAAACTTGAAAAGTTAAATAAAAAAGTGGAATAGAACAATCAATCAGATCACCGCAAAATCCAATCAGCACAGAACTTTTCGTTTTGCTTTGTTTCTAGACAAGTTTTTAGGGACTGTCTAGATTGACCGTCAATCTGATTATTGCAAACATTGCAAAGGCCACAATGCGTGGTAAAGACCCCAGTGCACAACCGTTCGGCAAATGCCATCAATTACTCTGCAGTAAATTGTGAATATGGATATGGCCAGAGGACAAAGCAGAAAAGAGTTGAGACAAATCCCAGATAAAGCATAAAAGCTGAGACTCCTCTTTTTTTCCTCCCTCTCTCTCTGAAAACTTTCATCTCATAAATTGAAACAGTGTCTTATTGTCCTGAACAAAATCCCTCCTTTCTCAGAGGAAAAACACCATGAAAATTAACGTCCACTAACATCAATGTTTGTTTGAAGTAAAGAGTCTATTATAACTCCATTAGAAGAGAATTGCTTGTGGCACCAAATTACTGTGGGAAACCAGTTCATGCTCCGCCTTCCCATACACACATTGCTAAGACCCCGTAGAGAATCCATTAGTGGGACCCAGAGTTACACTAGCCTATAATTTTTCTTTCCCTTAGGAAAACAGTAGCCTGTAATTTTTCTTTGCCTGAGGTTTTAAAAAGGCCGTCCCTGGCTGTCTCATGCATGCTGTCAGAGTCCCCAGTCCAACTCATATCCAAGTTACCGTCTGGACACCTTCTCAAGAAAAGAAGGCTCAATGGAAACAGCTTTTCTTGTCTTACGGTTTATCTAGTGAGCAAAGAATCCCTTTTAGCCCAGTTCTCTTTCTTGATTTTCCATTGCAAATTTGATTTTGATTTTATAAAATAAAGTTCGCAAATATTTGGTTTTACTTTAATATTAGATCAAGTCTGTCATCAAAAGTTTGCATTTGATTTTGTAAGCTTTATACTGATGTGAAAATCTACACTGTGCTAAAACAGATTCTTGGTCGTTATGGAAGGCCATATTTTTATGAGCATAGTGTAATGCTGAAATATATTATACCAAAGTATCTCAGCCTGACGTTACTTTAACAGATGGCATTTGTCTCGTTATGGACACAAAAAGTTAAAATAATTGTGAGAGTAGGTCAAACATGGATTATGTTTACTCCAAGATACAATAATTTCTTAATTGTTCAGGTTAATGGAGAAAAAATAGACATAAAGCTTAGATAAGGACAGTCTCTATATTAAAAGGCATAATTTTAATTCAGTAATTTTATAAAAACCTCCCCCCCAGGGGCGCCTGGGTGGCGCAGTCGGTTAAGCGTCCGACTTCAGCCAGGTCACGATCTCGCGGTCCGTGAGTTCGAGCCCCGCGTCAGGCTCTGGGCTGATGGCTCGGAGCCTGGAGCCTGTTTCAGATTCTGTGTCTCCCTCTCTCTCTGCCCCTCCCCCGTTCATGCTCTGTCTCTCTCTGTCCGAAAAATAAATAAACGTTGAAAAAAAAATTAAAAAAAAAAAAAAAACCTCCCCCCAAATCTGAGTAGAATTATTTGCATCTTCTCTAGGTTAGTTCTTCTAAGAACTTGGACTAATGATAAAGCAGCAATGTCTTCCCCAGAGGGAAGTTTTAGATACTTTACTATTATACAATGTTGCTCTTTTCACCTATAATGATTTTTACATAGTGGGGGCAGGGATAGGAGGAAATATCACCAGACACATTGCTTTGGCTGTGGGAGTATTACCACCTATATAAGATTGGGTCTCCCGTGACCTTTGAACCTTGCATAGCTTCTCCTTTTGAGCAATATGGTCTTGTTATCCAGGATGCAGGTGCCGATTTTATAGTAAATAGACTATGATTGTAAAACCAACAATGGAAAGGAAAATTCTAGAGAACTTACATATTATCATGTATTCAGCCCATGAATAGTTAGTATCAGAAGCATATGTCATAGCGCATCACTCCAGTCTTCTGGAACTACATCCTTCACTTGACTCTTTAAGTTCTCTTGCTATCTGATTGCTCACTTACTCTCCTCTTTCTCTCTCGCCTCCAACTTAGCTTTCCAAACTGTGAACAATGGAACGTCTTAGGACTCAATCTTGGTATCACTTTTTAAATCTACATACCAAGAAACTCTTGGCGGCCTCGTCTTGTCCCATGGTTTTAAATACCACCTTTATGCTAAAAACCCTCAGGTTCACAAACCCACTCTGATCTCTCCTTGAAATGTATCCATTGGTTCATATCTAATTCTCTTCTTGACACAAATTCTTAAATGTATGAAAGGCATCTCAAAATCAACTCTTCTAAAACTTTCTCCCTGTAAACTTATTTTACCTTCATTTGCCCTGTATCAATAAATAGCAATCCCATTCTTGCAACTGTTCAAACCAAAAGTGTCTTTGTCCTCCTTATTCCCTCTCCTTCTTTCACAGCCCAGATCTGAGCCGTTAACAAATACAATTGGTTTTACTTCAAAATATTTCCAGAATCCAACCTTTCCTCACCAATACCATTCTTAGCCCCTAGTCCAAGCCACCATTATTTTTTTTTGCCTGGATATCACAGTCGTCTGCAATTATCATTACTGCTTACTCTGCTATTGTTTATTCCTTACAAAGCAACCAGAATTGATTTCTTTACCAGCGAGCTCAGATTCTTATTCTTCAGCTCAAATTTTCCTGTGTCATTTCATCTTATTCAGAATAAATCCCCAAGTTTGATTGTCACTTACAAGTGCCTACATGATCTGGCCCTGTTCATTTCTCTGGCCTCATTCCTACTAACTGATTGCTCTCTCTGCCCTGCTACTTCACTGTGTTGTCTTTCTGGCTGCTCCTGGAATGTTCCAAGCCCATTCTCACCTCATGGCCTTTGCCGTGGCTATTGTTTCTGTCTGGAGAATTACCTGTATCTATGTATTCATGGATTAATAGATATCACTGCATCACTTCATACAAGTTTTTATTCAAATGTTACCTTAAAAGAGAGACCCTCCCTGACCACTCTGAGTGGAGGGGCACCCTCATCCATTCTCTGTCCATATTTGTTTACCTTGTTTATTTTACCTAACAGTACTTCAGAGCACTGACATTATATGGGTTCCTTTATTTATTGTCTACGGCCCCTTACCTGGATGTACATTTCTTGAAGGCAGAGATAGTTTTATTCTCTAAAGAATCTTCATCGACTTGGGCAGTAGGTAGTAAGTCCTTCGACAATATCTGAGAGTCAATGAATTTGTTATGCCTTCTACTAGGGAACATGTTTTCCTGACTTCATGTTAAAAGTAATTTTAAAAGTTTTCCCTGTTTTGGAGAAAGAAGTGTCAGCTTCCCAAGCTGTC
This sequence comes from Prionailurus viverrinus, assembly GCF_022837055.1. Taxonomy (NCBI): domain Eukaryota; kingdom Metazoa; phylum Chordata; class Mammalia; order Carnivora; family Felidae; genus Prionailurus; species Prionailurus viverrinus. The sequence continues at coordinate 38,877,715 of NC_062578.1, read as the reverse complement.
TTTCAATTTCTCAAAAACCTGCTTAAAATATAAATGATTACATAAGCTTTAAAAACAAGCCTGCTACTTTGGCAAAGAAACAGCCATGGAATCTCTTGCCATTTATTTGCTAGTGCTGAATTTCTCTTCTTCAAACTATTAACTCACTTTGCTGGTAAAAATATTCTGATAGAATCCCTCTCAGTCTTCAAACATTTGTTCAGTGTTCTGGTCTGTGACTGCGGCCATGTGTACATCTTAGCATTTGCTCTTGAAAGCTATTTAAAACAAAAATTAAAAAATAGAATAAAAGAAAGATTCTATGATTTGGGGGAAATATCTTATTTGTGTGGGCACTAAGACTGAGCAGAGACGAGTTCTCATCCAATGTATGCTCCTTGGATTAAAGGTTTCAACACATTATGAATTTCACTTAAGGTCAATTTCATTACTTATTGCAACCAAACAAGGCAAATACATAGACATCTCCTTGTGAGATACACATTCTACAAGAATTCGACTTGAAAGAATTTCCCAAATCCATCCAGAAGGTAAAAGGGATAAAAATACGTACAAGAGTTTTACATTATCACACACAAAAAAAAGATTCTGTAAAGCATTTGGGATTTTCTCATAAGGAAGTTGAAGGCAACGCTCCTAGAATTCTCTGTCCCTTGGATATTCTTAGTTACAGATACTCTTACTTGTTGATGACACCTCCCTGGCATTCATCACACTGTTAGAACTCTATTCTCCCCACTTTTGTTAAGTGTGGGAAAAAGCAAACTTTGACTTCCTTTCCAGGGTTCAAATATTATGTACTGTTTATCGAATATCTGGCTTCAGCACATATTTTCCCCCAGGTATGTTTCAGTCAAACCTAATATATCTGCTTAGTGTTATCCATCACAACAACAATATACTTGGGTTTTTTCCCATATATACATTTCGGAATCAAACATAATTTGGATTTGGCAGATGGTGAGTGGTATGTGGTCCAGATTTTTTAGAGTGCATTCTTCTGGTGGCGGAGGAACTAAGAAATCCTTCTTATAGAGTGTTTCCCAATAATAATACCTTTTCGGGTATGCCCATGTAGGGACATGCTTTTCTGGCATAGTTTCTTTGGCGTGCTATGAATTCATGTATAATATATGGCAACAGTACACAACAATATGTTTTTCTGCCGTCCTGATCTTTGCCCATTTTGGTCAATAATTTTACTTCTACATGTATTATGTATTCCCACTATACTTGTTACTCTTTTTGCTTTCCTCAGTCAAATATATCGTAACGATCTTTTGAGACAAGAAGTAATCTTTTATGTTTACCCACAATTTTACTATTCCAGGCTATTCCTTTCTTTGGGCAGATATGAGTTTCTATCTGAAATCTTTTTCCTTTAGGCTGAAGAATGTTTTTAAGTTCTTTTAATGAAGGCCTCCTTGTAACAGATTCTCCCAGACTTTGTTATTCTAAAAAGGTCCTGTTTTACTTTCATTCTTGGAGGTTATTTTTGCTGGATATAGAATTCTAGGTCAACTTTTTTAAATCTTTCGACTTATTAAAAATATCATCCCATTTTCTTTCTGGCATGCATTATGAGTAATGAGAAGTCAGTTCAATTCCTTATCTTTGCTCCCTTATATGTAATGTATCATTTTCCTCTAAAAGCTTTCTTGTCATTATTGGTTTTTAATAGTTAGATTATATGTCTACGCGTGGTTTTATTCATATGCATCCAGTCTTGCTTTCATTGAGCTTCTTGAATTTGTAAATTTGTTTTATATCAAATTTAGGAAATTTTCAGCCAGATTCATTCAAAATTAGTTTATGCTTCTCTATCAAAAACTTCAAATACATGTGTGCCAGAGAACTTATTAATGTAGGCCACTGAGTCTCTGTTTACTTTTTCTGTTTATTATTTTTCCTCTCTGTACTTAAGTTTTGAAAATTTCTTGTGCACTGATTCATTGTATGAAACATTTTCTTTTGTGGTATCTAACATGTAGTTACATCAGCCAATGACTTTTTTTCTCAGATCTCTATTTTTCATCCCAAGAAGTTTCATTTGCTTATTTTGCAAATAGGCTTCACTTTTTCTCCTAATTATGTTTATAATTTCTTATAAAGTTTTGAGCATATTAAACCTATTTTAATTTTGTTCTCATTCCATCACTCTATATGAAGGCTCAGATATTCTAGTCCATGGGACTGTTTTATAAGGTCCATGAGCTAAGAATAGTTTATATATTTATAAATAACTGTAAAAATGCACACATAAATACACAATACAACATAACAAAGAAAAACATGTTACAGAAACTATATGAAGACTTCAAAGCCCAAAATATTTATTTTCTTGCCCTTTACAGGAAAACATTGTTGTCTCAACCTACATCATTTCTGAATACATTTCTTTTTTTTTTTAATTTTTTTTTAAGGTTTAATTAGTTTTGAGAGAGAGAGACAGAGAGAAAGAGAATGAGCAGGGAAGAAGCAGAGAGAGAGAGAGAGAGAGAGAGAGAGAGAGACAGAATGCTGAGAGATCATGACCTGTGCTGAAGTCAGACGCTTAACTAATGGAGCCACCCAGGTGCCCCTGAGTACATTTCTGCTGACTGACTTATCTTCTAGCTATGGGCATCATTACTTCTTCAATGTATAGTAATCTTTGATTGCATGCTGGGTATTACATTACTTTTCTGGTTGCCTGGATTTTGAAGTTTTTAATTTAATTTAATTTAAATTTAATTTTAATGTTTATTTATTTTTGAGAGAGAGAGACAGAGACAGAGTGTGAGCAGGGGAAAGGCAGAGAGAGAAGGAGACACAGAATCCAGAAGCAGGCTCCAGGCTCTGAGCTGTCAGCACAGAGCCCGATGTGGGGCTCAAACTCACTAACTGTGAGATCCTGTCTTGAGCAGAAGTCAGACACTTAACCTACTGAGCCACCCAGGCACCCTTGAAGTCTTTTCAAAAGAATATTGAGTTTTATTCTGAAAAGTAGTATTTTTATTGGCCAACCATTTGATCATTTTGAGAATTATTTTACAGCTTGTTAGGGCAGGTTTAGAGTAACCTTTATCTTAAAAGTAGTTTAGCTCTACTCGTAAGGTATGGCCTTCTGAAGTCTCTCCTGAATACCCCAATTACTCAATAAGTTCTCTCCACTCTGGAGAGTCAAAGTTTGAATGTCTTCCAACTCATTGTGATCTCCACTAAGTTTTTTTTTAATATCTTATTCTCTATATGGTGTTCTTTACTCAGTCTGATTAATACCAACATAATCTTTAGTCAAAGACTTTGACTAACTTAAGCACACCAACTTAGTATTTAGCTGAAGTCAAGAGACTTTATTGATTTCTGCGGTTCTTTGTTGACATAGCTTTCTCTTAACTCAGAGTCTGCAATAAACCCATCTCATGTTAATATGAATAATACATTTCTATGAAAATATCTGAATTGTGCAAAACAAATTTCTTAAAAAAACTCATATTTATAACCTTAAACTACTATCTTAGATAATTCTAGAAAAACACAAGAATATGCAAACACACATTCCATTAACCATCATTACAAAGATGTAACCACATATACTATAGTCTCTACATTTTTGAGAGAATGAAGGTCAAAAGTTACATAGAGTACTGGGGCACCTGGTTGGCTCAGCCAGTTAAGTGTCTGACTTTTGACTTCGACTCAGGTCATGATCTTGGAGTTCGTGGGTTCCAGCCCTGGGTTGGACTCTGCATTGACAGTGCAAAGCCTGCCTGGGATTCTGTCACCCTCTCTCTCTGCCCCTCCCCTACTCACTTTCTCTGTCTCTCAAAATAAATAAAGTTTATATTAAAAAAAAAACTACATAGAGCACTAATTTTTTTTGCATTTTACTGAGATTTAATTTACATACCATACAGTTTATTCATTTAAAGTATATAATACAGTGGCTTTTAGTACATTCACAGAGTATCTATCACACAGTATATCTATCACCACAATTAATCTTACATTATTTTCATTACTCTAAAAAGAAATTCCACACTCCTTAGCCACCACACCCCCAGCTCCAATCCCCTGCATTCCTAAGCAGCCACTAATCTACTTCCTGCCTGTATAGATTTGGCTACTAGGGGCATTTCATCAAAAAGTAATCATATATATACATATATACATATATATATATATACACACACATATATATACATATATACATATATACATATATATATGATATATACACACACATACACACACACACACACACACATATATATATATATATATGTATATATATACACAGAAAGAGAGAATCCTTTGTGACTGGCTCCTTTCACGTGATGTTTTTAACTTTTATCCATGTTGTAACACTTATAAATATTTCATTCCTTTTTATCGCCAAATACCACATTTGTATGGCTAGACCACATTTCATTTTTTTCATTAATCTGGACATTTGGGCTATTTTTACTTGTCAATTATGAATAATGTTGATATAAACACCTTTATATAAGTTTTTTGTATACATATGTTTCCATTTCTCTTGGGTATATACCTAGGAGTGGAATTGCTGGGTTATATGGTAATGTTACGTTTAACCATTTTAGGAACTACCAGACTGTTTTCATACTGGTCACACAAATCTACGTTTCTATCAGCAATGGATGAGGGTTTTAATTTCTCTATATCTTTCTTTTTTATTATAGCTATGCTATTGTGTGTAAAGTGAAATCACACTGTAGTTTTGATTTGTATCTCCCTTATGGTTAATGATGTTGAACATCTTTTCTTGTGCCTACTGGTCACTTGTGTATCTTTTTTTGAATAACTATTCAGATCTCTTATTCATTTGTTAATTGGCTTGTTTGTCATTTTATTATTAAATTTTTATAGCTGTTTGTATATTCTATGTACAAATGCCTTATCACATATAAGATTTGCAAAAGTTTTCTCCTATGCTGTGAGTTGTCTTTTCACTTTCTTCATGGGGTCCTCTGAGGCACAAAAGTTTGTAATTTTGATGATGTCCAGTATATCTATTTTTCCTTTTTTTGGTGTATGTGGTTTTAGTGCCATGTTTAAGAAGCCATTCATTAACTTATCACAGGTCATGAAAATTTACATCAGTATTTTTCTCTATGAGTTTTACAGTTTTAACCCTTACATTTAGGAGAATTGATTTTGTATATGGCATGAGGTATGGGCCCCACTTCATTATTTTGCATGTGGATATCCAGTTGCCTTATCACCATTTGTTGAGAAAACTGTTCTTTCCTCCATTGAGTTTTCTTGGTATCCAAAAATTGTTATTTTTTATTTTGGATCCCCAACATTATCTCAATAACCTGTGACTTTCCAGAAAACACTGAGAACTGCTATAATGAATAGACACATTCATTTTTATTTGATATACAATTCTCCAAGAAGCCATTTTAAAAAGCAAGCTTTCACTGTGTCCTAAACCCTTTTCCACCTGAGGTAAAATGGTTATGTAGGGTAGCACAGTTAATAACATATAATTGAACAAAATGTGCTTGCTAGCCAAATGAATGGCCATTGGTTTTTAAAAAATATTCAAACACATCTTCATCACCCATTGCCTATCTCAAGCAGGATAAGACTGAATATGGCCTTAAAGGACCCAACTACCCTTTCATACAATTTGGGTTTCACTCACCCACAAAAGATAAACTTAAAGCTTTACCGTAGTCCCCCCTGCTTATCTGTGGTTCCACTTTCCCCAGTTTTAGTTACCAACAGTCAACAATGTTTTGAGAGCAGATGATCCTCCTTCTGATGAATTGTCAGAAAGTCATTAGTAGCCTAACGCTACATCACAGTGCCTGTATCATTCACCTCACTTCATCTCATCACGTAGGCATTTTGTCATCTCATCACGAGAAGAATAAGGGTGAATACAGTGCAATAAGACATTTGAGAGACCATGTTGACATAATTTTTGTTACAGTATATCTGAATAATTTTCTATTTCATTATTAGTGTTTTTAATGTCTTAGTGTGCCTAATATGTAAATTAAACTTTATCATAGGCATGCATGTATAGGAAAAAAACAAAGTATGTACAGGATTCAGTACTATTTACGATTTCAAGCATCCAGCGGGGGTCTGGGAATGTATCCCCTGTGGATAAGGGAGGACTACTCTAGTATAAAATCCTGAAAGTCATGAGTTGAGGTTCTCAGGATAGACAGACCTCTGCAGTTGAATTTTGTCCCACAACTTACGGTGTGCCTTCATCTTATTTCTAAGACTCTTTAAGCTTCAATATAAATGAAGACAATAATCTATCATCTATAAAATGAAGACGATAATAAAGCTTCATTGTATTGGTGTAAGCACTTGGTACAGATTTGGACTTACAGTAAAGTCTCAATGCATGTTCATTATGATTAACTAATAAAGAGTCACCAATTACGCAAGGCACTATTAAGCACTGGAAATAATAAATTAAGACCCAGTCCTTGGTTCCAAAGCAAGGACTGACATATGTTGTCTTTACCAGCCTCTTATATATTTGCTTCCTTCCTGGGTATGTTTTCACACTTAGAGTTATCCTCTTTGATCTTCACGTACTCAATGGTTTCTTTGTTTTAATCTGCTGCTCCAAAGTACAACCCCAGAATGAAACACAAGGTAATCAAATATCATCATCTACATTTTAGCTAAAACTCATTTACACCAAAGTGTGTATTAAGGTTCATGCAATCATTTATTTCCTCATTTATTCATCAATGAAACCATCAAAAGTTATTGAGCACTTACTAATGCTAAGCACTGAGCAAGATAATGGCAAAATAAATAAGACATGATTCCTAAGCCCAAAGAAAGAACATAGGTTATGAATATGAATAAGAATATAAGAAATATAGTTACTTAATCATTATAATAAATGCTATAAATGTTCGAAGAAAGATACGGCAAATATGTTTGAAGGGATGATGTCAACAATCTACATGATAGTTGTCATGGTCTGTGTTTCACTAAAGAGGTCATCTTACAAGATTAAAAAAAAATAGAAGAAAAATTACCACTAATTCACAGTTGAGACTATATTACAAACGAACTATTTTGCTTAATGGATCGGGCTTTTTTTTTTAATTACTTTTTTAACGTTTTCATTTTATGTTTTGAGAGACAGAGACAGAGCACGAGTTGGGCAGGGGCAGGGAGAGAGGGAGACACGGAATGTGAAGCAGGCTCCAGGCTCTGAGCTGTCAGCACAGAGACTGATGTGGGGCTCAAACCCACAAACTGTGAGATCATGACCTGAGCAGAAGTCCAAAGCTTAACCGACTGAGCCACCCAGGCACCCCTGTTTTTATCTTTAATTTCTTTCAGTTGAATAGACTGTTATTCTTGTTTAACATGTCGTGTTTTGGAATCATTATAATCATTTGAAAACAATTAAAGACTCATGTCATATAGACTAACTCTGAATTAGTTTCTGTTGATTACCAGTAGGTTAATGATCTCTCCAGCTTATTGATCAGGTTCTCACCAGATTACCTGCAATTTTATGCATTAACTTCTTATGAAAAGCACCTGTGTTTAGTGTAATATCTTCTTTAGCAATGCCATTCTCACAGTTATTCATTCTTTGAGTATAAGTTGAGTAAGACCAAGTTGTTTCCTAAAACCAGAACTGATTCCACTTTGTCCAACAAGAATAAAAAAAAATTTTCAGAATATAAATAGTTTAAAGATACTTTTTTTCTACTGTAAATGGCACACAGATGGTGCTTAACTGTTCTCTGAATCAATTCCAAAAATGTGCAACATCCTTAATAGAACTGAAGATGGTTGAGGTTCTATGAAAATCTTTAGAACTTATAATGTTTTTCTAGATTTTAGATTGAAATTTTATTACTGGTAAAAAGTTGTTTGGAGGAAAATCCACTTTTATAGTGAATGACTTTGAATGACATTTAACAATGTCTGTCTAATAAAATATTTTAATTTTCCTTGTACATTATTGCATGGATAGTTAAGACTCTAAAAACCCAAATACTTCCGTCTTCACCCCCACCCCCTGGCTAGCTTGTGTGCTCACAGATGGAGCTTTTAACAATTTTATTTGGATTTCACTCTTCCTTGAAAGATGTATCATTCTGTTTCCAGAACTCTATCTCTACATGTTTTATTTTCTTGCATTTAATTATTCTTTCTTCTCTTTCATATTCTTCTATTTCATGCCTTTTCTTTCTTCTTAGCCTTATAATAGGAAATGATAAAAGCAAGGTAAATGAGAGTAAAAAGAATAAAAGGAGGAAGGACAGGATCTGTAAATCACAGGATTCCTACAGAAAGCCTGACATATCCCCAGGGGCTCTCTTATGCAAGCGCATATCCACATCTATAAAATAACCTATATGCTATGTCATCTTCCCGTTATGGAGTCAATGAGGACTTGAAAACAGTCCTGGAAAGTCTTGGGCTCAAGGAAACACAGAAACACATATCATTCAAATAGAATAGTACATCGTTAGAGAGTGTCACCATTTCGCAAATGAACGTGGAAAGCCTGAGTGCCCACAATCAAATAGCCGACTCCTGCTTGGAACATTAAGAACATTCACAGACCAGCAGAGCTGAAGGTGGTGCTTCTCCTTGAATCACCTCTCTAAGGTCCCTGAAAGAATGTTTATCCACTGAGGATGTTTCTGTTCAATACTACTGTGTGCCAGTCACTTGACTTGGTCCTACCTTGCGGAGACAAATGACAAATGGTCCCTGATTACAAAAACATATAGCATGGAGGCAATTGCATAGACAGTAACAAAGAATCTATAGGGTCCAATAAACAAAGAGTTATTTATTCTGCCTGTGGGCTGAGATGGAAATGGGCAAGAGCAGCTTGAGAGACTCAGAATATCTGAAAAGGGCGTAAAGATTGAAGAATGCCCCACTACTAACAATTACTATGGATAATAATCACAGTGAATTGGTTTGACTTGGGGATGATTGCTTACATACTGTAAGGACCAACCCAAGCCTGAGTATTAACTTTTTCTTCTGGCAAGACAGAAATGTACAACCTTAAGCTATGCTTGAAGATGCTCTGATGGAATCTTTCAAAGAAAAAGAAAATATAATTAACAAGCTAGATGTTTTACTCCATAATTTTACTTGTGGCAGGGTTGGCACATTCAAATTCCCATAAGGGCCAAACAGAAAGTGTAAATGAGTGAGTGGAACAGGGTAGAGATTAAACACATATGAATAGAGTTCATTTCCATAAAGAAAAACACAAAGCCATTGCAGCCTTTCATTTTTTTTTCAACTTTTGATAAATACACAGGTTCAGAGAAATAATTCTCTGACATTTGCTCTCAATTTGGGAGAACACTAGGAATTATTGGGAAGTGGGGCAAACTGGAGAGCCCTTGAGCTGTCCCATGAGGGTAGTTGCTACTTAACTTCAGCCAATTTTTGCCATTCCAGAATGTGGAACAAATATCAACAGATATTTGTGTTATTAAGAACTGGAAATATTAATTGTGTGTGAATTGTCCTAATTTTTATAAAGCATAATTTGCTTAAAATGGAAGTCACTCTTGTGCAAGTCAGGGAGCATTGGCTACTTTATGTGGACATGTTCCCAACACCAGGGTCAAGATACAGAGCATTTCCTTTTTCCCAGAATGTTCTCTGATGCAGCTTTTCCATCTACCCTCTCCCACCATACCTGGCCCTTGACATCTATCCACATGTCTTCTATCCTTATAGCTTTTCCTTTAAAAATTTTTCATAGAAAAGGAATCCGTATGAAGTCTTGCGCGACTTGCTTCTTTCACTTAAAATGATGATTGCTATTATTTTACCCATGATGTTTCATGTTTAAGTACGTACATTTATTTTTATTTCCTAGTGGTATTCCATTGTAAGGTTATACCATAACTTGCTTACCATTCACCAGTTGCTGGATATCTGAGTCGTTTTCAACATTTGGCTATTATGAATAAAGCTGTTAAGAACATTTTTCTACAGGTCTTTGTGTGCATTCATTTACATTTATATTTCAAAGTGGAACTGCTGGATTTTATGTGTGTGTTTAATAGGAAACTGTTTTCTAAAGGGGCTGTGACATTTTTCATTCTCACCAGAAATATTTAGGAGTTCCAGCTGCTCTAGAACCTTTCCAACCCTTGATATATTTATTCTTTTTTGTTTTAAATTTTAATTATTCTCATGTATTTGTGTTGGTGTATGATTACGATTTTATTTTTTACATTTTTAAATGTTTATTTATTTATTTTGAGAGAGAGAGAGCAAGGGAGGGACAGGGAGAGAGAGAGGGAGAGAAAGAGAATCCCACGCAGGCTCTGTACTGTTAGCACAGAGCCAGATGAGGGGCTCAAACCCACAAACCCTGAGATTATGACCTGAGATGAAATCAAGAGTCAGACACTTAATGGACTGAGCCACCCAGGCACCCCAGTCTGCATTTAATAACATGCATCTTTAACTTATCATAGTTCTCCTTCAAATAATAGTGTACCACTTTTTGCACACTGGAAGAACCTCATAACAGTATGCTTCCTTTTCCTCCCTCCCACCATTCGTACTATTCTTGCCATATATTTTACTTTTACATGTGATATAAAAACCATAATATTTTTGCTATTCCTTTTCTTATAGAATGTCAATGACATGTGAAAAAGATAAAAAATAAGTGAAAAAAAGTCTTCTCTGTTTATTCACATTTTTATCATTTCTGGGGATAATGCATTCTTTTGTGTAGAAACAGACTTCCAACTGGCTCATATTCGTTATGCCTATAAAACTTACTTTAACATGTCTTTAGTACAGGTGTGGGGATAAATTTTTTTCAGTTTTGGTTTTTATTTTTTATTTATTTATTTATTTTATTTTATTTTGGGACAGAGAGAGACAGAGCATGAACGGGGGAGGGGCAGAGAGAGAGGGAGACACAGAATCGGAAACAGGCTCCAGCCTCCGAGCCATGAGCCCAGAGCCCGACGCGGGGCTCGAACTCACGGACCGCGAGATCGTGACCTGGCTGATGTCGGACGCTTAACCGACTGCGCCACCCAGGGGCCCCAAGTTTTGGTTTTTAATCTGGAAAATTATTTTACCTTTATTTTTTAAAGGGATTTCTGTTAGGTACAACATTCTCAGTTGACAAGTTTTGTTTCTTTACCAGTCCAGATGTCACGTTCATGACTTTTGGCTTATTTACTTTCTAATAAGCAGCCTACGGTCATTATTAGCTTTGTTCTCTATATGTTTCTTTCTTCTTTTTTTTTTTTTCTGACTGCTTCACAGTTTTTTTCTTTCCTTTTGTTTTTCAGCGGTTTGACTATGATGTGCCTAGGTGTATTTAGTGTACTTAGTGTTCTTTGGGATTTTTTGAAATATTGATTAATTGGTGAAGGGTAGCATAATATATATAGCACTCTAAAATATACCACTGGATATATTATTTTACGCTGTAAACACTTGAAAACCAGCAAATTCAAGGAGAGGCTTTCTCTCAGATCCCCCAAAAGGAACTCAGTTGTCATAGATCCCTTCCCTGAAAGTTTCATCAACCAGGGAGGACCGACTCACCACAGGAGAGGAGATTAGAAGTCCACACCACACCCAGACAAACTTCATCACAAACTATCATACCTACTATCTATTCTTCTAGGAGCCATTCATGTTTCCCCAAAATCATTTAGTCTCCCCTAAAAGCCCTACATTCCCTTCCCTATTAAGATGTCATTTCATCTTAATTCTAAAGCTACCTCTTGACTTACTCATTTTTTCTGGGTATTTCCCACATATATATGAATTATACATGTTAATAAACCTCTGCATGTTTTTCTCTTGTCTTTTATTACAGGAGTCTCAGCTACAAACTCAGAAGGGTAGAGGAAAAATTATTTTTCCTCCCCTACATCGGCTTCAGTCAATTTTGGAGAATTCTTGGCCCGGATCTCTACCTATATTATCGTAGCCCATTCATCCCTCTTCATTCTGGAATACCATCCAGGTATTTAAAGAGTTTGATAATGTCCTACATATGCACGAATGCCCTGATAGACATTTTATAGAAATAAAATAGATTTCTTTAGTGAAAATATGCTCTATGTCCAGAAATTACTCCGCTAAATATTTTAATTTATTAAGTTTACCAATATGCACTTCCATGGTAAAATGATAATTCAGCTATTATTAAATTTAAGTCTGGGGGAAAAACAGAATTTCACATTTGTTTTATTCAGGGGGCTGAGATAATTACCTTTTGTATTTTCTGTGAGGGAGAATATGATCGTTTGAGATTTGCACAAATTTCCTGATTACAGACAGTGGCACAAGGAATAATCCAGACTGGACTTCAGCCAAATACATGGAAATCTAAGGCAGGGTTTTCTGACCCAAATGACTCTAATTTGCTTTTAGACATTTGGTGTTTTAATAAACAAAACATCCATTAATTTAGGCCATCTGGGAAGTACTTCTGTGCTTGGGCCATGAAGTCAGGGATCTTTCTGCCCTGCTCTCTTTAACCAGATTATTTGTGAAAGTGAGGTTCAGACACTCAGCATTAGGCAAGATAGTCCCAATTTTTTTTTAAAATTTTTTTTTTTCAACGTTTTTTATTTATTTTTGGGACAGAGAGAGACAGAGCATGAACGGGGGAGGGGCAGAGAGAGAGGGAGACACAGAATCGGAAACAGGCTCCAGGCTCTGAGCCATCAGCCCAGAGCCCGACGCGGGGCTCGAACTCACGGACCGCGAGATCGTGACCTGGCTGAGGTCGGACGCTTAACCGACTGCGCCACCCAGGCGCCCCAAGATAGTCCCAATTTTTGACACCAATCTTTTTGATAGCAGATATTCCAAATGATCTTTTATTTATTTTTTAAAAAAATTTTTTTCAACGTTTTTATTTATTTTTGGGACAGGGAGAGACAGAGCATGAACGGGGGAGGGGCAGAGAGAGAGGGAGACACAGAATCAGAAACAGGCTCCAGGCTCCGAGCCATCAGCCCAGAGCCTGACGCGGGGCTCGAACTCACGGACTGTGAGATCGTGACCTGGCTGAAGTCGGACGCTTAACCGACTGCGCCACCCAGGCACCCCCCAAATGATCTTTTAGATACATGCTAGTTTACATTAAATCTCATTCTCTCCTTCCTTCTTTCCTTCCTCTTCATTTTTCCATTTGTTGTCCACCATAAATTCTTGCCAAACAAGTATTCTTACATCCCTACACAGGAGAGCGCTGTTTTTAAACTTCAGTAAGCTTAAATTTAAATAATTTCTTTACTTAGACTTATCTTATGCAATTATAGTCATCAAATCAGTAGTTCTCACACATCAGTACACCCTGGAATCACCTGAAGAGCTTGCTTGTTGAACCAGATTGCTGGGCCTCGCTCTCAGGTCTCTGATTCAGTAGGTCTAGGGGTGGGGCTTGATAATTTGCATTTCTTGCAAGTTCCCAGGTGATGCTGATGCTGTTTGGGAATCCCATATCAAATTGTGGTTTTGCTGGGCTAATTATGTGTAAACATGAACCCATATGTTTTCTAATATAATAATGGATGTTCAGTATGTAACTATGAAAACCAATGTTTGCTTTGTGAACCACCAAGAAATTTTCTCACCTATCCCACCTTTTCTGGAAGAATTTTCTAGCAGATCTCACTGGATTCCCCTGATGAATTACCCTCTGTTTGGTTATTCTTACTTCTCAATTTTTTTTCACTTGTACTGTAAGTTCAGAATGCCTATACTGTTAGCCGACGACATATAAAATATCACTTGGCATACCCTATACTTCCAGCATAAATATAAAGGGGTTATCAGGTACCCATTAGTTTTGGCGGGGAGGAAGGTTTGTCTCAAGGAACCAAGGGAAAAGTGCCCACACAACATTCATTAGCACAGAAAGCCTGGTATTCACAGTATAACTTCCGACAGCTCCTGACCCTCCCTTTTCCTGATCTTTGCCCCTAAATCTGGCTGAATGACATCATTTTTCTGAATCCCAGAAAGCCATGTTCTCTTCGTCATATTACTTGTAAACCAGTATTTAGTAAGTAATGGGTTTGGAGAACCGCATTTAAGGATGGATGTTTATTGGTATACATTGACATCGAGGAATATAAGTGCAGATTAGACAAATAATATGACAAGGAGATTACTGAGATATCATCATTATTTTTTCTGTTATTGTCTAATGATCATGACTGTCACTAATGCTCTTAACAAGTCAACAATGACAAGGTCAGCAAAATCAGAAAGGAGATGAAAATTCAAGACATTTTCTAAAACCGCCTCTCAGCTCTTTAGGTTAAGACGCTCGTACTATATTTTCACAAACAAAATGAAAATGCACACCTTGCTTCCTTTCACCCTTAGGAATTCCCTTACAATGCCGTTCTCATCTGGAATGTCTTCCTTTCTCACCTCTATCAATTCAAACTTGACCTTTGCTTTAAGGCGCAGCTGGAACACCACCCCTCTAACAGAGCCTTCATCAATCTTTCATTCCTGGGAACACCTAAAGCAATTATGGAATGTACAGTTTAGCACTTATATTCTGTCATGTATTTTTCAACATTGTTTAATAAAATTTTCTCCTCCACTGAAAAGAGTGTCCCTTCCAGCCCCAATAAATGTACTATTTTCCCATTGGTTCATCTTTGATTGTATTTATATGTTCTAATAACTCCTAAAGAAACATCTAATTCCATTTCTTATCTTACTCATAGTTGAAAATCGTCGGAGTCAAAATTTTGCTATTAATTCATTGTGCAATTGTAAATTTTATACATGTGTGTATCTTACCTCTTGCCTTCTTCATAATTTTCGTTTAATTTACTACGGCCAATACAATGTAATTTTACAGAGAATTGGTCATTTTAACTCAAAGATTCGAACATGGAGTCCTAGTTTTAGATTAGTTGCCTAAACAAATAAATAGGCTCTTAATAATCCTGACTTCAAAAGTCAAGAAAAAAGCACCCCTAATTTTATATCCATAAGAAAGAAATTATAAAGCATGATATAATTTTCCTGCTTCGGGGAAAAAAAATACATAATAGCTAGCATCAGGAAAGTTAAAGTTGTGGCTACAAAACATCATGTAACTAGTTTATTTGCATTTTTCTTTTGTCAACAGCCATTTGGCATCTTGTAGACAATGTTAATGTCTATACGATGCCAAAATATTTACCGTAACAGTCAACTGACATGTGAGGGGAAATCAACATGATTTCTTTCATACCCTTGGTGCTAAATCACTGGCTCAACTTATTTTTTTTAATGGAAACAGCCATATTAACTGGAAGTTTATATCCTAGTCTCTCCAATTTAGGCTAAGAGTGAGGAAAACATGGATATTTCTTTTGTCTCTGCCAGGAGGCCCTTTGCCGCTCTGTAAAACCTACAGAGGAGTCCTGGCTAAGGGAGACAGGTCGGGTCTAGGGGCAGCCTGCTGAGGAGGAAGGGGAAATGCATTATCGATCACAGAGATTGTCTCAAGAAGCTTCTACCCGCACAAATAAAAGCTCAGCTGAAAACTGTGGTGATACTGAAAGCATGGTAAATTGATTCAGAGGAGGGGACAAACCACTTTTTGATCAGAAAAGGCCACCATTCAGCATTTTCCCTTTCCTTAAAGGTACAGAAAGTAGTATTAAACTACGCAGTAATAAGTTATGTTCCACCATATTCTAATTATGCCACAGTTGTTTTTCTCCCCACCTTGCATTTGACGATAATTCCGATTCGGACAGTTTCCACTGAGGTGTAAGAACATTCAATTGTAACCTGTAAAACTTATTTTCCAAAAAAGTTCTGAGGTAAAACCAGTACCTGATACAAAAGGGAAATAAACCTTGGAGCCAGAAGCCTTGGAGCCAAGCCTCCTTCCTTATTAACCGGTTCTGTTTTACCATTACCTAGTTATGTCAGCTTGGCCCGGCTGCTTTCATTGCCTGAACTTAATTGTCTCATCTGTAGGATATAATTACTAATAACCATTTTACCACTCTGTGGTGAGAGTAAATGAAATAACACATAGACATATTCTTTGTCAACTAGAAAAAGCCAAAAAAATAAAATAAAATAAAGTAAAATAAAATAAAGTAAAATAAAATAAAATAAAATATAAAATAAAATATAAAATATAAAATAAAATAAAATATAAAATAAAATATAAAATAAAATAAAATAAAATAAAATATAAAATAAAATAAAATAAAATAAAATAAAATAAAATATAAAATAAAATAGCAGCAGCCCAGATCACTGACTTCTTTGTTATTATTCATACCATCAAAGAAGAAAGGGCTATAGAGCTGTCACACCTTGTCATGTACTTTTCATAGTTGCACCAAGTTTTATCAGTGTCCCTAAAAATATGGGTGCTTCAAGTTCCCACCCTCTTATGAATATTTAGTGGCAACTTGAATAAAGCAGCTACATGATTAATTTAATTTTTCTTTTCTTTTGAAAGTTAGTGATGTGTGGGCAGAATGCATTTGGCCAGTGAAAAGTTTTTTAAAAAGTGCACAAGACGAAGAGTGCCAAACAAAGATGGCAACCACATAAAAAACTAAACCAACTGACTCCAGTGTAATTCAATCTGCAGTGGTGGACGACATTGTCAGATCCATAGAATCTGGAAAGCTGGAAGAAAGAAATCGAGTTCTCCTCCTCTTCCCTCATGAGATAATCCCCTCTACAGTTTCATGACCAGCTAGATGCTCTTCATTACATCCTAGTCAGGAATTTTCTTCTCCCCTCTATAGCTAATGTGTCAGCTGATCTCACTGTCATCCCTTAAATGCATGACAATTTTTCTAGATTCCTTCTGAAATTTTTTTCTAGGTATCACAAATTATGATATCCACCCCTGGCATGAGATATCAGAGAATCTTCTAGGGAGAAGGAGCAAGGGGCATGACTTTCAAAGCACTAAATATTTTCTTTTTTTTTTTTTTCAACTTTTTTAAAATTTTTATTATTATTATTTTTTTTTTTTTTTTTTGGGACAGAGAGAGACAGAGCATGAACGGGTGAGGGGCAGAGAGAGAGGGAGACACAGAATCGGAAACAGGCTCCAGGCTCTGAGCCATCAGCCCAGAGCCTGACGCGGGGCTCGAACTCACGGACTGCGAGATCGTGACCTGGCTGAAGTCAGACGCTTAACCGACTGCACCACCCAGGCGCCCCCCAAAGCACTAAATATTTTCAAAAGTTCGTTCAGCCAAATGGAGATTTACACAATCCTAAATACATATCATTTGTTTATGAATGTTTCCAGGTCTCCATACAATTTTTTTGTTACCAAATGGTAATTTTTTTAGCAGATATTCCGATACTCTCACCATACTAGTAATTTTTAAACTGTATCTTTTTATTAAGTTTGTGATATTGTAAACACAGCTTGGCTTATTTTACACATAAAATTAATGCATATGTAACCCATTAACTTAGATTCAGAAATTAATTTATAAAAATAATGTATTTTCAATTTTAAGTTCTTACCATTCTTTAAGTGCTCTAACATCACTGCTCTTCTTGTTCTACAGCCTTTTTGTCAAATGTAATCAAGGACTTTCCCTGAAATATAAAGCCATAAGTTTTTCCACCCACAGGTGGAAAATTGAAGACATTTGTTTTATCAGGAGCTGGATAAAGAACAAGAAAAATTGAAAAGAGAAAAATGAAAATTGAAAATGTTTTAAGTCATATTCTCCAGGCTGCAGAAGACTGTGACTTCAAAATAAAGTACTTCCTTTTTTTACTGATTTATTTTGGTACAGGCACTCATCCTGTTTGACTCAGGAATGCTAGGCTTTTATTAGATTTCCCACTCCCAGGTACCTCTGGGAATGCTGAGAGCCGTTGTTATATGTTCTCAAAATCTTTCCTGGTACTCAGCAGTCACTTGGAAAAACCAACATCTTAACTCTGGACCCTGTTCCCTGGCTCTGAGTTGAGTTTCAATTCATGTGTGTTTCAGGGTGAGGGTGTTTCTCCCTCTTCTTTACCTTCACCCCAAGTACAGTGACAACCTCAACCTTCAAGTCCCTAAAGAACAACAGGACTATATGGTGCTTAAGAGGACTATTCCTAGAAGCAACCAGAGAAAGGAATTATAATACAGAAGACTTAGAATCAGTTGTAGTCATTTTCAGAATCTATAGTCAAGGGTCTCTTGGCACCATTTTTCCCCCTTAGATCTTACCCTGCCTCACTGCAGTAAAAGCTCAACATCCCTGTCATACTTTTCCTCTTCTACTTCATAGTCCTGCTTAAGTCTTGGTGGATAGGCAAGGTGAACTTTCTAAATACACCTCTTCTCCTGTAGTCTATATGCCAACTCAATGAGGCCAGAGAGAAAAGATATGACTTTTCCATCCCTCTGACTCCCCCAGGAATCCTCAATTTCAGCCCTGACTGACCTCTCCTTAGCCTGATCCATGGGGACCATGCATTCTCTTTGGGAAGAACGCTATCCCCCACCCACAGGTGTTGGTGTTCCAGGCTTCCCTCAAGAGAATTCCACAATTCAAAGAATTCTCTGTGTATTTCCAAAAGTGTGAAATGCTAAGAATTGAAAAATGTCAATGGAGTCAAGGAAGTTGAGATTAAGCCATAAAGCTCTCGTTTCTGTTTCTAGCATTTTGTGAGTAAATGCTTGCACAGGAAAACTCACAAACACATACATCCCCTAAGAACAAATGAAGAAAAAATAATAGCCAATCTAAGTCAGAATCATATTATCAAAGAGAACATTTGCTATCCCAGTCTTAAGTATCATCATATGGATTTTTCTGATTTCAGGATTTTCTCAAAAAGAAAATATAGGTAACTTTCTGTCTGAATAACTTTAAAAATCCCACAAACCTGCTCAGAGTAGACAAAAGGATCATAACAAGAGGATAAGGAAAAACAAACAAACAAACAAACAACAACAACAAAAAGTCTACCCTAGAAGGCAGAAATTAAGTTCTAGTAACTTGTTTAAGACAATTTTTTTAGAGCAATTTTAGATTCATGGCAAAATTGAGAGGAAGGCACAGACATTTTTCCTACACCTACTGCCTCCACACATGCATAATCTCCCCCTTTATCAAATCCCCCAGCAGAGTGGTAGATTTGTTATAACTGATGACTCTCCACTGACACAATATAATCACCCCAAATCCACGATTTTCATCAGGGTTTACGCTTGCTGTTGTCTATTCTATGGGTTTGGACAAATGTATAATGACATATATCCATCACAATAGTATCGTACAGTTTTCCCACTGCCCTAAAAATCCTCTACCTAGTCATGTCTCTCCTCCTCACAATCCTTGGCAACCACTGATCTGTTTACTCTCTCCATAGTTTTACCTTTTCCAGAATGTCATATAGTTAGAATCAAGTATGTAGCCTTTTCACATTGGCTTCTTTCACTTAGTAATATGCATTTAATGTTCTTCCATGGATTGTTAATTATAACTTAGTGAACATTTTATCTTATAATTTTCCTAAAGTGTGTGAACAAGTTTCTGTATGGATATGCATATATGTTGTGTTATACTTACTCCAGATCCATAAAAATGTCGGGCAGTTTAATATTTATTTTGCCACTTGCTTAAAGTTGACTAATTTCTTTGTAGCACTTCCTAAATCTAAACCTTTAATATCACTGAAAATATGTTATACTAAACTTCCAAGCAGTCACCAGCTCCATTTTCGAATAATGTCATGTACCAGGCTTTTAAACTGCAAACATACTTTCAATAGCTTTGGCCCTTTGTGGTAGATAGAATCCTATGATAACATCAAATGAGTAACACTCTAGTATAGCAAGTGTGGGCAGGACCTAGAACTGGCTTCTGACCAACGGGATATGGAAAATGCAATGGGATAGTCATGGCCCTGGTCAGGTTACATTTTATAGCAAGCGTGGATGGACATTTCAGATGTAATTAAAGCCTACAATTAGTTGACTGTAAATTAATACAGAGAAAGATTTTATTGGGCGGGCCTGACCTAATCCATTGATGATTTTGAAAGAGGGTTTAGGAGTCAAAAACTCTCTTTCCTACTAACCTCGAACAAGCAAACTACCGTGAGTTTTACTGTTGCAAGAAAACGAATTGTGGCTAGGGCCACATAAGTTTGTGAAGAGGACACTGGGCCTCAGATGAAACTCCAGCCAAGGGAAGCCCCTCACTTAAGCCCCTGTGAGATCGTGAGCAGATAGTCTAGCTATAGTGGCCGTTCCCAGATTTCTGACTCATGGAAAACTGTGAGCTCCTAAGTGTGTGTTGCTTAAGCTACCAAGTTTGTACTAATTTGTTACGCAACGATAGAAAACCAATACTTCTTTCATCAGAAAACATTTATTAAGCACTTACTGTGTGCCAGGAACTACTCTAGCATTGGGGGTACAACCCTCAAAAAGACAGGAAAAGTCCTTGCCCTCAAGAAAATTCTATTATGCGCTGAAGGAGTGGGTCCCTGCCGTACTCCATTTAATACAACCAGCCTTTTCTCTTTTTATCTGAGTCATGTCAGTTAGTTGGATGTTTTCTGTTTCATTAGGATAACACTAGCTGCTACAACAGAGAAATCTCCATATGTCAGTGTTTTAATATAATACAAATGTATATATATATATATATATGTATATATATATATTTTTTTCTTGCACAACAATTCTGTGAGAATGTTTGGCATATATCATTCCACATGATTCAGGACAAAGAATCTTTCCATACTCTGACACCACCATCCCCTCCAGGTCTCATGGTATTTTGCTTACAGATTAAGCAAACACACTTCTCTTTCCCATGGAGAAAAGAAAAGTGAAAGTAGAGAAGGCACATTTGTTTCTTTATCAGTTTGGCTTGAAGTGGTATATCTTCACTCGTATTCCATTTAGAAGAGTTCATCTCATGTAGTCAGCTGCACAACGGCTTCTTAGCAAATAATCTCCATTATGCAAGGGGAACATGGCTATTTGCTAGACAGCAGGATGTGCCTGCCAGAAATCTTAATAGCTTGATATTTGGCCTCAGGTAGACCAAACTATATTATGGGCATTGAATGGATGAATGAATGTGCTTAGGTACACATTTGGGAATGATGTAGTATGCGAATTGAGCCCATAGGGTATCATGAACATCTTGTTTTGGTTTGTGCAATATTCCTTCTCACTTCTGGTAACACATTCTTTGTGCTTTGTCTAGAGCCATAAAACCCACTGCCAACCACTGACAGGGGAACACACTGGCCAGGCCTTGTCATTCCAAGTGGACTGAACCAATCTGGGCCAGTCAGGGTTCTCCATGGGGTTTAATAGTTGGAAGGATGCAGATATAGGAGTACCAGCACTTGTCATGCCCTTCATAAGAAGAGCGTTCATAAGAAAGAAAACCTGACAGACCAGTAGTGAAGCCCCAGCCCAATGTTATTTTATTTTCTCATTTTCATTTATCATACATCATTCTTACTTATATTTTATCTGATCTGGTTCCTAAAGAATGAGCAGCAGGGAGAGACAGGAATTAATTAACAATGAAGACAAGTGTGTGAATAATGCAAGGGAACATGTATAGAAGATGGTGGCCTGACTGGATGACAGGGAGAGCAGAGGCTTAAAGGAAGGTACAGTTGCTCAGTAAGATGGGGCCATCCCAGAAAACATCTTTAAAGCTGGAAAATTAGTGGGAGGTTTCTTCTGTGGGTGGTAGGTAGACATTAAAATTTTTGAAAAAAACAGTTATATTGGATCATAAAACTAAATTAAGAATCCATAAAACTTCAGAGTTGGAAAGACGTAGAGATCGTTGTATCAAACACTTCTATTCTCTCTATAATTAAGTTCAAGGTCAAAGTTGAAAGTTGGATGATTGGAAATTTACCTTGTGGGAAAATGAAAAATGGAATAGTGCAGGGTGATGTCACAGTAGGCTTGAGTTAGGAAGGTGGTCCTGAAAAAGCAAGGATGATTATTAAAAGCATTCCATAGACAGAAACAAAGCAAGGAAAAGTTACACGCATGGAGACTTTAATTGAGGAAATGGAGAAAGATGCTACCGCTGACCAAAACGAGGAAGTTGAGTGAGAATCCCAGTTCAAGGGAAATACCACCAATTCTCTTTTATATGCACACGTTTGGAGTATGTTGAGTTTCTGAATATAGCATATCACTCGGGAAAACTTTCCAGTAGAACTAGTTACAGAGCACATATTATGGGCTAAGTACTGTGATAAATGATTTATAGATATTATCAAATTCGATCCTCACCACACTTCTTGGGGGTGTTTAACAAGATGGTTTAGCAGCTTTCCCTAAAGTTCCCCAACTACTAAGGGTCAGGGCTGGGAGTTTTGCCAAGACTCAGCTGTTTTCCAGGCTCATATTCTTGATAGTGATGTCTCCCATTATTCTGCCTTCCTGAAGTCAACCAACATGACTCCGTGACTACCTACATACAGGATCTGAAGAAGGTGAAAGGGATAGATACTCCCAAAGCATAGGTGTATATATTGATGCTTAAATTATTCATATATAGACGTAACGTGGTGGCTTTGAAAAAGACATGAGTCACTTCTCAAGTTGTGATAATAAAATGAGAAAAGCGTACAGAATCAAGGCACAGTCTTAAACACCCACATCCACAAGAAAAGTCCTCACCAGCAAAAAAGAGCTAATAACAAGGCAGAAAAAGCAATCTCAGAAAACAGAAGATTTAGAAATGGCAGGTTTTAAAGTCTGTAATACCTTAGAAACCAAGGAAGAGGTTAAAGAAGATGGATTTGATTACTTTGGTCAAAAGCAATTAAAAAAAAAATCAAGCTAAAATTGTGAAAAATAGATTTGGCTATTACCGTACGTAGTGATCTTAGAGGGTATAGTCCCCTATTAATGCAGAACTAGTTTGGGGTGGTTAAATAGAGAATTTGAGGTATGGAAGTAAGAACACTAGGTCTAATCCTGTTTCCACATGGATTTTTGTCTTCATCTGTCTCTACTTCATATAATCCTAACCGCATATAATCTATATTTCTACATTCGATACTGTATCAGCATACCTATTTCATTCGGACTTTGATCCTTTGCTATTTGGTCCCCTCAACGATTCTCAGACCAGCCATTACTTCACAGGCATCTACATGTTCTAAAAAGAACAGATATTGCTGTCTGTGTTCTAAATCACAGTGACTTAGAACAGGCAGAAATCCATTACAGGGGAAACCAGTGGGAAAGAGCTGTGTCGTGATAAAGGAAAGCGGACAGCCTTGATAAAGCTTTTTAAAGGAATTCCTTCCTTTCCCCACTGTTACCTGTCTGGCCACAAATCACTCACAGCCAGACGGAGCGAGGCTTGCAAGAGCTGACTTACTGGCAGAGACCAAACTGTGTCACTTCTCAAAGCGGGAGTAGCCAGACCTGCTGCAGAAGCAGCCTTCCTTCTAGATTTCAACATGGAATTTTTATGTGGTTGTGCTTGCTCCTCTTCGGTGTTATAAAACAGTCAAGCAAGATGAATATGGCTGGTAATTTATACTGGAAACTTGCATTGAATTATACTTGGATGACTTATTAAATGAAGGATATTATCAATATTACATCTGTCATAAATGAAAAACTCCACGTTTGAATGGATCTAATCCATTCATTGTTTTATGAGCACGCTGGCCTCCAGAGAGAGTCACAAATCCAAATGATGTTCCTGAGTGATGGATTTTATGTTCTCTTCTCAGGCATGGCTGAAAAATGTGCGAAATCTTTATGTAGAATGAGGGTTCCCCTCTGGCCAAGCATCGAAAGAGTCTTTTATAGAAAAATTTCACGCGACTATCAGAAAATGTTTCTGTCCAGCTTCAAAGATTAGGAAAGGCAAGGTGGTGAGTGGCAGATGGGTATCTCGGCGTCAGATAAACAGAACTGCATAAAACCTCTTATTTACTTAGTAGTCCCCATAAAATCATTTGATACAAGAGCCTGGATTTGGAAGTCTAGGCTTCCTCCACTCAGTGATCATTGTTTAATTCACCCATTGTGTTTTGCAACAAAGCTCAGGAAATTAAAAACTGCAACAGTTTCCTCATTTCCTTAAGCAAATTCCCTATTATATATGATATTTTGCTTTGATTTGTCATGCTTAATCTCTCTTTGGTGAACTGTAATATCTTCCATGAAAGGCAGGATCCATTTTGTGTAAACTCAAGTCTAAAATAAAAATGACTGGCTGGCAATGTTCTTTAGAAGCTTTACACATCCTCTCTTATTTAATCCTATAAGGCCTCTATAAGATAGGTTATATCATTATACTAATTTTCAGGTAAGAAAACTGAGGAATATTTCTCTCAAAATAAATAAATAAACTTCAAAAACATAAAAAAATAAAGTAAAAATTGCCTAATGTTAAACACTGTGCTTCAGAACTCTGGAACTCTCACTCTTAATCATTGACTATAAGTCCTCATAAAGGCACTTTAGAAGAAAATCTCCCAGTGTGAATATACATTATTCTACTGATTGAAAAGTGTCTAGTGTAACAGATGAAAAAGGGATCTCAACAAAGCATATCTTTTTGAAATTTCATAGTAGGAATGAGGAGTAGTAACTAAAAGCTTCAGAAAGAATAAACATCACCTACTCAGAAATGGAGAATCACATGGCATAAGGCATTTTTTTTTAACTTTTTTTTTCAACATTTATTTATTTTTTTGGGACAGAGAGAGACAGAGCATGAACGGGGGAGGGGCAGAGAGAGAGGGAGACACAGGATCGGAAACAGGCTCCAGGCTCTGAGCCATCAGCCCAGAGCCTGACGCGGGGCTCGAACTCACGGACCACGAGATCGTGACCTGGCTGAAGTCGGACGCTTAACCGACTGCGCCACCCAGGCGCCCCGACGTAAGGCATTTTAAACTAAGTTTCATTACTAGAAAGAAGATCACAGAGAACATTCTCAAATTTGGGAGAAGTAAATTTTAGCCTAGAATCTTGTGCCCAGTCTTTTAAGCAGTAGACGACAGAATGAAGACATTTACAAACAAGTATGATCTGTGAGAACTTACCTGCTATGAATTCTTTTTTAGGGAGCTCCTTCCGAGTGAACTGCAGCAAAAGCAAATGAGCAAACCAAGAGAGAAGACACTGGATTTGGGAAACCATGACTGAGATACAAGAGTGTGATAATACCAGAATCACATCCAGGCCCTACATCCTGAGGAATCCTGAGATCTCTGAGCCAAGACTGAAGCCAAATAAGGAAAAGCTTCAGGGGAAGGTCATTACGGAAAAAGGTAATTCATTAAAATTTTTAAATGGTGTCGTGTTTGTAAAAAAAAAAAAAAGAAAGATGACTCTTAAGTCATTGACATGGAGAATGGAAGAGAAGGGATATTTCAGAGAGAGGAATTACTAGTTTGATGATGAATATACTGGGGAAAGAATTAACAATGGGCAGAAGTAAGAAAAAAGATTTTGAAACAGATGAGAGAATGTATGCCATGTTTCTAAGATGACGACGTTAGAAATTTATTTTATCTTTCTGACTAGGCCACCTCCAAAGTGTCTTTTTTCGACTCTCCATTATCTGACTGGGAAGATACCTTTTTTGTGGGTGATGAAGAGGAGGAGGGATATTAAAAGGGTTTTCTTCCCCCATCCCACCTCCACCTTTAGGGAGTCACCACGGGAAGTCAACTAGATGAGAAAGAGACTAGATTTGTAAGCAGAATTGGCCAACCTGACCAAGATCTAGAGAAACTTTTTATGCAAGTTTCCAAGTCTACGCTGGTATTGCAGGGGTCAACTGGGGAAGGAGGTGAGGAGAGACACCTTTAGCAAAGGAATCAACATTGAAGCCTGGAGGAGTTAGTCAAGCCAAAGTGAGCAGTAGGGGAAACTTTCCAGGCTGAGGGAACAGCTTGGCAAGAAGTGAGAAGACCATATCACATTCTGGAAACTGATAAGAAGTTGTTCCATGTGACTAGATTGTGAAAGATCTCAATTCATGTTTGAAAAAAACACACCAGAAAGGAGGAGAGCAGTTCAGAAAATCCTTGCTGGAGGGATGGACCTTCCAAACCTGAGCCAGTCAATGTGAAACGGTTCCGAATCCATGTCCAAACACGAGGAACTGATGTCCCAATATATCTAAAAAATAAGAAACCGGAACAAACGCATGTGAGTAGAGAGGTAAAATTTTATATATAAATCCACAAAGCGAGAAAAATAGTGGAAAGCAAATGTGATCACACTGAGTAAAGAGAATTTCCATTGTGCTCAGACATGACGAAGAATCAGCTATAGGTCTGGAAGCCTGAAGTAACAGGAAGAGCGTTTGTAAACTACTTTCTCCTTATGAAAGTCATGTACGTTGGATGTTCCTATTCCAGATGGTAGCACTGGTTGCCCCCAGGGTGCACTGGGACTACGGCTCCAGGTGATGCTTGGGGGAAGAGTGTGTACAAGATGGAGTCAGGAAGTGAATGCCCCTTGCACAGTCTCTGTTCATATCAAGGTAGCTGGGCCAGTAAACAGGGACCTGAAGTGAGGCTCGCTAACCTAGAGGAGACCATTTGAAGTCTAGTCAAAATAGCAATCGCTCAAAGACAACCACTGCCCTCTGAAATTTGAACAGTGACAGGAATCAAAATTAATTGCGGACATTTAGGACGTTTTCTGATCCACACCAGTATCACATCAAAAGCGTTGTGTTTCTTACTCTAGGGGTACACGAGCATGAGTGTTTTTCACACAAAGTTTGTATTTGCTGCTTATGCTTTTCTTACTAACCATGTTCCACATATTTTGGCTGCCTCTGTATTCTGCTACCATTCCATAACCATGAGATGAGAGAATAGAAGAAATTATTCAGGAAGTGAGTCAGCCGTCATTTTGACAAAGTATACTTAAACGTCTTATGGGAGCTCCTTCACCCTCCAGAAGGAGACACAGACAGTGGACTTCTGATACCAAAGTCACAGTTGTGGGGAATATAGCTTTTAGCAAGAGGAAAAGGCTGAGGCCTAGAGAAAAGAAGGCCAGGAGGAAGCAATGTGGGGTTTTTAGGAGAACAGAAAGTGTTTGAGAAGCACATGTGGGCAATGGATTTCGCTGGATTAGAAGTTCGGGGACAAACGTTTATACGAAAAATAACATGCACATTTATCTGTAATACAATCTCTGCATATATCCCCTGAAAATCCAAGTGGTTGAGGATTCTGTGGCGTGAGGCCTCAGTCATTTCTCTTTCCCTTAGGGACATAATTAATACTCATTACCACTAAAATAAAATAACTAATAAATACTTTTCAAGTACTCACTAGATATCTATATACAATGGCTTCAAGATAGAATATATCTCTTTGAAATCACAGAATTCTTTTGTAAAAGGAGAATAATGAGGTTACTTTTCAAAAATTAATAAAAGGGAAGATACACGCAAACTCTACTACATTTTTCTCTTATTACAAGTAGATTATGAATTCCTCTTAAAAATTTAGAAAGTACAGATTAGCGAAACTACACCCAGGTTTTTCTACAAAACAAATTTGAATCACATCCTAAGCATACCATGAATATACTTACTTATCACTAACTGGTCTCCACAAAATCATTTTTAATGATGGTTTACCATTCCATTTTATGAATATTCTATCATTTATATTGTCAGTTATCAATGGTTGGATATTTGGCTTCCTTTTGCTCCCTCCTCTTCTTCATTTATTGCTTTTAGAAGAAATAAGGCTGGTTTTTGATATTTCTTATGCATTTTTAAAATTTTTCAAAGCTTCAAAGGAAAAACAAGGGAAAACACTATATCTCTATAGACGTGGGTACATGATCTGTATGCATTAACAATGAAAAAATAAAATAAAAACTGCCCTTTAAAAAATTGCCATTGCCTTGGCCAAGAATTAAAACACTTAAAATGGGGCTGCCTGAGTGGCTCAGTCGGTCGAGCCTCTGACTTCAGCTCAGGTCATGATCTCGCGGTCCATGAATTCGAGCTCTGTGTCGGGCTCTTTGCTGAGAGTTCAGAGCCTGGAGCCTGTTTCAGATTCTGTGTCTCCCTCTCTCTCTCTGCCCCTCCCTGCTTGCTCTCTTTCCCTCTCAAAAAATAAATATTGAAAAATAATTTAAAAATACTTAAAATGATTACAAGAAGAAACGTAACCATTTCTTTTGGTTAAAATGCTAAAATCAATGTACGCAATTATCTAGTGGGGATGAAAGTTGCATGTGACAAGAAATATCTGGTCTATGTGAAGATCTATCAAACATCTACAAAGGGAAAGAAGACTTGATTGACATTCTCAATTGACATCCCACATTCAGATTTATGTTATTAAAATAATAGATTACTTAGGGTAGAGAAGGAAGTGTCATGTTTTTTTCCAAATTCAGTCTGACAGGGAGGTGTTAGGCCTAAGAGCTTATAGGAAACCTTTAAAAATTAAACTTATTTTCATTTCTGCTTGAATAAAACGTTATTTTGAAATACATCTCTTAGATGTGCAATTGTACAATGTACCTGCCTTCCACTAGTTTTTAAGTTTTATTTTATTTATTTTGGGGGGGGAAGGGGCAAAGAAACAGAAGTCCAAGCAAGAATCATCCGTGCTGTCAGTACAGAGCCCCATGAGGGGCTCAGTCTCACGAACCGTAAGATCGTGACCTGAGCAGAAATCAAGAGTCAGACACTTAACCAACTGAACTACCCAGGTGCCCCTGCCTTAAAAGTATTTATTGACTTAGGGTATATCCCCAACTGGGTAGTTTCTTCATGGTCTCATGTTAATGAACTTTCATAAGTAAAATTTCTGACTCAGTAGGCAGCTGGGCTTCTAGAATATGAATTCAAACACTCTCCTTTTACTCGTCAGCCTATGGTGTTTACACATATGGGTACATCTGCTATTGCCCTAAGAGTGCATTACACTCTCCTACTTATCCTGCTCTCTCATTAGACAGGAAACTTCTTGAGGACTGGGACCTTATCTTTCATGTCTTTGGGTCTTCATTTTGTTAAATAAATTAATCTTCAAATTGCCCCTTTGTTGAGTTGGCAGGCATACATCTTCAAATACATTTGTTAGAAAGGACACTGGCTTCTGGAAGAATATAAAACTATTCTAGGGGCACCTGGATGGCTCGGTTAAGCGTCTGACTTCAGCTCAGATCACGATCTCACGGTCTGTGAGTTCGAGCCCCGCGTGGGGCTCTGGGCTGATGGCTCAGAGCCTGGAGCCTGCTTCGGATTCTGTGTCTCCCTCTCTCTCTGCCCCTCCCCCACTCATGCTCTGTCTCTCTCTGTCCCAAAAATAAATAAACGTTAAAAAAAAATAAAAAAAAAATAAAACTATTCTAAATGTTCTGTTTTGTACTTTATCACCACTTATTTATCTGTTCTCAAGTATTCATGGCTAAGGCATTTTAGGCAAGAAAATAAAACATGACGTGACAATGAAAACAGCTTGAGATTAAACTGACCCTCACACTTATCCCATGAAAAATCAAACTGAGCCCTCCGTATTTGATCTAGTTATTGAAATGGATGACAGATAATCCCACAGTAAGATGATACTAACAAATAAATTTTAGGCTTCCATGTTGAGATGGGAAGATTTTCTATATTTCTCTCAATCTCCTTTCTGGTGTTTTTAGAACTCATCTTCTATATTTGGGTCCATAAAGTTGGGAAGTTCAATGACCGTGAAGAATAAATGAGCAAATAATAAGGTGAATGTGAGACTTGGTAGACTATAATTGAAACCCTTTTTTTTTCTAAACATAAGAATTACTTTTACTCACATTTTCCTTTAGACACAAGCAGACTATTAAACTGTACTTGAACTCCTTGTTTTAAAACATATATCAATACTATCCACATCAGGCTCTTTGCTAAGAAGTCTGTACTGTGCCAATAGCAAAGACGATATGCAGGACAGGGTTGAATATCAAAATGTGTCTCTTTGTTGACAACATTTTGTGCAGGTTGAGTCACTCATACAAAGGAAATTATTTACTTCATTTCTATTTATTTACAATATCTTAGAAATGATTTGATGGCAAGCCATTTTCACTAAAAGAGAAAGAGTGACATCTGGTGGAATAACTTAAATTTATCCCAAAGTCCTGTCCTTAACATTTCTACTCTCTCAAAATAAGTGTTTAAAATACACGTTCTCTTCCTGGAGAACAAATGTGTCTCTATGATGGGAACTGGCACCTGCTCTGTATCTTGATATGGTTTTATGGTACCAATACCAGTAATAAATTCCCTTCTGAAAATAAAAATATGGTGATTCCTCAGTAGCGTCCATAACAATAAATCTTTAAAAAAAAAAAAGAAAAAAAACCTGATAATAAGAATTTGAATCCTCTACTCTTCTAGCTATTTGAACAATGCAACCTGAAAGCAGCAAGCTATAAGCTATGTACAAAAGTATATAAACATGCTCATATATATGTATGTATATTATATTTTTATATACAGATCTTCCTTAATGATGAGGTTTTGTCCCAATAAACTCATGGTAAGTTGACAAAGCACTTAATACACCTAACCTATTGAACATTATAGCTTAGCCTAGCTTCGGGTTTAGATGCTCAGAACATTTACATTAGCCTGGAGTCGGACAAAATCATCCAACACAAAGCCTGTTTTATAATAAAGTGCTGAATGTCTCATGTAATTTACTGAATACTGCACTGAAAGTATAAAACAGAATGGGTCATATGGGTACAGAAATGTAAGTACATTGCAAGTACTTACATTGTAAGTACATCGTTGTTTATCCTTGTGATCACACATATGACTGGGAACTGCAGCTAGCCCCTGTCCTGCATCACAGAAGAGTATTGTACCACATTTTGGTAGCCCAGGAAAAGATCCAAATTCGAAACTTGAAGCATGATTTGTACTGAATGCATATTTCTTTCTCACTATCGTAAAGTTGAAGATTTATAAGTCAAACCATTGTAAGGCAGGGACCATCTATATGATATATTTAGTATAATTATATATGTGTAATATATAAACATAATTGTGAGTAAAGGCAATATGGAGGAAAGTGCAATATGATTTTATAATGTTCAAGAGGGGTTGACCCAGACCATCATAAATTTATAGGTCTTCAAATGCCTGTGGAGCATATAATTTTTTAATTAAATAATAAATGAATATGAATAGTGAACCACAAAATAGCCATAAATTACAATGTCCAACACCCATACAGCAGCCACAAAGGGTTAATGTTTCCATGATTACTAATTGTACTAGATGTCCTGGAATGTGAGTTATTTGCAGGCATTGTGTACTACAAATTAAAGCCAATGGTCTCTGTAGGTTACATGGAGTGCAATCTTGAGAGACAGTCACAGCCTTAGACTTCGATTCCCCCAGACCTGGGTTAAAATCCTGGTTCCACTAGCTGTGTAAATTGAACAAGTTACATAATTTCTCTATATCTTATGATCTCAACCAGAAAAATGGGCACAAATATCAATGGAGTTGTGGGTATTAATTGAAAAATATACGTACTACATTTCAGCAGGGTGACTAGAAAATAGTACTTATTTGTCATTGGTATGGTTAGTCTATTAACCCCTTTGTGTTTCACATATTTAACTGTATTATACTGTGTGACATAATATGTTATATTACAAATTTATTGTTGTGTAAAAGTTTCTTGGAGGGTACTGTTTTATGTTAATAAGAAATGTCAGAACTACACAGTATTTGAGAGCTTGGAGTCGAGAAAAAGGAACTTGGAGCAGACAGATAATGCAGAGGATATTAAGAGTAAATTATTCTCAAACAGATAAGATTCATAAAATAAAAAACAGAATGCTATAAGAACAGAATTTTTAAAGAATGAGGAATAGCTCTTTGGAATTCAAAATACAGTAATGGAAATAAAAATTTTGATAGACTAACTGAATGATAAAATTGTGGAACATTCCAGAATATAGAAAAAAATTCAAAGAGATGAACAATAAAAAAGACAACATAAGAAAAATAGAAGATGCAGGTACAACGTTTGACTAATAAAAGTTCTAGAAAGGAAATGAAAAAACAGACATCCAAAATTTGTTTTCAAAAAACTAATGAAGAACATAAAAATTTCCCAGAATTAAAGGCCAGTTGAAGTTGCTAAAGTCTCCCATACAATGAATTTAAAAATTTGCACATTAATGAATATCATTGAGAAATTTCAGACTAATAAGAATAGAGAGAATTTATTGAAAAATTATCAGAAGGAAAACCAACAAACAAATTCAGAATATACACAGACTTCTTAACAATAGTTGTTGAAATTAGAAAACAATAGTGTAATACATGCCTTGTTATGTACAAGGAAACCAACCCCCTAAGGCAATCAGCAGATTTCTCAGCAGAAACTTTGCAAACAAGGCTAGAGTAACATGACATGTTCAAAGTGCTGAAAAGAAAAAAGCTTACAATCAAGAATACTCTATCCAGCAAGGTTATCATTCATATTTGAAAGAGAAATAAAAAGTTTCCAAGACAAGCAAAAGCTAAAAGGGTTCATCACTACAAAACTGTCCTTAGAAACAATAGTGAAGGGATTTTGTTAAACTAAAAAAAAAAAAAATGGCACTCATTAATAATAAGAAAGCACACAAAAGTAAAAAAATCTCACTGGAAAGGTAAACATATAGTAAAGGTTGTGGATTAATTATAAGCTACTAAGAAAGTCAAAAGACATAAGTTGTAAAATCGACTAAAACTACAATAACTAGTGAAGAGATACATAAAATAAAAAGACATAGAAAGTGACATCAGAAAAATAAAATATGAGCAGGTGACTACAAATATAGAGTTATGGAATATATATAAACTTAAGTTTCTATCAACTTAAAATAGACTATTGTAAACATAGAATGAAAAATGTGAACTTCACCAAAACCACAAAGAAAAAATTTATAGTAAATACACAAAAGAAAATGTGAAAGTAATCTAAACATAACACACAAAAAAATCATCAAACCACAAAGGAAGAGAGAAAGAGAAAAATAAAGGAACAGAGAGAAACTATAAAAACAACCAGAAAACAATTAACAAAATGACGGTCAATACATATCTATCAATAATTACTCTAAAAATAGAGTAAATTCTCCAATCAAAAGACACAGAGTGGCTGAATAGCTTCAAAAAAATGGGACACATCTATATACTCTCTACAACACACTCACTTCAGGAGCAAGGATACAAACAGACTAAAAGTAAAGGGATGGAAAAAAATATTTCATGCAATGGAAATGAAAAGAAAGCTGGTGTAGCTGTATTCATATCAGACAAAGTAGACTTTAAAACAAAGACTGTAATAAGAGACAAAGAGGGACAGTGCATAACGATAAAGGGATCAATCCAGCAAGAAGATACAGCATTTATAAATACATATGCCCCCAATATAGAGCACCAAAATATAAAAAGCAAATATTAACAGACCTAGTGGGAGAAATTGACAGCAATTCAAACATTTGTTTTGCCACAGTGGTATAAAACTAGATATAAATAAGAAGAAGAAAAATGGAAAAAGTACAAATACATGAAAATTAAACAACATGTTCCTGAACAACTACTGGGTCATAAAATAAATCAAGGGAGAAATAAAGAAATTACCTAAGACAGATGAAAAGAGAAATGCAACGTATCAAAATCCATGGGATGCAGCAAAAGCTGTTATAAAAGAGAAGTTGATAGCAATACAAACCTACTCAAGAAATGAGAGAAATCTCAAATAATTTCACATTGGAACTGAAAAAAAGAGAATAAGAAAGTCCAACTTTAGTAGAAGGAAGAAAAGAAAAAAGATCAAAACAAAAATAAATAAAATAGAGACAAAAAACACAATAGAAATGATCAATGAGACTAAGAGCTGTTTCTTCGAAAAGATAAAGATTGACAAACATCTACCAAGAAAAAAGAGAGAGAGTTCCAATAAATGAGATCAGAAATGAGATAGAAGTTACAATTCAAACCACAGAAATATAAAGGATCATAAGACTACTAGGAATATGCCAACAAATTGAACAATCTAAAAGATGTGAACAGATTTGTAGAAATTTAAATCTTCTCAGAGTAAATCATGAAGAGATAGAAAATCTGAATAAACAAATTACTCATAAGGAGATTGAATCAGTAACATGTCCCAACAAACAAAATCCAGGATCAGATGGCTTCTCACTGGTAAGTTCTACCAAACATTCCAGGATGATTTAATATAGCTACCCTTCTCAAACTCTTCCAAAACATTGAAGAGGAGAGAAGTATCCAAACTCATTTTATAAGGCCAGCCTTACCCTGGTACCAGAAATAGACAAGGACCAAGGACAAGCTGAAAGCTTTTGTTTGAAATCAGGAACAAGACAAGGATGCCCATTATTCCCATTTTTATTCAACTTAACATTGGGTGTCCTAGCCACAGCAATTAGGCAGGAAAAAGAAATAAAAGGCATACAAATTGGAAATAAAGAAGTAAAACTGTCACTATTTGCAGATGAAATAATACTATATACATAAAACCCAAACTTCGCCAAAAATCTGTTAGAACTCATAAATAAAATCAGTAAATTTGTAGGATACAAAGTTAGTAACAAAAATCTGTTGCATTTCTAGAAGTAAAAACAAACTACTATTCTATTTCAATTGTATCCAAAAAAATAAAATACCTAGGAATAAATTTAACTAAGGAGATAAAAGATCTATACACTGAAAACTGTAAGACATTGATGAAAAAAATTGGAGACACAAATGGAAAGATATTCCATACTTATGAATTTGAAGAATTAATATTGTTAAAATGTCTCTACTATCTGGGGCACCTGTGTGGCTCAGTTGGTTAAGTGTCTGACTTCAGCTCAGGTCATGATCTCATGGTTTGTGGGTTCGAGCCCTGCATCGGGCTCTGTGCGGAACACTGACTCAGAGCCTGGAGCCTGCTTTGGATTCTGTGTCTCCTTCTCTCTCTGCCCCTCCCCGCCTCGTGCTCTGTTTATCAAAAGTAAATAATTTTTTTAAAAATGTCCATACTATCCAAAACAATCTACAGATTCAATATAATCTGTGTCAAAAATCCAATCGCATTTTTCACAGAACTAGAACAGATAACTTTGTAAGGAACCACAAAAGACCCTGAATTGTCTAAACCATCCTCAGAAGGAGGATCTCAGATGTATCACTCTCTTTGCTTTCAAATTATACTATGAAGGTGTAGTAATCAAAACAGTATGGCATAAAAACAGACACAGAGCTGCTCTATTCCACAGAGCAGTGGAACAGAATAAAGAGGCCAGAAATAAATGCACATACATATGGCCAGCTGATTCGCTACAAAAGATGCAAGGATATACAATGATGACAGGATAGTCTCTTCAGTATATGGTGCTGGGTAAACTGGACAGCTACATGCAAAAAGAAGGAAAGCAGGCCAGAAGGACAGAAGAAATTGGACCACTATTTTACACCACATACATAAATTAGGACTCAAAATGGATTAAAGATTTGAATGTAAGATCTCAAATCATAAAATCCCAGGAAGAAAATATAGGTGATAAACTCCTTAACATTGATCTTAGCAATTGTTTTTGGACCTGACTCCAAAGGCAAGGAAAACAAAAGCAAAGCTAAGCTATTGGGAGTTTATCAAACTAAAAACCTTCTGTACAGCGAAGGAAACAGTCAACAAAATGAGAGGGCAACCTGATCAATGGGAGAAGATATTTGTCAATCATATATCTAAGAAGGGGTTAATATCCAAACTATATAAAAAACTCACACAAGAAAATCCAATTAAAGAATGGGCAGAAGAGGGGCACCTGGGTGGCTCAGCTGGTTAATATCAGACTCCTGGTTTCAGCTTAGGGCATCATCTCATGGTTCGTGAGTTCGAGCCCCAAGAGGGTCTCTGTGCTGTCAGTGAGGAGCCTGCTTAGCATTCCCTCCTGCACTCTTTCTCCACCCCTGCCCTGCTCACTCACACTCTCATTCTTTTTCTCAAAATAAATAAATAAACATTAAAAAAATAAAAGAATGGGCAGGGGATCTAAATACACATTTTCCAAAGTAAACATACAAAAGGCCCACAGGCACATGAAAAGATGTTCAACATCACGAAGTATCAGGGAAATTCAAATAAAAACCACAAGGAGATATCATCTTACCTCTCAGAATGGCTACTACAAAATAGACAAAAGATAACGGTGAGAATGCTAAGAAACGGGAATCCTTGTGCACTATTGGTGGGAATATAAACTGGTGCAGTCACTATGAAAAACAGTATGGAGTTTCCTTACACAATTAAAAATAGAGATACTATATAATTCAGTAATTTCACTACTGGGTACCTATCTGAAGAAAATGAAAACACTAATTTGGAAATATATGTACATCCCTATGTTCATTGTAGCATTTTTTACAATAGCCATGATATGGAGGCAACCTATGTGTACAATAGAATGGATAAAGAATATGTGCTGTGTGTGTGTGTGTGTGTGTGTGTGTATACATATATATAATGTGGTGTGTGTATGTATATATATATATATATATAAGTATATATATATATACTATATACTATATACTATATACTACGATGGAAGACTACTCAGTCATAAAAAGAACAAAATCTTGCCATTTGTGACAATACTTTCTGGGTTTTTTTTTATGTTTATTCATTTATTTTGAAAAAGAGAGAACGTGTGCAGGCAAGAGATGGGGAGAAAGAGAATCCCAAGCAGGTTCTATGCTGTCATCACAGAGCCTGCTGCAGGGCTCGATCTCACGAACCTCGAGATCACGACCTAAGCCAAAACCAAGAGTCTGATGCTTAGCCAACTGAGCCACCCAGACACGCTGAGGGTGTTTCTTTTAAAAAGCAGAGTATGCATGATATTTTGAAATAGAGAGGCATACCAGAAGAATAAATGAAAATAGTCCTAAGAGGTTTACTTCTAGTGAGCAAGTATTAAGGTGGGGTGTGGGAAGATAACTGTAGTTTGTTTGTAATTATGTGCTTTATAGTATATTTTTCTCTGTAAACTGTGTGTGTGTGCATGTGTGTGTATTACTGTGATAACTATTTTTTTTAATTTTTATTTTATTTTTTCAATTCTTTTTTTTATTACTTTTTATTTATTTAATTTACATCCAAATTAGTTAGCATAGATTGCAACAATGATTTCAGGAGCAGATTTCTTATTGCCTCTTACCCATTTAGCCCATCCCCCCTCCCACAACCCCTCCAGGAGCCCTCTGTTTGTTCTCCATGTTTAAGAGTCTCTTCTGTTTTGTCCCCCTCCCTGTTTTTATATGATTTTTGCTTCCCTTCCCTTATGTTCATCTGTTCTGTGTCTTAAAGTCCTCATATGTGTGAAGTCATATGATATTTGTCTTTCTCTGACTAATTTCACTTAGCATAATACCTTCTAGTTCCATCCACGTGCTTGCAAATGGCAAGATTTCATTCTGTTTGATTGCCAAATAGTACTCCATTGTGTATATATACCACATCTTTATCCATTCATCCATCAATGGACATTTGGGCTCTTTCCATACTTTGATTATTGTCGATAGTGCTTCTATAAATATGGGGGTGCATGTGTCCCTTTGAAACAGCATACCTGTATCCCTTGGATAAATACCTAGTAGTGCAATTGCTGGGTCGGAGGGTAGTTCTATTTTTAATTTTTTGAGGAAGCTCCATAGTGTTTTCACACTGTTTGCAGAGGGGCTGTACCAGCTTGCATTTGCACCAGCAGTGCAAAAGAGATCCTCTTTCTCCGCATCCTCGCCAACATCTTTTGTTGCCTGAGTTGTTAATGTTAGCCATTCTGACAGGTGTGAGGTGATATCTCATTGTGGTTTTGATTTGTATTTCCCTGATGATAAGCAATGTTGAGCATTTTTTCATGTGTCAGTTGGCCATCTGGATGTCTTCTTTGGAAAAGTGTTTATTCATGTCTTTACCCATTTCTTCACTGGATTATTTGTTTTTTGGGTGTTGGGTTTGCGGAGTTCTTTGTAGATGTTGGATACTAGCCCTTTATCTGATATGTCATTTGCAAATATCTTCTCCCATTCTGTCAGTTGCCTTTTAGTTTTGCTGATTGTTTCCTTCGCTGTGCAGAAGCTTTTTATTTTGATGAGGTCCCAGTAGTTCATTTTTGCTTTTGTTTCCCTTGCCTCCAGACGTGCTGAGTAAGAAGTTGCTGCGGCCAAGATCAAAGAGGTTTTTGCCTGCTTTCTCCTCGAGGATTTTGATGGATAACTATTTATTTTTAAACAAAATTTCTTTCTTGGGGCACCTAGGTGGCTCAGTCATTTAAGCGTCCGACTCTTGGTTTCAGCTCAGGTCATGATCTCACAGTGGTTAGATCGAGCAGAGTCGGGCTCTGTGCTTGGGATTCTCTCTCCCTCTCTCTCTGCCACTCCCCTGCTCATGCGCGCTTTCTCTGTCTCTCTGTGTGTGTGTGTGTGTGTGTGTGTGTGTGTGTCTCTCTCTCTCTCTCAAATAAATAAATGAACTTTAAAAAACAAAAAGAACATTTATTTCTTATGCTGACAAGACATCTGCCTTCTTAACTTCTGGTCCTAATTACAGTCTCCAGAAGAAAATAATAATAATAATAATAATAGTCTCTCTTTACCGGGACTATCTTTCAAGTACTTTAAACCAGAGCTCGTGTTCTTCCTTCAGTTTTCATTTATAAGATAAGGGTAAAATTGCTCAGGTCATTCAACCACACCTCACATGAAATCATTCCCTTCCCTCATCTGATTGTTTTCTTCTGTACTCAAGACAGTGGTGTCCAGAACCAAGGCTGATACTCTGGATATAGTCTAGCTAATTTACAGCAACGCTATCATTACTTTCATTCTGTATATTGTGATCCATTAAGGCAACAAAGATCACATTAACTTCCTTAGAAGTTAAACTGCGTTAATGCTTCATATTGAAATCTTAGAGCCTTTTCCACACGTGTGATTTTTAAGTCACCTGTCCTATATTTGCATCTGTGTGTTTTTCATTTTCGTGGAGGACCTTACATTTCTATCTATTAACATGTGACTTATTAAAGTCCCCTTATTGTCCAACCGAAAAGAAAATATATTTGGCTTTTCATTTACTCACAGAAAATATTAGCTATTTCTTCCAAATTTGTGCCTCTCATATATTTGATAACTGTACTTTCATTCAGGTCTTGAGTAAAACTGACGAACCCCAGCCAAGCTCACAAGACCAAGCCCTTCAGCCACCAGAACGTGCGTTTCAGGTTAACAGCCATCTATTAATCAGCCTTACATTACAAGTTGTCCGCCCATTGGAAGTTCATCAGATCTAACCAAGCACCAGATACTTCAAGTACACGACAGTCCTATCTTAGCCATTTATTAGCCAGGTCATTAAAAAGATAAATTAGGGGCGCCTGGGTGGCGCAGTCGGTTAAGCGTCCGACTTCAGCCAGGTCACGATCTCGCGGTCCGTGAGTTCGAGCCCCGCGTCGGGCTCTGGGCTGATGGCTCAGAGCTTGGAGCCTGTTTCCGATTCTGTGTCTCCCTCTCTCTCTGCCCCTCCCCCGTTCATGCTCTGTCTCTCTCTGTCCCAAAAATAAATAAACGTTGAAAAAAAAAAAAAATTTAAAAAAAAAAAAAAAGATAAATTAATATAATTAAATCTATTATTCCTTTTTCTGAACGTGCATTATTATGAGATAGGTAAAAGCGGCTATGATCCTTCCTACTTCAGTAGGTATCCAGAACAGAGACATCATTTGACTTATCTAAGATTTTATAGTGACAGACCTGGGCCCAGGTTTTGACTGGGGCTCCTGACGTATAGCCCTATTCTCTGGAAGTTGGCCAGTGCCTTGGGATATAGTATGATGGTGGTTGCTGTTATCTTAGAGTCAGGTTTTAAGCCTAAAATTTAGCTTTACTTTTCTAGCCTGAAATCGCACCCAGATACGAAATAGTTCAGTCCTGGAGGTCATGCCATCGATATTCAAATTATAATGGGCCGGCCCTGCCCCCAACAGACCCAGCTCTTCCTGACAAGTGACTGAGGATACAGCTTTAAGCCTTTAAATATTCCTAGGCAAAGAGTCTGTGCTTTGACATTTGCATTTGTCTCATTATGTTTGATTGGCATATTGAGATCCATAAGCTTGTGGTTAATATATTGCCAAGGATTCTTAATTAAGCTGGTTGTGCAAAAAAGGCATCCGAGTCTCCTGAGAAATGTATAATCTTTGCCAGTCATTCACTCTGAATTTGCCTCGCTGCCCTGGTGGCGTAGCAGTAGCACCACAGGGAGAATTGGAGCCTTGACATAACAACCGCGGGCTTTCATAACCTGGTGCTGCCATTTGAGTTGGGAGGAAAGGGAGGCTGTTACCACAGAGACTGGGGGGCAAGCAGGATCTCTAAGTCCGTGGTCCAAGTAGACACATGAAGCAGCACAAAATCTGGGACAGGCAAACTGCCAGTCGTCACACTCCAAGGAATTATTAAACATTAATGTGTGTACTTTCTCCTCACTTTTTCTTCCCGGTCTTTTCATGAAAGTGATCGTTTGGGAAGCCAAAGCAGGAAAACAAACCTGTCCTGAATCAAAACCACCTGTAAACACCTCCCAGCCCCCCTCCCCCCCCCCCCCCCCCCCCCCCCCCGGTGTGCTGCGAGGCAGTGGGTCTCAAAGTCTGTCGCCCAGACCAACAGGATCCTGTATATCCTGACAAGTTAGAAATGCAGATTCTCAGGTCTCAAACAGTCCTGTTTCATCAGAAGCTTTGACAAGCAAAATGGGATCCAAAGGTACAAATTTACAGTTATAAAATACACAAATCATGGGGATGTCATGTACAGCATGGTGACTATAGTTGATAACACTGTATTGCATATTTGACAGCTGCTATGAGGCGATCTTAAATATCCTCATTAGAAGAAAAAAATTGTAACTATGAACGGTGACGGACGGATGTTAACTAAACATGGTGGCGATCATGTCACAATATATCTAAATCCTACCATTACGTAGTATACGTGAAGCTACTATAACATTATGTATCAACTATATTCAGTAAAAAAACAAAACAAACAACAAAAAAAAACAAGCAAACAAACAAAACAAGCCATCCACATTATTCTGATGTGCTTCAGTTTGAGAACCGCTGCTATAAAGGAACCACTCAGATTTTCGAAGGTCAGAGCCTTTCAAACAAGCTGATTCTGAGCAAAGCAAGGACAACTCTTGGGGAATCCCAGTCTGAGGCTACTCCCTGGCTCACTTTTCCCTATTATGCCTGCTTGGATGTCACTGCATTGACATCCCCTGAGTGACAAATGCCACAGGGACTCCAGTGACCACCAGATGTTTTCAGGAGTCCCCTTCAGGAAGCAGCATTCCTACAGGAACGTGATGCATTTCTCCCTATGACTCATTGCCTGCCAAGGTAACTTCCCCTTTTGCTTTCAGCCTTCTTCCCTCTGCCTCGCGACTGTGAGCCTTGGGAGAAAATTAACTTTTGTTGACTCCGGACATTATGCACTCATCTCTTTCCTACCTTCCCACCCCTTCCTGTTCAGTCTTCCTCCAGGCATCCCCCTTACGGCCTGACTTCAGCAGGATGCTGCGGTTTAAATGTGGGTCATGCATTGAGCAGTGTGCCGCTAGAAGCCAGTGCGATCTGCTTTGCTCACACCCTGTTGATTTCAGATGATCCCACTTTCAATTCTATTCCAAACCTCTAGGTGATGCCTCCCTGGCACACAATGGCTGAGACATCTCAGCACTGCTGTGCCCACTGAGAATCCGTTAAATACAGAGAAGAGTTACTGGGCTTTAGTCCGAGAAGGGTTTGGTGAAATTTCCCCTATTTGTTGTATACACATAATATCCCGATGTAATGTACCCCTGCACAGAGATTGCTCTATTAGGAGGCATCCGGGGGTACATGCTGTAACAAATGCATTTAAATCTTTTCGATCTGTGGATTCCTAGGTTGTTTATCTTTTGCTATTCGCTCCGTGTGCCTAACCTTTGCCAAACAATCGCAGAGCTGTGTCCTGGCCACAGGTTTTATTTGCTGCCTTTAGTCATTTTCGATTTCTTAGCAGAAGCAAATACAAGGGTAAAAGTCAATGGAAAGCAGGTTTAGATAAGCTCCATTCCGTCCATACACATTGCCAAGAATCCCTGCGTGTTCTTGGGGCAAGGAAGGAGTTTCTGTTCTGATTTGGAACACCATAAATCAAACAACTACAGTTCAACCACCCCCAAGACTGCTGACACGGCCCCCTCCCAATATTTATTGCCAAATGTACGAACTTACAAATGCCAGCATGAGTATGCTGCCTGCACCTGGCAAATTGTTTCTGGTTTGTCAGAAAATCCAGGGGCTCCTTTTGTTTGATGTTAGGCTTGTTCGGTTATTGTTTCAGTGCCGTTTGCATGACAATCATCTCACAGCGTCAGAGAGGGTGGGAATCACCTGGAGAACCTCCAGGCCTCCTGTGGCATAGTTCTTTTCTCTATAAACACAAACTGACAAGCCTCTCTTCGTATGTGCCAACAGTGAAACATTTCAAAGACAGAGGTGGAGAGCGAGAAAGTGTTTTCCAAGCCATCTGGCAGAGTTAGTTGTTATTTACATGGGTGAGAAAACAATGTGTCTGATGACCATGTCGCGAGCATCCTGTGTGCCACTCTGCTGAGGACAGCGGACACAGGTCCTGCCCACAGGAAGCTTACATCCTCTAGCACCATTTAGGGATAATAAAGGGAGATTGCTGATGAATCTGACTCTATTATGTCACTCCAGGGGTTCCAAGCGGCTTCTCCTCGCTCGTTGACAAATACAGTTGCTTACTCCGAGGTCTGAGAAGTTTTCAGCTGTTCTTTGCACTGAGCTCTGTGGGAAGGAGCGAGGGATTGTAGCCCAGCTATTGAAAAAGCACTTGGAACTCTTAATTGATAGTGTCTAATAGCATCGCTAAAGTTAACTCGGATATAGTCAGCAGATAAAGATTTTTCTGAAGAATCTACGGTGACAATAGATTATCTACTTAGAAAAGTATAAATATTGGGGCACCTGGGTGGCTCAGTCGGTTAAGCGTCCGACTTCGGCTCGGGTCATGAGCTCACGGTCCGTGAGTTCAAGCCCCGCGTCGGGCTCTGGGCTGACAGCTCAGAGCCTGGAGCCTGTTTCAGATCTGTGTCTCCCTCTCTCTCTGACCCTCCCCTGTTCATGCTCTGTCTCTCTCTGTCTCAAAAATAAATAAATGTTAAAAAAAATTTTTTTGTAAGTATAAATATTAATGTAGAATCACATGTAATCTCTCTCCCCAGAGAGAAGCTGTTGCCATCTTGTTACAACTGTGTAAATACACCTACGTATAAAAATGAAACATGGATTATAGTGAGCATACAATTTTGAATCTGATTTCTTCATCTGAGCATTTTTCATATCATTACAATTATAATGGTTGCATAATATTCTATTATTTGGACATGCCATGACGTTTTTAAACCATTCTTCTATTGTAGTACATGTAATTTTCCTGATTT
Source organism: Prionailurus viverrinus (assembly GCF_022837055.1). Classification (NCBI taxonomy): domain Eukaryota; kingdom Metazoa; phylum Chordata; class Mammalia; order Carnivora; family Felidae; genus Prionailurus; species Prionailurus viverrinus. The sequence goes on along the minus strand of NC_062578.1, from coordinate 38,834,128 downwards.
TCATCAGTTCTAATACTCCCATGATTGAGATTCTTATACATAATTTTTCATGTATCATAATTTCCAATTATTTCCTTAGGATTTATACCGAGAAGCAGATAAATACCTAGGTTAAACCCTACGAGGTCTCTTATGTCTCTTGGTTACCAAAAGGCAAAATTGTTTTCCAGATATGTTATGCTAATTTAAATTTCCATTAAAAATGTTTAAGAACACCTCAGAACAAGAGTTGTTGTTGTTTTTTTCCAAATTCTTGTATAAAATATTATAACACCTTACAAGTCAGGGGCACCTGGGTGGCTCAGTCAGTTAAGCGTCCAACTCTTGATTTCAGCTCAGGTCATAATCTCATGGCTCATGAGTTTGAGCCCCACATCAGGTTCTGCACTGACAGTGGGAGCTTGCTTGGGATTCTCTCTCTCTCCCTCTCTCTGCCCTTCCCCTGTTCATGCTCTCTCTCTTTCAAAGTAAATAAATAAACTTAAAAAAGATCTTACAGGTCAAAAAGTGTATATTTTTTTCTAAGCAATCTTCCTTCCAACTGACTATTTTTAACATTATTCTTCATACATTTCTTTGCATGATGTAGATGGGCTGCGCTAAAATGAGACCATGTTTGCTAGGACAGTAATCTTAACCCCATAATGGACTATGAAAGTTACGATGTTTGCCATCACAGGGTGTCTCCTGCTCCCCTTCTTGGCTTGTAGCAGCCTGTTTTTCCTTCAGAGAATAACTTGTCTCTCATTCCTATGGCCCCAGTAGGCTTTCATTCAAACTACCATACCTTTGTCTAGACACAGTGCAAACCAAAGCTGGTCATTGCAACATGATCACATGATTCTATGAGAGCCCATCTGTACTTCCTAAGGCTTTTCTCTTGAGCTAACAGGGACTCCGGTCCCATGACCGCTACATGGAAAGAGCCTGCCTGGGGAAAGAAGTCAAGCAGAGCCAGTGAGAAAGTACTCTAATGATAATCTCTGATTTCCAGGATGTAGCTATGCTTGAAGTATAGGTTTTATTCCTAGAGTTTTAAGTTTCAAGAGACAATAATTACTATTTAGCTCAGATCGGCTGTAGATTTTTTTGAAACTTTCCAGCAAAAAGAATCCATTTGAATATACCACTCCAAACGATCCTACAGAGATACAGAATATATAAAATCTTAGGCCAAGACAGGACCACATGGAGTAAGGTGTGGTAAGGAATGTATCCGTTTGAACAGAACTACAAACCTGAAGAATGGACACAATTCTCAGGTTAAAGGAAATGTGGAAATGCACTCCTCAGGTCTCACACAGTACATGCCTGCTTTTCTATAAATACGAAGAAAGGAAACTCTTCCTCAGATGCGATGTCATGATAGTCCCTGAGGAGGAACGAATGTAAGTGGAAAACATGGCACTCACTTCCAAGAGTTACAATCTAATCTGACAAAACGTATACATGCGTATTTCTGTTGCTGGACTGAAAGCTGAAAGTTACCAAGTAGACTGTCCCTCTGAAGCCTGTCCAGAACTTTTCAGAACATAAAGTCCACGTAGAACTACATAGGATGGACACTTGTTCCATTTAAACTCCAGTTGGTGCTAAGATACATCCTATGAATGTATATAATGTGTAAAATACATGTAAAATATTATGGAGTAATAGTAATAGCCCTGAAATGACAGCCTAGAGGTTTGTGTGGTCCAGGACCCTCATTGTCATGGGTCCTTGTGATAATTATTTAGCTCTGAGTCCCAGTTTACATATACACAGCAAGCAATTTAAACTTCATAGGCTCTAGCATGGAGTCAGAGACTCATCATTCAAAGTATAATGACCTCAAAATAAGGAGTTAGCATTGTTCCCAGGAGTCACTTTTTTCCCCACACCCGGCTCATGGCACCACCTTGGCGAACCCCTGAGCGTTCTAGACAAGAGATCTAACACATCTAAGCATTCAAGATGGTTGAGAGTAAAGAATGGAAAAGACAAAAGTGGGCGAACACTTAACAACAAGCTGGGGTAGCTGTGTTAATAACACTATTAAACATATAAATATAATTTCACCAATTATTACCAAGTACACACCTTGTACCCACCATCCAGATCAAGAAGAGAGTATTGTTCATACAGCTCGCCCCCACCCGAAGCTACTTTGCATCTCTTTTTTAAAAAATTTTTGTTAACGTTTATTTTATTTTTGAGAAACAGAGACAGGGACAGAGCATGAGTGGTGGGGGCAGGGCAGGGGGGCAGAGAGAGAGGGAGACACAGAATCCAAAGCAGGCTCCAGGCTCTGAGCTGTCAGCACAGAGCCCAACGTGGGACTTCAACTTAGGAACTGCGAGATCATGACCTGAGTCCAAGTCGGACTCTTCACCGACTGAGCCACCCAGGCGCCCCCCTTTGCATCTCTTATTGATCCCAGTGGCTTCCTTCCCTCCTGAAGATATGACAATGATTTTGTGGCAATTATGTTTTTGCTAGACTTCAGATCCACCGCTGGTTTTCAACTTAATATAAAATAGATTGTAGTATATACATCCTTCGTAATTTGCCTCTTTAAGGTAACTTTATATTTGAAAGATGTTATGGCCAATTGCAATGTCTTTACTCTTATTGCCATATGATAGTCTGTGTCTGCTAGTTATTGACTTACCGTATCTCTTACCCTTCCTTGTCCGAGCTTTGTGAGACTGGAGCTGCACCTTGCACTTATTTCTCCTTTACTGGCTAGCACAATGTTAAGCTTTGCGTGTAGAGAGCCCTAGGGGGGGCCCTGAAGGAAGAAGGTGTTTTGTTGTTTTTTTCCTGGTTCAGGTGTTTTCTGATTCTTGCTCCTGTGGCTTACAGCCTCCAACAGCATCAGGGACACCTGATGACACTCAGTGGCACCTCAGGGGGTGGTTTCCTATTTGCCAACCCTGGTCTATGGCCCCCCAGCAAATGTCTCTGACATGCAGTGGGCCACAGCTGCAGCCACGCCCACTCCGTGAGGTCTGAACCTCATCCTTGGAGGGGAACGCTCTTCCAAGGTCCTTCCTTCCTTCCTTGGGTGACTCCTCTCAGCTCTGGGCTGTCTTTATATTGGTTAGAGTTACCTCTGTTAGTAGCTTATACCCTGTGGCTAGTTAATCTTTTATATTAAATTTTCAAATTACTGGTATGGTTGTCCCCTGACTGATATGTTTTACGTACACCAAATATTTGTGAATTGTATACACTGTGTTTCAAACCAACTCCCGTTCCCGTTGATGTTCACCATTGTTATGTTCCTGTTCTATATCACTATTTTCTGGTTAGTGCAATCTTTTTTCTACTTTATTTGGGTTTCTTTTACTGCTTCTTTTCTTTTCTTTTTTTAAGTTTACTTTATTTATTTATTTTGAAAGAGAGAGGGGAGGGGAGGGGAGGGCAGAGACAGGGATAGAGAGAATTCCAAGAAGGCTCTGTGCTGCCAGTGTAGAGCTTGACACAGGGCTCAAGCCCATGAACCGTGAGATCCTGATCTGAGCCGAAACCAAGAGTCAGACGGTTAGCCAACTGAGCCAGCCAGGCACCTCGACTATGTATTTTCTAACTTCCGAGATGGAGACTTATTTCATTTATTTTCACCTTTCTTATTGTCTAGTATAGGGATTTAAGGCTTTAAACTGCTAAGTACTACTGTAGTTTCCAGCAGACGTGTTTCTACATGTGATAGGTTATCATTTAGTGGAAACTATGTTATTTCCAGTTTTGTTTCTTTTTTAACTCAGGGAAGATTTAATTCTCAAATATTTGGGAAATGTCTAGTTCTCTTTTTGATATTGACTTTCAGCTTTTATTTGCCCTTTTACCAGATAACAGTCCTTATCTGATGTCAATTCTGTGAAATTGTCAGGGCTCAGAAAATGGAAAAATTTGATTTATGTATCTTGAGGCTATATTATTAGGTGCATACAAATTTACATTGGTATATTTTCTTGATGAATTTAATACTTTCATAAGTATGAAGTGAGCCTCTTTATCTCCCTTAATGATTTTTTTTTATCTAAAATCTATTTTGGGCATTATTAATGTAGCTGCAAAAACTTTCTGTTGGTAAGTATTTACCTAGTATATAAATACTTTCAGATTGTCAACCTTTCCATACTCTTAGGCTTTAAGTGTTTTTATTTTAAGTGGTATAATTGGATTTTTTAAAAAATTCATTCAGAAAATCTGTATCTTTTAATATTTTTTCTCTTTGCATTTATATGAATACTGATATATTTGGGCTTATATCTATCATGCAGTTGTCCTGCTTGATAAATATTCTTTTTTCCTTATCTCTATTGTTTCCTTTTGTATTGCTAAATATTCGTAGTATTTGCTGGGGTTTTTTGTTTGTTTGTTTGTCCTTTTAGGTTCTATGCCTTTAGTGAGTATCTTAGGAATTAAAACATGCATACTTAGCAAAACTAGTTAAAACATATGCCCCCACCCCCACCCCCCACCCCACCCCACCCCCAGATAGCACAAGGGCCTGAGAACGTTTTTAGCTCCATTTCAGTCTCCTTGACTGGCATTTTATAATTTTCCAGGTATTTTAACACAATAACTTTTAACCCAGACATTATTCTAATTATTCTGTACAATCAATGTTCATTTTCATTTGCCCCCATATATATACTTTTCCCCGCTTAATTCGCTTTTGCATCTTACCCCTTCCAGCTGGTATCACTTTCATTCTTAAACATCTTTAGCATATCCTATTGAAATACTGCTATTAGTAAGTTTTTTCACATTTATATCTTTGAAGATACCTTTATTTTATATTTATCCTTAAAAAATATTTTTTATGGGTGTGAAAGTTTAAGTGGGGATAATTTTTCCCTAGCAAATTGGAAATATGATTCCACTTCCAGCTTCTTTTTTTTATAGTTGAGAAATCATTTGTCAGTAGTTTAAACAGAATTCAGGTTTGGTTTGGCATCTTCAAATTCTTCAAGATTTTTCCTCTTTCTCTTTATTTTGATGTGATTTTATTATGGTATGACTTGGTGTGAAATTTAAAATTCGTTTTATCCTGTGGGCCCCTTCAATCTGTGAATGGAATAATTTCTCATTTCCGAAAATTTCCCAGCCACTATGTCTTCAAGTGTTACATTTGTTCCTCTTTCTAAAGGACTCTGATGAAATGCTGCTAACCTTCTTAGAGTTTCCTCCACATTTCTTATCCTGTATTTTACATCCTTTTTGCCTGTCCATGTGTCGGGTAAATTCTTCTGATCAGTTTTTCAGTTCACACATTCTTATTTTTTTGTTTTTTTGTTTTTTTGTTTTTTTTTGTCCTGTCTGCTGCTAAACACTTCCATTGATGTTTTTCTGGTAATTTTAACTGTTTAGACAGAAGTGGCTACAGTAATACAGTATAGTTACTATACCGTTTTAATCTTATCAGCTCACAGCCAATCTTACTTCATTTACCTCTCTTCCCACCTATCCCATACTTTTAACATTTTGAAGCAATTCTCAGAGAACATTTCACTTCATCTGTAAGTAGTTTAATGTGTTTTTCTAAAAGAAAGAATTTTTCAAAAATAACTGCAAGAATATTATCACAGATGGAACTTTAGAAGTCTTTGCTATGATCAAATAAGTATCCAGAGTTAAATTTCCTATTGCCTTGCAAGTATACTTTGCTTTGGTACGTTTTTGTTGTTTTCCTTTAAATCCTTGAGCTCACTGAGCTTGTTTATAAGAAGTCTTTTAAAATCCTTGTCTGCTACTTTCATCACCTCTGTCATTTCTAGGTCTGTTTCTATTGACTGCTTTTTCTCCTAGTAATGCGTCTTTTTTTTTCCTGCCTCTTCATGTGTCTAGTAACTTTCATTAGATCCCAGACATCTTAAATCTTATTCTTGAATACTAGATTTTTGTCGTATTCCTTTAGAGTTATGGGCTTTGCTCTGTCAAGGAGTTACGGTACTTGTGGATCAGCTTGATCTTTTCCAGAATTCTTTTTAAACTTTTGTAGAACCAAGTTAGAGTAGCTTTACTCTAGCCTTACTTTAGTCCCACACTAATGTTTGACCTTTTAACGTTTCTGTTTAGAGGCTGACATACTCATCTCGGTCTCTTCACTATAACTAGTGGAAACTGAAATGACTCCCAGTCTCTGTGGACTTTTAAGACCGTTCAGTTTACTGTTCCCTGGTAACTATCTTTGTTTTGCATAATCTTTGGAGTTTCACTTTACATGTGCACAGATGGGTACTAAGACAAAGACTGAAGGAACTCTCTATGCAGATTTCTGCAGCTCTTTCTTTGCATGGCTCTCTCCTCTATGATACTATTATTTGAAAGTCTGTCTCAGCTTAGTAGATGTGCTGAATACCATTTGGGTTCCCTACCTTTCGATCAATTCAGAAATTGCCATCAGACACATAGTTGCAGACACATAGTACAGGGCTCACTACCTTGGTTTCCCTCCTTGCAAAACACAGAGTCTGAACTATTGTTCAACGTCTGAAAAGAATCGTTTGATACATTTTTTCTCATAGTTTACAATGATGAAGTAAGTCTTGTAGAAGTAATCAAAAACAGAAGTCTGTTCATTATTTTCTTTTAACATAGGAAATATAGATGTTTTATAAACTTTGGATAAGTTTATGAAATCTCTTTTCTCTGCTGGTTCTTATTTATAGTGCCTTGGTTCCTTTTAATTATTTATCTTTGGCAGGATAATGGCCGTGGGTTTTGTTTGTTTTTATTACCTAGAGATGTCCTAAATCCTAGGAAAAATGTGTCCTCTACTAGAAACATCTAGTGGTATTACCCGTTGAGAATCATCTCAAACCTGGGGCTAATAATAATAATAATAATAGGGAAGAGTTGCTTAAGTTTGAAGATATCTTTATCTTTTTTTTTTCATATTCTCCTACTTCACTGCTCCCTAAAGCAGATTTTTCTGGGTTTGGGAAGAAACACAAAGATAGTTTTAATTATGGGTTGCCTGAAGAGATCAGGGTGAAACCCTTTTGGGTTCTAGCTTAATGTGGGAAAAAAAGTCATAAATTGTGGATAGCATCTTTTATAAAACATAAAAACAGAAACTTGATTTTAATTTCTGTTTTCCTAGCCCCAAGAGGCCCAAGAATATGTTACTTTCACACATCCTCAACACAAAACAAATAAACAAACAGCATTAGTGCTCTGATAGTCTGTTCATCTGCTCACTTTTCAAGGCTTAGACTCTCCCAAAATATTTAAATTTTATATGCAGTTCCCCACTAATATATTACATATAAATTAATCCTGGGGGCACCTGGGTGGCTCAGTCAGTTAAACTCAGGTCATGATCTCACAGTTCGTGAGTTTGAGCCCCATGTTGGGCTCTGTGCTGACAGCTCGGAGCCTAGAGCCTGCTTGGGATTCTGTGTCTCCCTCTCTCTCTGCCATCCCTCCAACCCCCCACACTCTGTCTCTCTCTCTCTCCCTCTCTCAAAAATAAACATTAAAATTTTTTAAATTAATTAATCCTTATAAAATATATAATCAATAATGTATATGATCCTGTTTATATTATATTTGTATAAAATACATATTATATATATATATATAATATAAAATATATATGGAACAAGCATATCATTCAACTATATCTTATTGTTTTCAGCAAGAGGCGGTAGTAATGCAAGTAATCTAACTCACCGTTCCCAGAAATAGAATTCTTTCAAAGAATTTTTTAAAAACCTGAAATCATGAAGCGGATTGTTCTCCTATTCTTTCTCAGCCCAAGTCCAAGGAGAGGCAGTGATTCTGGGTATGGGTGACTGCCCTGAAGACTGAAGTCTCCCTCACGTGGGCTTCTCTAAAATCCAGACTTAGGGGAACAGACAGTATTCGCAGGTGGATTTTATTACAGATCTGTAGCCATACACTTTGCTCAGGTTTGCCAATGATAAAATGGAAATGTGACCTCCAATTCTGTTTTCTATGTCTTATTTCTCGATTTCTTTCCAAACTTGGAAAAGAATAGTGACCCATCCTACCCACTTGACCCCACCCTGGCCCAAAAGAAAAAGCAAAAACACAACAGCGGGTATTAAAAAATGGGTTTCCATTTAGTCCCTCGCTAAATTTACATGAGGGGCTATGGAAAAAAATAAGAAAGAAATCAAAGAAACGCAAACAAATCCTGCTTGCTAGTTATGGTAAAAGAGGACTCATGGGTTCTTTCTCCTCTTCCACTGCCCAGAGAATAACCTGATGGTCCCTTCCTACCACCAAGTCCAATGGTGCCCAAAAGTGCCTTGCTGCAGTTTATAATTTTACAGCGTGTGGGTCCACCAGATCAATGTGTTACTTTGTTTTATTTCTACGGACAACTAAGGTCATTACACACAGCAGTGTCTTCTTCTAGCACTTTGATTCAATAACTAATCATCACCAGTTAAGTGCTCATTTGAGCAGCCTTTGCATTTCTTTAACTTCTCCAGCTAGATTATTAAAAAAAAATACTGGGGTGTCTGGGTGTCTCAGCAGGTTAAGCATCCGACTTTGGCTCAGGTCATGATCTCACAGTCCCTGAGTTTGAGTGCCGTGTTGGGCTCTGTGCTGACAGCTCGGAGACTGGAGCCTGCTTTAGATTCTGTGTCTCCCTCTTGCTCTGACCCTCCCCTGCTCTCTCTCTCTCTCTCTCTCTCAAAAATAAATAAACAAAAACTTTAAAAACTACTTAAACAAATAACTAAAAACCTCGCAATGCCGTAAGGTAAGAATTCAAGAGAATTGCTTAGTCATTAAATACTCGAAAAAGTATTAGCCACAAAAATCTCCACTTTCTATGCACTCTTCAAATCATCCTGGTTTCCGGTGCCTGGGACAGGCTGAAGCAGCCTGCACTGTAACTCAGTTACCAGCCCACTGGCATCAGTTACACACAAGACAACATCTCATTGGATGACTAAAGAGTCTGTGCCGCAGTGTAAAAAAGTTAAAAGGTCAGAAAGGTAAACAGAATCAGGGCTATTGAGAGCTTTATAGGTCATTAAAAGGATTTTAAAAACCATATGCTGTCTAGGAGGCAGCCAAGATAGAGACTGTAAGATGGGAGAAATATGATCTGTAGATCAAGTCCTAGTAACAACGCTGGCAGCAGCAGCATTCAAAACCATCTGCAGCCAGTTTAGCAAACAATCTGGAATGCCACCAGGAACAAATTAAAATAGTCAATCCTGGAAGAAACGAAAGCCTAGCATGGATGAGTGAAACGTTGCTTGCTGGGGAATGCGGAGCCTGTAATCTTACAATATTCTAGAAACCATAAAAAGAATTTTTCGCCACCAAAGAAAGATGGAGATTGAAAGTTAAATTGAGGACCGTAAAAAGAAACATGCGTGGCGGAACCGCCACTCCAAGGCAATGAGCATGAATCCCAGTCCCAGTGGTCCTGCTAGCGTAAGGCTCGACCTGGAAGGGGTGAATTTGACTAACTCTGCTGCAGACTGCAAGGGACATTGCTCACCTGGCCAGCCCTCGAAGGGAGTGCAATAATGTTGAGGGTGATCATTGGTTTGGGAACAGGCAATCTGAATAACATCCCGTGACGATATCTGAAGTGGACTTTTAGATCAGAACTACATAATGATCACAGCGTGATTTGTTAGCAGTTGCTGAGAATGAACTCACATCATTCAGCGAAGTTACCCTGATTCTTAAATAGCAATTAAAAACAGACGCAATATGATCACTAACTTTTAATAAATGTTACTATGTGTCAACACAGTTGTATGTGCTTTGTATCAAGTCTGAGGTAATTCTAACACCACGAATTGCCGTTATGATTCATATTATTGTTTCATTTAGGATAAGTGCCAAGGTGCCCTATGACTCTCCTTCCTAACCCCTTAATGACTCTGCTGAGGAAGAAAAGTCCATGCCCTGCCCATCGCAATCATTGGAGCAGGAAATTTTTAAGAATGAGCATGGGAATTCTAGCATTGCATGCACATGTGTAGAAACTGATGGAATTAAATATCCCCAATGAGATACCGTTATTGGTGACGTAATGCGATCATCCCCATTTTACAGATAAGAAAGCCAAGGCACCATAAAATTTAGTAACTTGCACTTTCATATGTGGAAGAGCCAGAATTTGAACTCTGCTGCTTTGAAATTTTACCAAACAAATCTAACCACAGAGTGGTTCAGGATTTAATCTCAGAATCTAGTCCCATCTCACTCGGGCAACGATGAAACCATCAGATAGGAACAGCTGGGAGATTTCATCCATCCTGAGCCTTGCCTTTCTCCTCCTGCATTCACCCAGTTCTGCACTAGTCACAATACGTCGTGAGCCAACTTTATTCTCAGCCCCTCTTTCTCTTTTTCTGTCCTCCATTACTCACTGTATCAGTGATAAATGTGGAAACTATGGTATATTTTGGCATCTACCTGAAATTGTTCACACTTCGGAACTTTTTTTTTTTAATTTTTTTTCAACGTTTTTTATTTATTTTTGGGACAGAGAGAGACAGAGCATGAACGGGGGAGGGGCAGAGAGAGAGGGAGACACAGACTCGGAAACAGGCTCCAGGCTCTGAGCCATCAGCCCAGAGCCTGACGCGGGGCTCGAACTCACGGACCGCGAGATCGTGACCTGAGCTGAAGTCGGTCGCTTAACCGGCTGCGCCACCCAGGCGCCCCCACACTTCAGAACTTTTAAAGACAAAGTCTTCCACAGGAAGATTGAAACATCTCCGGTTTGTGGTCCCATTTTTTACTGCAATGTTAGCACGTCCATATTCAACTGGAGAAGTTGTCTGTTCCAGTTGGCTGCAAAGGGCCGACTGTGGTCTCTTGCCTCTCTTGGCAACGTCACTGGGGAGTTAAGCAGAGAAGTCACAGGATAAACTCGGCAGTAACAACTTTCTACTTGAGCTCTGCCTCAAAAGGTTATACCCCATTTCAGTGACTTTTTAAAAGCTGTACAGATACTTTCTAGGTTATACTCATAAAGCTCTTCCCCCCCCCCCCCCCCCCATTGCAGGAAGGAATTACAAGTGTTGACCAACAGTACCTTCCTGCTAGTTAATTTTTTTTTTTTGCTCACTGTGCTGGCTTTACTTGCAGGCTCCAAAAGAATATCAACTATGAACAATTGGAGATTTGGAAGGGGGCTTAAACCTCTTCAGAAATAACACCCATGCAAGCATGAAGGGGCAGTTATCTTTTAAAGCACACAGCAACCATGAAAGGTTAGATGAGTGCTTGAAGGTTTTTATTTGTTTTATCATGAATCTCAAAAGAAAGAGTCACAGAAATAACCTACTTGCAAGGAAGCCAAATCTAATATGTAAATTTTGAGAATGATTCAAAACTCAGTTAAGCGTTACATATGATTTTGATATTTTAAGTAGATGCTTTGTAATTTTGCTCTAAAATATGGGATAAAAGATTATTCTAATTTCAAAGAGCACTATTAGAACTGCATTTGGAGCCAAATTTATGAACACTGAAAGACATTTTGTATTCTCAAAAAAATAGAGAATCAAATTTACATATAGAGATGTCATTACTGACATTGATAGCAATTGATTTGGGGAATAAAATTTATAAGAGACATAAAGTTATTTTTGTCTTTATTGCCTCTGTACATATGAGACATATTAGGGATTAGAATTAAGTGTTTTAATAGCTAATTCAATAGAATGCCTTTGATGATTACCCCATTTAAACTAAATACCAACTGCTGGTTCCATAATTTATCAAAATTTCACAGCAAAGAAAGAAACTCATAAATGAGATGGAAATACACTGAAGAAAAAGAGTAGATGTCATGTATTCAGGGCTTAAAATATGCTAGGCACATCCTAAACTTTCTAGATTCGGTGTTCATTTGATCAATCTGCTCTATTAAAAACTGCTTTAGAGATGAAGACTCCAACTATAGTAGCCAATGGGAACAAGAAGTTACCATTTAAAAGCATAAAAATAGATTAATACTATAAATGTCTAAGTCAATGCTTCATGATCCAGGAATTTGACATATTCTGTAGATAGCATTGAGATAGCACTGTTGTCCTAATGCAATGTCTAAATATTTATTTCAGTAATTTTCAAGAAATATTTCCACACTCTTTAAAGCTGAAGATTGCATCTATAAATACCCATCCATATGCATGTGTATATATACATATATCTGTATATATAAACATATATACACATATATACAAATACTCCTATACAGACAGTCTGAAATTTATATTAATCATGCAGAAAGTTGGGAAAAATTTTTTAAAAACTTCCTTTTCCTTGATCCAACAAATCCACTCCCAGTCACAGACTCAAAAGAAAACCTACACCTGTACAAAACTTGTACATACATGTTCACACCAGTGTTAATCAGAGTAGAAAAAATGGAGACAACACAAGTATCTATCAACTCATGAATAGTTAAGCAAAATACAGCATGCTCACCCAATAGAATGTTATTCAGCAATAAAAATGATAAAGTACCGACACATGCTGCAACACAAATGACCCTTGAAAACATTAAGGTAACTGGAAGAAGCCAGTAACAAAAGACATGCTGTATATTTTTGTTTACATGAGATGGGTAGAACAAGGACGTCTATGGAGGCAAAACGTAGCTTCGTGATTCCAGGCACTAGGGAATAGGGGGTGACCAGTAAGGGGTATTGAGGTGATAAAATGTTCTAAAATTAGTTAGTGGTGATGGTTGTATATCTTTGTAAATATACTAAAAACCTCTGAACTGAATATTTTAAAAAAGCAAGTTTTACGGTGAATGAATTGTATCTCAGTAAAGTTATAAAAATATATAACTATGATCACATTTAGAATAATATTTGTGAATTGATAAAAGCAACATGAATCAAGAAAAAACATTGTGTGCAGGCATGCAGCAAATAAAATTGGACAATTTTGATGCAGTTCCAGTCTAGAGGTTATTAACTTTTAAGGGCAGATAACTAATCACCAAAAAAGAGAATGTGTGATTAAATTATCTTTCAGAGGCAAATGATTGCAAATCTAGCTTGAAATCTGAAGATCATTTTAGTAAGTAATTTTTAAGTATTATGCATTATTGTTGGTAAACATGACCGGTCTTACGTGGTCTTCTTAAATAAAAGAAGATCAACTTACCAAAAATTAAGCTCACATATGGTCTACCTTTTATGAGAAAATGTCATTATTTTGACTGTCATTGTTAAGAATATTTAAAATCAGTTCATATAATATTATGTGTGACTCTTTAGAATAGAATATGATATACAAGAAGAAGACTGATATTCAGGTGGACCACTGGTATGACCATGCCAGCCGTTAAAATAGTGAAATAGTCTACATTTCCTGGCAAAGAGCCTCTGCCTCTAGTTAGTTAGTGACTCTCTGTCTTCCAGTTGACTTAAACTCTACCTTAGACCCCAACCCCAACTATAGAGTTGAAACAGTGGCATGGTTCCTACCAAGTTCCCAAGCAACCTTCCTGCTAAGACCATTGGACACAGAAACCATGTGATGTTGTACACTTCAAGGATTTAAATTTATTGAAGAGTAAATAAATAAAATTGGGAGGGGGGGATTGTGGAAGGAAATTACCTCAACATAATAAAGGCCATCTATGAAAAACTCACAACTAACATCATACTCAATGATGAAAGATTAAAAGCCTTTCCTTAAAAAAATAAAAACCAAAACAGAAAAGACAAGGATGCCCACTTTTGCCACTTCTATTTAACATAGTACTAGAAGTCCTAGCTAGAGCAATCGTGTAAGAAAAATAAATAAAAGGAACCCACAGTGGAAAGAAAAAGAGTGAAATCATTTTTGTTCATAGATTATATATAGAAATTCCACAGATTCAACAAAAAGTGTTAGAAACAATAAATGAATTTAGCATGCACATATTAAGATAAAAAAATCAAAATCAGTACACAAAACTCAGTTTTGTTTCTATACACTAACAATGAACAATCTGAAAAGGAAAATAAGAAAACAATTGCGTTTACCAAAGCCTCAAAAATAATAAAATTCTTAAGGGGCGCCTGGGTGGCCCTGTCAGTTGAGCAACTGATTCTTGATTTCGGCTCAGGTCATGATCCCAGGGTCATGGAATCAAGCCCCATGTCAGGCTTCACACTGAGTGTGGAGCCTGCTTAAGATTTTCTCTCTCTGTCTCTCTCTCTCTCTCTCTCTCAAAAAAAGAATAAAATGCTTAAAAATTAAAGACAGAGACAGAAGGCTTGTACACTAAAAACTATAAAGTATTTCTGAAGAAAGTTAAAGAAGACATCAAAAGGAAAGATATCCTGTGTTTATGGACTGGAACTGTTTATTACAATTCTTAATATTGTTAAGATGTCAATACTACCCAAAATTATCTATGAATGCAATATAATCTTTATCAAAATCCCAATTAATTTTTTTTGCAGAACTTGAAAAATTCATTCTATAATTTAAATGGAATATTAATAGAACTTTAACAGCCAAAACAACCTTGAAATAAAAGCAGAGCTGGAAGCTTCGTACTCCCTGATTTCAATAATTACTGCAAATCTAGAATAATCAAAAGACCGTAGTACTGGCATAAAGACAGACGTATGGACCAGTGGAATGGAATAGAGAATCCAGAAATAAACCCTCACTTATGGTTGAAAGATTTTCAGTGAGAGTGCCAAACCCACTCGATGCAGAAAGGACATTCTTCAACAAACAGTATTGGGAAAACTGGATAATCACATGCAAAAGAATAAAATTAGAACCTTATCTAATACCATATACAAATATTAACTCAAAATGGACCAAAAGCCCAAAACTGAGATGTGAAATTACAAAACTTAAAAAGAAAACTTAAGGGAAAAAGCTTTATGACTATGGATTTGGTGATGATTTATCAGTGAAGATACGAAAAGCACAGGCCAAAACAACAAAAAAATATATTGAGCTACCTCAATGTTAAAAATTTTTATACATCAGAGGACACTATAAACAGTGTAAACATACAACCCACATAATGGGAGAAAGTATTTGTAAACCATATATCTGATAAAGGGCTAATATCCATAATGTATAAGGAACACCTGTAACTCAAGAATAAGAAAGCAACCCAACTGAAAAAAAATGGGCAAAGGACTTGAATATACATTTCTCCAAAGAAGATACACACATCTTCAGCCAGCGTATGAAAAGATGTTCAACATCACTAATAATTAAGGAAATCCCAATAAAAACCACAATGAGAGGGGCGCCTGGGTGGCGCCGTCGGTTAAGCGTCCGACTTCAGCCAGGTCACGATCTCGCGGTCCGTGAGTTCGAGCCCCGCGTCAGGCTCTGGGCTGATGGCTCAGAGCCTGGAGCCTGTTTCCGATTCTGTGTCTCCCTCTCTCTCTGCCCCTCCCCTGTTCATGCTCTGTCTCTCTCTGTCCCAAAAATAAATAAAAAATGTTGAAAAAAATATTTAAAAAAAAAAACCACAATGAGATACTACTTTACACATATTGGGATGGATATTATTAAAAAAATAATAAAACAACAAATATTGGTGAGGATAGTGGTGAAATTGGAATCCTTGTGCCTTGTTGGTGGGAATGTAAAATGGGGCCGCCACTGTAGAAAACCGTATGATGGCTCCTCAAAAAAAATTAAAATAGAATTACTATACGATCCAGCAATTCTACGTGTGGATCTGTACCCAAAAGAATTGAAAGCAGGGACCTGACCAGATATTTGTAGACCCATATTATAGCAGTACTATTCACAATACTCAAAAGATGGAAGCAACCCAAGTGTGTATTGAAGGATGAATGTTTAAACGTATTATTCAGCCTTAAAACAGAAGATTCTGATACATGCTAAAACATAGATGAACCTTAAAGACATTATGCTAAGTGAAATAAGCCAGTCACAAATTGATAAATATTGTATGATTCAGCTTACATGAGTTACCTAGAATAGCCAGATTCATAAAGACAGAGAGTCCAATGGTGTTTACTAGGAGGTAAAAGGACAGAGAACATGGAGTTGGTGTCTCACGGTATAGAGTTTCAGTTGGAAAAGAGGCAAAAGTTCTGGAGATGGATGGTGGGGACGGTTGTACAAGTGATGGTTGTACAACGATATGGATATATTTAATGCCATAAAACTGTACACTTAGAAATAGCTTCAATGGTAAGATTTACATTATGCATATTTTTCCGCCATAAAAATTTACTTTTATGTCTATCGTGGTGGCGAACATCTAATTCACTAAATCAGAGATGGTACCTCTAGAAAATAGATCTCAAGAAGCTCAAGAAGCACCTTATCACAAGGATATTTAGTATCCTTAGTCCATGACTAGTTACTCGGGGAACTTAAGAAGAGTTGAAGCTGTAGGCAACACTCTGAAGTTGATATCCTACACCACCCTGTACTAGTCTGGCAAGGCTACCATAACAGAATACCACAGACACGGTGGCTTAAACAATAGGAGTGTGTTTTCTCACAGTTCTGGAGGCTGGAAGTCCAAGATCAAGGTGTCATCAGGGTTGGTTTCTAGTAAGTCCTCTCTTCCTGGTTTGCTGATGGCTGCCTTCCCACTGTGTCATCGTATCGCCTTTCCTCTGTGCATGCACACTCCTGATGTCTTCTTTCCTTCTTTTATGAACACTTTTCTATTGGATCAGGGCCCCATTCTTACGAGCTCATCATTTCTTAATCACCTCTGTAATGGCCCTATCTCCAAACACAGTCACAATTGGGAGTTAGAACTTCAACATAAAATTGGGAAGACACAGTTCAGTGCATAACAGATCCCCATGTACTCTCACATGGCACCATCACCATAGACAAATTGCTGACCGAATTCTATCTAACAATTACTACAATTTCTACAATTCTACAATTACTACAATTTCATACAAAATTATTTCTTATTTGATAATAAAGTAACCACGATTATGTTGCCAACTAAATCGAAATTTTCGAGACAGTAAATTAGTTGAAAATGCCGTGTCTAGTTATTCTCTGGGGAAAAATTCAAGTTGAATTATTCAATAAGAAAGCACAGAGCATTGCACCTTTGCATAGTACCATATCCATCAGACCAGACAACTGCATCTTCATCCATCATTTGGTACAGTCAAAATAAAATTGTTATAACAGAACATCAATGTCGACTGCTTCAAAACTAAATCCTTCATTTCAACGAATGTCTTGGCTGCTCCCATGATTCCATCTTACAACGCACTAACATTGTCTGCGGTCCACATCCCATCCTTTGTGAGCTAAAGGTTACGAACATTGGATTAGATAGACAAAACAGGAGCTTCTTTGAACGCATAGGCTGTATACTTTAAGAATGTTTTCTGTCTTTGCCAGTTTGTTATTGTCCAGCTTTCAAAAAGTGGTAGGTTGCTATCTTGCTAGTCATGAGTCCGTGCTACATTGTGCCTCATCTGAGCCCCCAAACCTTGGAGAAAACACTGACTCACTTTTATCACTTAGGACCTATCCAGTTTTTAAAGTTTATCCCAAATATTTAAAAATGATAAAACTGTTCTGTATCATATCCATCAGTATTAAAATCAGGATTTGCCAGTTAGGGTAGCCAATCATTTACATTAATAAAGCAATTTTTAAAATTTACTTATAGGAAGAAATAAAATATAGGAAATGTTACATTTCACAATTGACTTCTCACTACTGCAGCAAACTCAAAATATTTCTTTCTGGATGGTGAGGTTTTTTAGGCTTTTAAATGCTTTTTATGTGGTTATCTCATTTAAAGTAAGTTTATTTTGCAAACAAAACTAACATTATCACTAATGGAATATCATTATTTCATCAAACTTTTAGAGTATTGATAACAGATGCTTGCTGATCATTCACTTTGTTCTAAAGAAATTAACTGAGACTTCTAGAAAGCCCTATTATTATGGATTAAATATCTAGTAATTGAAGCACATTACAACGGTGGGCAAATTGAAGGCATTTGATAGATAGTAATAATTATTATATTGCTCTCTCATTCTCTTCTGTGACTAAGATTCAAATAAAATATTTTTATATAAAATGTTATATAAAAACATTTTATATAAAAATAGATATAGTTCCTGTCTTCAATCAGAGATCATTCAATACATAATTATTGAGTGCCCACTATGAGCAAGTCTCAGCAATGGTCTCTGAGAATAACTTAGCGCATAAAACAACATCTTTGGAAATGGCTGATACAAAAACAAGATCCATTTTTCTATCTACAGATCCTTTGCAACCCTGCTTGTCCCCATACAAAGTAAGTCCAATCTGTATGACTCACAGCATAATATTTTGAGTGGGATTTTCCTTCAGTATTGCAGCATGATCACAAAATTATCTCTAATATCTATTTCTTTATCATATGGTTCTGTCACTATTGGAAAATATTAAAGACATAAAGAGAGCTGGTCTCAGTTTCTTCTTGAGGGTTCTAAAATTTGATTCACTCTTCATCAACTCCTCCCGCGCTTCCTGAAAGAGAAAAATAGAAGTGGTTGGCCAAAGGCAAGAATATCAAATGAAGAAGTTGTGCTCACTCAGCTCTTTTTAGCTCACTGACATTTCACATACATTAAAGAAGAGAGAGAAAGAGAGGAAAGAAAAATGATGAGAGAAAGAAAAGAAAAAAAAAAAAACAACCCACTTCTCCTGAGCTGCAGTAGCCCAGTTAAAACGTATAAGAACAGTCAGCTCTGTTATAGTTCTCTTGTGAGAAATTGCAGTTGGAGAATAAGACCAAAAAGGAAGAAGTCCTCCTCCAACATTATGTTTTGTAAAGAATTTTCCAAAGATTTCCAGCTTTCCTATAGAAAAGAATCAGAGTTCATTGATTCAAATGGTCATCTCTGCCTATGGGATGGAAATCGGATGAACCTAGATCTTTTTCCTAGCTAAAAACCCCTTAAGAAAGGAGAATAGGTATGTTATTGGTTGACTACAGATGAGAGAAGGTACTGGTTTGATTCAGGACATTCCTGCAGTTCAATGAAAAAAAAGTTTTGTGTTATAATTCCATTGAACTGAGCATCATAATGTATTACCATCCAAAAATATCTTCAGCCGTGCTAAAAAAAAATGTAAGAATGCTGTCATTAGAATGAAAATGTACAGTTTAATCTCAATCTAGTTGCCTAGAATTATATACATCTTTACTGATTTGGAAATTAATTAATCTCAAGTACAATAAAATAGCATTAAATCGCTTAAATTATTTCTTTGGGTCTATAACAGAATTTGAAAATAAAATACAGAGGCTATGTGATGCAATTTTGAGTATATGTGAGTTTTGTTTTGAATATTAGGAAACTGACCAAAACTGGGACGCTACAGAGCTTTCTTTGAACACTTGTACATAGGTACACTTATTTATCCTTGTTAATCTTTGAAAATAAATGAATGGGAAGCTTAACTCTTAGGCATTTATACATACCAAATTTGAAGCTGATAATCACAAGGGTATTTATTTTGAAAACTTTGCCTCAGGACTTGGCTGAGTCTCCACTGGATTGCTGCATGTTAATATCAATCTCTTTTCACATTGCCCAGAAATCCAAGTCCTAAAGGAAATCTCCTTTCAGTTCTATTCTTTCTTTCATTAACTTATATTTTTGGTGAAAAATACTAGAAACTGACTTATTTACATCATTTATAGAAAACAAATAGAAACAACAGCATGTATTCCTTTCCTTGTTCAGCTAGAGTATACATGAAATGAAAAAATAAAGTTTCAACAAGTACTATCCCAAGATCAGTAAGACTTTTCTCTGAACACAAAAAGACACCCTCCTTCAAAATAGTAAGCATAAATCGTGAAATCATCCGTCATTTAACAAATAGGAATTGAACACTTTCTCTACATCAGACATTGTGATTGATGACATATACAAAATGAATAGGGCGTGGGGTCCCTTTCCTGAAAATGTTACCACCTGAGAAGAGAAATACATACATAAATACAGGGTGGTAAATTCTATAGCTAGGTTGAGGTCCTCAAAGCTTAATGGTCAGCTTAATCTGAAGATATCAAGAGAAAGTTTGATAAGAAGTGATGTTTGGAGTCTGGAAGGATCATCCTTGAGAAGGGATGCATTGTGCACCCTCATCCTTCAATGAGGATCATCCTTGAGAAGGGATGCATTGTGCAAAGACACAGAGACATGGGGGGTTGTGAATGTGGTGCAGTATGACTAAAAATGAAATGTATATGTGGGGACTGTATGAGTCAGTGCTTTTTTTTTTTTTTTTTTTTTTTACAAGAGACAGAAGTATACCTTGAATGAACTTAAACATAAAAAGGAAACCTGTTGATTTGAAAGCAAAGGTAGCCTTTGGGCCAGTGGGATCCAATTTATTAGGGTTCTATTTCTCCATTTTTCTTTCTTTCTGTCTCTAATCTCTGCCTCGTTTTGCATTTTATGAATCTTTCTCACTATATGAGGGCTTTCCCCACAGGGTAGAGAATGCAACCACAGGGAGGGAAAGACTCACATACCACCCATTCCACCAACAGAGAGAAACGCCAACTTCAGATTGAGAATTTCCATGGAAGGACTAATAAAATAGGTCCCGTCTGAGTCTTATAAAAGGGAGTGAATATAAGAGCTACAACACGATAACAGATAACATAGTTACAAAAGTAAGTTGTGAGCAGATCTTTGAGAATCTTTTATGCTACACAAAGCTTGGATTTCATCCTGTACGTTAAAGGGAACAAGTTAAGGATTTTAAACTGGGGAGTAATACGATGAGATCTCCATACTTAGAGCACAGACAATGATAGAGTAAGGGAAGAGAGGGTGGGGTGACAGGAGATGGTTGCAATTATTTACGTGTAAGATGAGAATGCCCTGAACTGAACGATAGTGATGGTAATGCAGGAGAACTAGAACAGATAGAAATTAGTATTTACTAATTAAAAGTATCCAAGAGGGAAAGCTATTGAGAATGACTAAAAGATTTCTTCTTTGGATGCTAGGTAAATAATAGTGTCCTCAGCCAGAATGAATTCATTTTGAACAAGCTGAGGGCCATGTGAAATCTCAAGGTGATGTCCAGTGGGGCATTTTAAATATCTAAGTAGATAGCTCAAAAGACACCAGCCGAGTTGGGTGTATAAAGCTGGGGAATATTCACATAGAAGTCATGGAGAGGGATATGGTAGCAGAAGAATATGTAAGTTGAGAAAAGAAGAGAACAAAGTACATGATTTTATAGACTTGAAAGATGAATGTGATGAGCCCACTTGAGTAGACTGAAGTTTATTTTCCAGAATTCCTTTTGCCTGTGTATTTTCAGTTGGGGTGGGCTGGAGATTCTTTTGCTAGATTAGGGGGCAGAAAGGAGATGGTAGTTATCTTGTTTTGTGGCCTACCATGTGATCTATCATGGAGATTATTCTATGTGTGCTTGAGAAGAATAGTCTGTTCTTGTTAGGTGGGGTGCTTTGTGTATGTCTATCAGGACCAATTGGTCTATAGTGTTGAGATTCAAGTCCTCTGTTTCCTTATTGATCTGTCTGACTAATCTACCCATTATTAAAGGTATCGAAGTATCCTACTGTTATTTGTTACTGTCTGAATCCTCCCTTCAATTCTGTCAATATTTGCTTTATACATTTGGGTGTTCTACTGCTTGGTACATATATATTTATGTGTTATATCTTCCTGGTGAGTTGATTATACATGATTATATAGTGACCTTCTTTGTCTCTTGTAAGTTTTTGACTGATTTTGTCTGATATTAGGATATCCATCCACTCTGCTTTGATTACCATTTTCATGGAATATCTTTTTCTATTCTCTCACTTTCAGCCTGTGGATGGCATTATATTTAAAGTGAGTCTCTTACACCAAACTCCACACCCAAAAAACAAATAATCCAGTGAAGAAATGGGCAGAAAACATGAATAGACATTTCTCTAAAGAAGACATCCAGATGGCCAACAGGCACATGAAAAGATGCTCAGCATCACTCCTCATCAGGGAAATACAAATCAAAACCACACTAAGATATCACCTCACACCAGTCAGAGTGGCCAAAATGAACAAATCAGGAGACTATAGATGCTGGAGAGGATGTGGAGAAACGGGAACCCTCTTGCATTGTTGGTGGGAATGCAAACTGGTACAACCACTCTAGAAAACAGTGTGGAGGTTCCTAAAAAAATTAAGAATAGACCTACCCTATGACCCAGCAGTAGCACTGCTAGGAATTTACCCAAGGGATACAGGAGTACTGATGCATAGGGACACTTGTACCCCAATGTTTATAGCAGCACTCTCAACAATAGCCAAATTGTGGAAAGAGCCTAAATGTCCATCAACTGATGAATGGATAAAGAAATTGTGGTTTATATACACAATGGAGTACTATGTGGTAATAAGAAAGAATGAAATATGGCCCTTTGTAGCAACGTGGATGGAACTGGAGAGTGTGATGCTAAGTGAAATAAGCCATACAGAGAAAGACAGATACCATATGGTTTCACTCTTATGTGGATCCTGAGACACTTAACAGAAACCCATGGGGGAGGGGAAGTAAAAAAAAAAGAGGTTAGAGTGGGAGAGAGCCAAAGCATAAGAGACTCTTAAAAACTGAGAACTGAGGGTGGATGGGGGGTGGGAGGGAGTGGAGGGGAGGTGATGGGCATTGAAGAGAGCATCTTTTGGGATGAGCACTGGGTGTTGTATGGAAACCAATTTGACAATAAATTTCACATATTAAAAAAATTAAATAAATAAATAAATAAAGTGAGTCTCTTAGCGTATATCTGGATCTTATTTTTTTTATCCATTCATCCACTCTATGTCTTTTGATTAGAGAGTTTAAACCATTTATATTTGCAGTAGTTAGTGGCAGGGAAGGACCTTATGTTGTCATTCTCTATTTTGTCTAATTATTTGGTTCTTTGCCTCCCTTTGTGTTTTATTGATTTTTTGTGATGACATATTTTGATTCCTTTCTCATTTTCTTTTGCGTGACTTCTATAGGTATTTTCTTTGTGGCTACCATGCAGATTATGCAAAATACCTTATAGTTATAACAGTCTATTTTAAACTGACAACAGCTTAATTTCAGTCACATAAAAACTCTACTCCTTTACATCTTCCTCCACCATTGTATGTTATCAATATCACGAATTACACCTTTTTAATATTCTGTATCCATTAATATAGCTTTAGAGTGAAATATTTATGGTTTTATCTTTTAAATTCTATACCTAAATTGAAAATGATTTATGCAGCACCCTTACAGTGTTAGAAGATTCTGTATTTGTCTATATATTTACCTTTACTAGAGAGTTTTATATTTTCATACCCTTTCATGTTGCTGCCTAGCATTCTTTCATTTCAACTTGAAGGACTTCCTTTAGTGATTCTTGTAAGGCATGCCTAGTGGGGTGATGAACTTCCTCAGCTTTTTTTTTTTTAATCTGGGAAGGATTTATTTCTTCTTCATTTTTGGAAGGACAGTTTTGCCCAATAAAATACTCTTGGTTGCCAGGTTTTGTTTTGTTGTTGTTGTTGTTCATTTAACACTTTAAATATATCAACCCACTCCCTCCTGGCTTGAAATGTTTCTGCTGAGAAATGTTCTGAGTATCTTACGGGAGCTCCCTTACATGTAACGAGTCACTTTTCCTTTGCTACTTTCAAGATTCTTTCTTTGATTTTGATTATAATGTGTCTCATGCACCTGTCCTCTGGAATCAAATTACTTATAGATACACTGAAAAATGGAATTCCTGGACTTACAAACCCAAGAGCCAGACATATACTGCTCATCAATTTACTTTCCTGAGAGGCCTTCTCCAAACAGCAACCTGTTAGCATCTTGAATGTCTCCCTTTCTTTTAGTTGACCTCGTTACGTCTCAGTCAATGTTTGTTAAATAAGTGAATGACCAGCCAGTATCTTTAAATGATTGTTCTGTAGTCCAATCAACAATATGGATTATATTTGCAGGAGTTTGAGCTTCTTTGAAAGAAGAATCATTTGAATCCAAGGGAGTATAATGAAACATGGCATAAATAATATTGTCTTAGACATATTTTTCTAACATCTTGCTTTCTTCATGAAGACAATTCTCACCAAAGTTGTCCAGGCATCGACAATACTGTTGTCCATCCACACTGTTCTCAGAGAGGGGCATTGAACCAGAAGATGGTTTAGCTGTTGTGTGACATAATGGTACCCTCTCCAAGTTCTGTGGCCTCTTGTCTCCTGAGGGTTTTTGGATACAGTCATGGTCTTACAGGTTAGGCCCACTGGGGTATAGATGTTCTCCTAAGCTTTCTTTTTGTAGGAGGTTGATTGATTTCTTAAAAAAAAATATATCTTTATCATTTTCATCCTATGCAAATAACATTGGTTGCCAAGTATTTAGTCAAAATATGTCCTCCAAAACACCTACCTTGGCTCTACAGTTCATTTCAGAGTAATATCAGGTCTCATCTTTGAGTAGATAAAGTGATCCACTTACTGAGTGAGTTTCTTTTAAGTATATTGACCATAGACAAGAAAAGTTCTTATTTAAGTTTTAAAAATAACTGTAGAAAAAAGTGGTTTCTTGGTGATATAATCTACTTAATATCCTCAGTCTTTAATACAAAACCAGAATTGACCAGGATTATGGATAGATTTTCTAAATGTTTAGAAAAAACTCAAGTGCACATATTTTAGAAATCTGTCAATTTGTATTAAATGACAGATCAAGCTATCTAAATTTCTCTGGTTTAGTGTATGCAAAGTAACTTGATGCAACTGAATTAATCACAAACTCAAGCTAATTCTTTTTGCATCCTTATTAATCAAGTTGGGGTTTCTGTTCTATGAATGTAAACACAGAAAGGTCAACAATTTTGCTAGGGGCATGTTCCAGGGCATGGGAATTAAGTGAAAAATCGTCTTTCATTCCCTTACTGGACTAAAAACAGCCTCAAACCTCAATACTGAATTTTAGATAATGTGGAATGTGCTGTATTCACAGAGCATGTAAGTTTCTGAGCAACAATGAAGATAATTTATTATAGGATTGTCAGCCAAGTCTGCAATGATTCTTTGATTAGTGAAAAGTGGTTTTGCATGTTATGCCCTGGGATATTTCTTTAAATATTTTCTTTTCCCTCCAAGAGGATTTTGTGGATTGTACTAATGCTCCACATGCTGGTTTTTAGTATAAGATTTGCTACATGATGTGCCAAAGGTGATGAACAATAAAGCAGATAGCTTAAATTAATTTAGAAAGTTTGTGTTTTTTCTCTAAGAGAAAATATTATATTAGAAGCCCTCATAAAAGACAGCAGTGAGGAAGTTGCATAAAGCAAAGCTCTTTTTAACTCTTAAAGTTTTAAAATGTGACCATTTGGGGACAAAATTGCAAGACAGGGGGTAAGTTTTTACATTACAAACTTGTGCTACCTAAAACTTTATATACCATAAACCCATCTTGCTGTCTTAGACACATCAAACACCAGCTATTGCTTCTTCATTGTGGGGAATACAAAGCTTCATTGAATCAGCCAAAATAATTTCAAGTGAAAACACCCCTCAGCTCCAAATCTGTGCGGTAGCTTTAGCCAACCTATTTCTTTCGATCGCTTTCAAACAATTAAGAACTGCAACTAAGAAATACTGTTTGCCTTTTGAGTTGGGATGTAATTCCCCTCTAATTTCTCCAACGTCATGATTTTGTCCAATTTTCTGATATTGTAGGTATTTAACAGATTCCTGAATGGAGAACCTGCAGCTGAAGGCAGCTCAAGTTACCCAGAGCATTTGAAAACCAATATGGCCATTTGTTCATTAATGTCTTTGTTCAAACATTGAACAAATATTGATTGGACCCTTCATTAAGCTAGTCACCATACTAGATATTTGAGGTAGGGCTTTGGATTTAGAGAACAAACCAGACATTATCCCTAGTCTCTTGAAGTTTATAAATTAGCAGGTTCATTGGCGAACATTTTTTTTTTCCCCAAAGGCCTTAGGAATTCTCTTCCCTGAGAGGGCACACGTCTCTCTGACACAAGTGGTTCCCTCAGTTTTGCCAAAAGCGTGCTTCTCTGGCATTCTCATCACCCCAATAAGGACAATTGCTACTCTGCAGTAGGAATAACTGTCCTATCACTATTGATACCTTGCCCACCCAATTTCCCCTCCAGATCCAAAATGGTTCCCACAACGGAACCAAAAGACATTCCTTTTATCTAAACATATCTGTGGAGTCCTGTGTATTTACTCTGCCCAATTATCCCATGAAGCCAACCATCTGTCCAATGAAAGTCAGATCGTCTTCCTTCCTTCCTCAGCTTCTAAAAGACACTTGGGAACCTACCTTCTACCAGCAGCAGTGCCAGTAAGTGACTATTGTTGTCTTGGGATGGAGCTGCTACTGTTGAGATAGGTATCACAACTCCTGCCCTTGAAGGACATATAGCTTAGCTCAGGACTTCTATGTCACTACCACTGGGCCTGCTTTAGGACTTTCTCAATACATCTAGGCCTAGAGTTTCCTGGTGCTCTGATTGGCACTCCCACTTGGGTCTCACAGCCCAACTGATCACTGCAATATGGACACTTTATCTTAAGATTTTGTTGTGGGAGCAGATCTGGTCTCAGACACTCTGACACTCAGATTGGCAATACAGAATAGACAGATCCATGTGTAGCTGGCAGAGGAGATCTTTGCAGGCCTTGCACTAAGGCATCTGGGTAACTGGTTCACTTGTCATGGGCTCTAGGAGGGGTACCTGATCCCTAAGCTTTACTTAGGGTGAAGGTAGTTCATCTGTATCATCCTGTACTTACAGCAAGGAAGTGTAAAGCACTCACTTATTCAGTGCCTTTCAGGAGTCAGGCTCAGGGCTAGGAATTCAGCATCCATTAGTAGTAATCTTCGTTTAAAAGTTCTTCTATAGGATAGATACAGAGAAGCATTTGTTGTCCAAGGACACAAAGCCAAGATTCGAACCTGCGTCAGCTTTCTGGTTATGGTTCTAATTCCCTGATGCAGCTAATGTGCTACCTTGAAACCAGCCCATTTGCTCTGACATGTTTACCTCTCCTGGTTCTTGCCAGTTCCTTTCCCCAAGACTGAAGCCTGCTCTTCAATACTCCCAAGACATTTTCAAAGACCCTGCTTTCATTTGGAAAGACTCAGTGAGTCTTGATGCTGCAATTTACCTGGTCGAAAATATCACCATCAGCTGGAAGCCGCTGCTGAGTCCACCCACCAGGTCCAACTCTTTGGATGGTGATGATGGGGGTGATATTGATAACCACTGGTTTTGAAAGTATCAGACTCTTTACTATGATCTTTACACGTAGCAAGTAGTTTATTCCTCACAAAACTTCTATACTACAGCCATTGTCATCTCCAGTTTACCAGAATGAGGCCCAGAAATGTGAAGCCATTTGCCCAAGATCTGACTAGAAACTGGATTCAAACTCGGTTTAGCTTTCTCCACAATCCATGTTCTGACCTTTAGGAATGATTGTGACATAGGACTCCCTTTAGAGGATCAGCCTCTCTGATTTAGGGTGACCAATCATCCCCATTCTCCTGAGACTCTCCTGATTTTAACTGCATGAGAGCTACATCCTGGGAAGCCCCTCAGTCTCAGAAAAGCCAGGCCCAGGGGCCACCCTAGCTGGTGTTAGGAGCCTTGACTCTGGCCCATTCTCTCTTCTCTGTGGTCAGAGCCACAGTAGGTCAAGCCTGCAGTAGGCTCAATGGAGCGCTGGGCATTTGAGGGCAGAAGTTACTCCTCCCCGGGGGTAACTGAAGGAAGATTAGAGGCTTCTAGGCCCCTGGCCTTTTTGAGTAGTGAGCTTCAGCTGCCTTTGGCAAGGCACTAGAAGAACATTGAGGAGCGATGTCCCTTTACCCACATATTTTTTTCTTTGCACTGTTGGTTTCTTTAGTAGGAAATAGAAGGGACAACACTCTTCAGCTGAGTCCAAGTTGTCACTCTCTCCAGTCTTCAAATCTGAACCAGTCCTTAGTGACATTGCCTAACTTACCTTCCCTTGCCCTTCTCCCAGTCCCATGCAAGGCTAAGTTTCGGGAATGTTCTATCATGGAAGCCATGTACAACTTCAGAGCCCACATGCTCTTGGGATGGCTCATGGCTAGATCTATCCTCAGATGGGCAGCAGAGGCCCCATGAAGCTAGTGAGGCTTAACCTTCAGAGCCCTGTACCTGCAAGAGTCCTTGCAAAGTGCCTGAGAAAGATTTCTGCCATATGTTCACTGATGGAACTTCTTTTCTCAACATTTTCAAAAGTGAGACATATTAACCTCAACTGATTAAGACTGGTGTCTCCTTCCATGCCTGCTACTCCTTCATCAAACTTCACATGCAGCAGTTCAGGTCAGCAAGCCATGACTACCTTTTGGGACCTGGCTATGGAGAAATTAGGTTGGGGACATGCCATATGAAATGACATCTGGAGGGATGTTTTGGGAAGTTTCAATAAAACAAATGGAAATTCCAGAAAATTGGGCTTTATATTTTTTTGTTTTAAAATTTACGTATTAAATAAGTTAAAAAACCCAGATGAAAATTAGTGGCACAGGAAACAGAAGCGAAAACATGTGCAAGGAGGTGAAGAAAAAGAGCCTACAATGACAACCGAGCTGCAGCCCAACGAAAACTCACATAATATCAAAAGCAGTGATATTTTATTTCTTTATTTCATTTCATTTATTTCATTTCCCAGTAAAGAGGGTGAGCAGGCCCTTGGTTTGTTTGAAAATCGAGTTAATGTCGGGGCGCCTGGGTGGCTCAGTCAGTTAAGCGTCCGACTTTGGCTCAGGTCATGATCTCACAGTCTGTGGGTTCAAGCCCCGCATTGGGCTCTGTACTGACAGCTCAGAGCCTGGAGCCTGCTTCCAATTCTGTGTCTCCCTCTCTCTCTGCCCCTCCCCTGCTCATGTTCTATCTCTCTCTGTGCAAAAATAAAAACATTAAAAAATTAAAAAAAAAAAAAAAGAAAATCGAGTTAACGAAAAGAAGTAAATCAGGTAACACATTTTTTAAATTAATTATTTGCTCTTTATTTTATTTATTTATTTATTATTTATTTATTTATTTATTTATTTTTTTGAGAGAGAGAGAGAGAGAGAGAGCGAGTGGGGAAAGGGCAGAGGGAGAGCAAGACTCTTAGAGCCCATCGTGGGGCTGGTTCCCACAGCCATGAGATCACGACCTGCACGGAAGCTGGATGCTTAACCGACTCTGCATGGTCGTGAATTCTTTGTCAAAAGAGCACACGCACTACCATCCAGAATAAAAGCCATGTTGAGTGGCCCAGGTCAATTTGCTGAGAACGAGATTAATGAAGTCAATTTTAGAGACATCCCTTCACATGCGCTATCAAAAGTATGCAGGTGCTTTACCTACGAGGTTCGCAGCACCAGCAGCTCCACGGAGATTCCTGTATTCCTGGTTGCAGCCGCACTTGCACGGGAGCTGCTGATGGCTGCGAACTCCCTAGATTGTTAAATAAGATAAATTATAATACACTGTGAACTTTTTCCAGTATTCAATACCTGTAGTTCAGTAAGCAATTTTCTCATGTATGGCATGCTGCTGGGGCGCAGTTGAACTTTAAAGTTCATCGCAAAGCAGATGATCTTTCGTTCTTTTGCATAGCAATCAGAGTTGAAATTTGTTTGCTTACATCCACAAATTGAGGACGGTTTCACAAAGTGAGAAGTAAACAGAAATGCCAATTTGCAAAAAATTAAATGAAATTAAATGTATTAACATCCTCGGAACACTGCACTACAACAAGAACACCAATGACATACCGGTGAATGCCAACGGTCAATTCAAGGACCACATAAAAGTAGTTATTGCGCAAGAAAACTTGAAATGTCCCGAAATAGTACAGCTGACCCACGAAAGAAATTTTGGTAGACATTTTCACAACTTTGGCAGCTACGCTAAATGTCCACATGACATTACTGATACCAAACGGGGAATCTAAAGTACTTTAAATATTATCGACACAAAAAGACAAATTTTACTCAACCATGCGAAGGGCAATAGTGAATTTTCTTTTTTCCTCTTTAAAAAATGTTACATAATTGCTGGCATATGAAGAGGCGATGAAAGAGTACATTAAAAAAAAATGTTTTAAAAAATATGCCGGAAGTAAATCCAGAAGTGAATTAATTAAAAATAATATACTACTCTGCTGAGTCTTGAGGGGGTTTGTGGTATTTGTCAGTTTGGCCACATTTTAAAAATGTGATTTCATTTTTCTTCATGTCATTCTAAATAAATATCTATTTTCACTTCTAATTTTGTAATCTGTTTCAGAATTAAAGATTTGGCACTTCCAAAAGATTAAGCTCCAGATCCCTTGGAGCATAGACCTGCCTTCTCCCCATTCGCAATGCCTAAGGGCAGTAGATTCGAGCCACCAAGCAGGCCTGGGCTATTTTTGTATGCAGAGTCAGAATCCATATTATGCAACTGGAACTCCCACGTCTCTTTTTTTTCAGGCCCTAGCTTGAGAATTGCAAATGCTCAAAACTTTCCAATTTTAAGACGGTGATTCTCCAAAGGAACATTTTGGAAGTATCCTTATTTGTTCGCAGGAGTACACCCCTGCTATTTCCCACAGTCTATTTTAGAGTCTGTTTTTATTTTATAAAGTTTTGGCCTAAATACGACAGAGCCCCAATAGATGTTCAACCATGTATTAATTATTAACATGCAGTTAGAAAATTTGATAGTAAATAAAGTTTTGTAAATGTAATCAGATGGACTTAGTGAAATCAGCTGGTTTTGCTTTATTTATTGTAACTGTTATTGTAGTAGCCAGAGGCATTAGAAATGAAAACACACACACACACACACACACACACACACACACAAAACCCTAAATGTAAGATATCAAAACATACGATATCAAACGTAAGATATCAAAAATACCCAACAGGACTACTCCTCCCCGTCACTTCAGGCCATCTGGTCCTTTGCTTGGCCTAGATTCTACTCATTTATCTATAGCGTCAAGGAGTCTGGCAAAACTAAACACTATTGTATGAAAAAATGAGGCAAATTAAATACACCATGATTCAGTTTATTTAAAGTAATTTCAACCTTTTTGGGCTATCTAGTTATTTACTAATATGAACAATCAAGTTTATTTGAAACATCTCATCTTATTTATTAGAAACAGCCAAGTCCCATGATATTCAAGCCAGGCTCAAATTATGACTTAAAATCCTGATTTTATTCCAAGTGCATGACTTAGGATTTCAGAACAACGATCCAATAGAGTGAAAAGTCTAGAAGAGCCACACCTGGAGGTAGAAGACTATACTTCCAATAATAAATGTTTTAGCATATAAAATTTATATCAGGAAATAAAGCTAATCATCAAATACCTACAGCAGTCATCGGTCTGAATTTAGAAGCTGAATTTAGAGCCAGACAGACCTGGGTTCAAAAGCTATCTAACATGGCCAGGTTATTGCACTAAGTTTGCCTAATTTCCCTGGTGTGCAAAAACAGCATAATAACACAGACCTTATAAG
Organism: Prionailurus viverrinus; assembly: GCF_022837055.1. Classification (NCBI taxonomy): domain Eukaryota; kingdom Metazoa; phylum Chordata; class Mammalia; order Carnivora; family Felidae; genus Prionailurus; species Prionailurus viverrinus. The sequence continues at coordinate 38,802,571 of NC_062578.1, read as the reverse complement.
GCGGTTGAGACAATAAATGAGACAAATGTGCATAATAAATGCTGGTGAATGGGAGTTATTTTTAACATTGCTCTAATAAGTTGATAATAATTTTTAATAATAAGGGTAGTGTTCTGTACTATCTATTTAAAATATCTTCCATTGTTTATTACACTTTGTTTGCCAATATAAAATTTTTAAATGATTAGAATCAAAACAAATTTTTGGAGGATCTTTATATCTGACAGGGAAGAATCCTAGCCTAATTAGACAAGAAGGGAGGGAATAAATCTGAGACCATCCCTTACATGCCAAATGTAGACGAGACAGCGTGTTACTCACAGCACAGCACACAGCAGGAGCATCAGCATAGTGATGCCCGATTCCAGGTCTCCAAGCCCCACGGGTGACACCATGGGCCCAGATGGAGGCTACACATGCAGTGGATTGTACTGCAGCTGAGGAACCCAGAACCAAGGGACCAGCAATTCCTGAGCAAGCCGCAAACAAGCCAGTCCCCTCCACTAGAGCATGAGCAGTTATACGGAGGTCATGATGTGGTCATCCGCACCAGCTTAGTGGCTCATGTGGCTGACTATGAAGACTGCTCAGTATCAGGGGATTGATACACCTTGCAGTTTATATCCAAGGACATGCAGGGATAAATAATCAGGGCTCAAATGAACTGCTTCCCTAACAATGCTGTTTTCAAGAAACCACAGTCTTTCCTTGAAGTTAAGCATTAACTGGAGATACTATTGTTTACATCATCTGATTCTGATTCAATGATCTTAACTGCCTTGAGAATCTAAGACATTTTACCTTTTTACAAATTAATATTGTGAAATAATAAGGAACCTACTTCCTCCATTCCCACCTATCCAGAATTGTCTAGCTAATTAGCCTCTACAATTGAGTGCAACATTTCAAACTGGTGCAGAAGTATATAAAATGCTGTTTGTTGGGCTCCTGGGTGGCTCAGTCGGTTGAACACCTGACCTCTGCTCAGGTCCTGATCTCACGGTTCGTGGGTTTGAGCCCCACATCATGTTCGCTGCTGTCAGCACGCAGCCTGCTTCGGATCCTCTGTCCCTGTCTCTCTCTCTGAGGACCAGATGGCCTCCTCCCCCGCTTGTGCGCTTTCTCTTTCTCTCTCTCTCTCTCTCTCTCTCTCAAAAATAAATAAACATTTAAAAAGATAAAATAAAATAAAATGCTATTTGTGATACAAACTAACCATTTCACTCCGGTCACTGGGTTTCTCTGCAACATCTACACATGTTTCTTACAGATCTGTTTCTGCCTCTATCCTCCTACTCAGTCTCAGAGCGCATAATAACAGGTACAAAAATATAAAAATCCAGTAACAATCTGCAAAACATTAATAGCTCCAACACAAGTAGATTGATTTTTAGGGCTTTTCATTGTTCCTGTTTCGTACCTTAGTAAACTGTTGGCCACAAGAAAACACATTTTTTTCCTGTAAAGTTACTGTAAGACTCAGCACCATTTTTAACTTCTACAAAGCAAAAGATGGAAAGACTATGTAAGATTATGCAAAATATCATTTAACACCATAGATTTTCAAAAGATCAACCGCCTGATACGATGTTAAATATAGTTGAATGTGGTCCCACATCTCTGTGCCATCTTGCCAACTTTCCGTCGGATGCAATTTGCAACAAGCAACATATTAAACCCCCATAAATAGTCATTATAATGTAAACACCGAACACTCCTTATTGTAGCAGTGAAAGCAGCCTATCCAAAATATATTAAAAAAAAAAAGCAGAAAACAAATCCTTGAATTTCATCTCAGGGCAGAAGGTGGATTTGAATTTGAAGACATGCCAAATGGTAATTTTGGGCACAAATATTTCAGACAAAGCTGATCTATTATGAGTAATAACAGCATATGTTAGTTTCTAAGTCAGTTTGCATATGTCACAGGAAGCACACCCAATTAGCATGTGAGGCCATTTACACTTCAGCAAAGTTATTAACAGTAAATCATAACAAAGTAGGTATGATCAAATTATACATTCTATTTTGAATATGCATAAAAATCTGACACAAAAACAGCAAAATAGAGAAAGGTAGAATCTTACATGAATTAAATCAGCAAACTCGCTTCTTTTTTTCTTTTTGTTGCCAATGACTGTTATTATTAATAATTATTATTATTCTTTCTTTCCACATAGCTGGTTGCTATGGCTCTTGACAGTTTCCTTTTAGCTAGCTAAGCCTCGGAGGATTAAAGAAGACATTTGGCCTTTATGGTTTTCTGTGTCTGAATGTGTATGTCCTGAGGAGAGAAAGGGCTGTGCGAGAAGCTATTAAACACCAATGAGCGAGCACGGATGTGGAATGTCTGAGTTATGTTCACTGAAACAGATGTCGTGTCCCACAATTCCCTGAGCTGCCTCAGGCTTTTGCTGGTGTCAACCCTGTGGTAAATGGGTTTTCATAATGAATTTACTGTGAATTCTCACACACACACACAAACCATTAGAATCACATTAAAGGGCTGACTAACAGCCACCGAGACTCTGAGCAGGACTGTCTTTTGTTCGTTTGGGAGAAGCTCTGAAGGACCCAGAGTCTCAAATCAATCATTCATGATAGTTTGGAGAGAGTAACAAGCCCTCTCTATGGCTGGAGAGGGACAAGCACATTTTTGGGGAGGAGGAGGGTTCTTGAACCCCATGGAGTGCAGGACTTCCTTTTTTTTTCCAGATTGTTACAGGAATGATTATTCCTCTCAATACCAAATGGACGGTAGTTGATCAAACTAACCTGTGCTTTCAATTATTTTGTTTAGTCATTGCTCTCTTTTTTTGTGTTTATTTATTTTTGAGAGACAAAGTACGAGCAGGGGAGGGGCAGAGAGAGAGGGAGACACCGAATCTGAAGCAGGCTCCAGGCTCTGAGCTGTCAGCACAGAGCCTGACATGGGTCTCAAACTTGTGAACCGCGAGATCATGACCTGGCTCAACGGACTGAGCCACCCAGGCGCCCCTAGTCATTTATCTTTAAAAAAATATTTTAGCAAACAAACCAAACAAAATCTTTGCAGTAAATGATGCAAATATATTGAAGAATATTCCAAAGGGGTTACCAAATATGTATGGAATATCTAGAGGGCAGGGACAGCTTACGGTTGGCCTGAAGGTAAGGATGAAAAGCTGCAAGGAAGAACCAGAGATTGTGACAGAAACAAAGATACAGAAGAGCCATATCAAAAGGAGGCACTCGAAGTGTGATCTGTTTCTCAGAAAATAGCAAAGCTACTTGTACCACTAAACATAACAAAAACAACAGTAAATTCTGTTGGTTGAGCACCTAGTATGTCTCAAGCAGTAGACTAGATGTTTTTAATACATTGTCTTCTTTTTCCCTCATAAAAACCTCAAGAATGAAAACCAAAAGCATTTGTAAACGCTTCCCTGCTGCCAGCCTTTGTTCTCAGGCTCACGCCATTCCCCATCACCACCATCACCCTGGGGCTACCCTGTTGTTCTCTCAGCCAGTTGACCCTCGAGCTCTTTCCTCTTGCTAAGATTTTGTGCCTGAGTTTTCCCCTTTTGGGATCCTCCGGGGGTCTGCTTCCCTCACCCTAACCTTGCTTTATGTTTGGATGTCATCCTCTCCTCCCATATGTCCTAGTTAAAAATTGTCTCCTCTAAGAATCCTTCCTGGAGTGCCTTAGCCTGAGTGAGTTCCCAAGTGTCTCCCCCAATCCTGCCTCTACCCTCTTTTTTCCTGGCTGTGTTATTCTCTACCATAGTGGTGCCTTGCCGTATCAGCTCTTCAGGGCACTTTCTTGATTTGCAAGTATTTATTTGCATGTTGACTTGCCCGACTTTTGTCTCCTCCTTACTAGAGTACAACACCACAAAGTCAGCTTCCAGCTTCTTCTTATTCACTCACTGATCTCTACCCAGCACACGGTCAACAGTTTGGCTTACAGGCAGGTGCTCAATAAACATTCATTGGATGACAAAATGTGCTAAATGCCTTGAATTAATTCTTTCACTTAATGAGTGGCCTTCCTGTTCGCTTACTGAGGACAATACACCATGGGCCTCACAGAGAGTAAATGCCTGGGTAAGATCGAAAACCAATTCTATAGGACTTCAGACCATGCCTTTAACCATGACTTGCCCATCTGACAGCTCTCACAGACTTGGAGTATCCATTTGCTATAGACCTTTAGAATTGTTTTGTGGTTTTTTATTTTGAAGTCTCTTCCACAATCTTGACCAACAGCCACCTTTTCAGTGCTGCTTTAGCGCTGCTGCTCTCAGGCGTCCATCAGCTACACTCGGCCTCCGAGCTCTTCAGCAACTTGCGGTCAAGCACATCAGGCAAGGAAAAGGTGGAACGTTTCCACCAGATCTGTAGCTCGAGTTGTGTACAAGCCTAGGGAACAAAAACCTCACCCTGTTCTAACACCTGCGGGTGGATTAAAGCCACAGGCTTTGTCAGGTGGGGACTTGGTTGGAACCCAAAAGGAATGATCATTCTATTTCACTGGAGCTTCTAACTAACTTCCAGCTACTATGATCCATGGTGAAGGAGGGAAGGAAGGAGGGAAGGAAGGAACGAATGAAGGAACGAAGGAAAAGAAAGGAGAAAGGGAAAAAGGAAGCTGTAGTTTCTGCTATGGACTGAATTATGTCTCCCCCAAACTCACATGTTGAGGCTCTAACCTCCAATGTGGTGATACCTGAAGGCAGGACCTTTAGGAGGTCATTAGGTTTTGATGAAGTCATAGGGTGGAGCCCTCAGGATGGGATTAGTGCCTTCATGAGGAGAAACAGAGGAAAGCTTGCTTCCCCCTCACTCTCACCACCTTCATTCACTGAGGAAAGGTCGTATGAAGACATCACAAGAAAGAAGTCATCAGTAGTGCAAGGAGAGAGCTATCAAAAGACACTGACCCTGCTAGCACTTTGATCTTGAACTTCCAGTCTCCAGAAGTCTGAGAAATAAATTCCTCTTGTTTAAACCCCCCAAACAATGGTATTTTGTTATGGTGCTTCAAGCCGACTGAGACGGTTTCTCCCATCAAAAATAAAACTAGGTAAGTGTGATTACTAGCTCTTGTTTCCCATGACATCATTTCTTTTTCACTTTTTGGTCATGTCCTTATGGTAAATCATCTTCCTTCTAGTCATTGAGCTTTGGGAGATTTGGGAAACTTAAAGAAACCTGTAGACTACTTGTACCTTGGCTTCTAAATATTTGTTTGGCGACACAGCATCACCCATCTCATGGGCCCTGAGCAGATTTCTATGCTAGGAAATATCACAAAGTTTCCACAAACACGTTGCTGCACCACAATATTATATTATTTCCTTTTTTTTTTCTTCCTAATCTCATCTTTATTTCACCACTATGGGGAAAATGAGCAGGAGGAAAGACCTTAAATACACTCTTATCTCCCCTAATAGTCCAAGAAGTTTATCTCTGAATTGGTACATTATGCTTCAAAAACTACCGATTTCAAGCTCTGTGACTCCATGACTTTTTGAAATTGGTCTCAGATATAAACCAATTATATGGGAGGGGGAAAAGTGCAAACTAAAGCAAAATCATGCAGAAGTCCAGCTAATTTTGCCCTTAGAATGAATAGATACACATAGACGTAAATACAGAGAAAATGTGGATCTTCCTGAAATGTTTAAAGATGAATGTTCAGCTTTTTGGACATCCTAACCACTGTGTAAAAAGATAAACTCTGAATAAGACTTTCTACCTTACAGAGTTGCTTTAAGCATTACATTATATAATACTTGTCTTTAAAACAATGCTGCCATAGCAGGTCATCAATAAGTGATCATTTATTTATACTTCATATTTACACATTTTAGACACTGTTTTATAAAATGAATCCCTTAGGGTTTGCCTTATAACCTAGGGATACACCAGATTCTTTGTGTTTTCAATCAGTTCAGACATTTTCAATGTCTATTTTCCCTCCTCTTGGAGAAGATTAAGGTGAATGAGGGAATACTCTCTGGACGGGTTTGCACAGAGCCTGACGCAGGGCTTGAACTCATGAACGCAAGATCATGATCTGAGCCGAAGTCAGATGCTTAACCCACTGAGCCACCTAGGCACCCCTCTGGACAAGTTTTATTGCCCTTTAACAGTGGCTTAAGTTAGGGTATTATTCTTATTATTATTACTTGTTTTTCTTTGATGTGCCTTTTCATTCCTTGTCAGGGAAGGGAGTGGGATACAATGCAGATATCCTGGCCAAAGAATTTTGCTAAGAAGTTTATGAGATAGGGCAGAGGCAATTAATTGTTTAGGTCACGTATCGGGGAGTGAGAGTCAGCAGGTGTAGAGGAAAGAGGGGAAAGGGGGCCCAGAAAGTAGCTTACTAGTGGTATAGCTGGAAGATCAGTGAGGAAGCATGGCTAGAGACTGGTAAAAAGACAACTCAGTTATATGCAGACAGAACAACTGAGGCATTACTGCCCAGCAACTTGAAATATTAGGAAATGCATTTATGGGTCTGGCTAAGGAGAGTGTCAGGCATTGTTAAACATGTCATTTGGTTTTTCTGTTTGGGTTTTTGTTTTTAGCTGCATCGGATCAGGTGAAGAGAGAGATGAACAAAGACAAAATTTCTCAGTTTGAAAGCAGAATTTAGAGGAAATGTAGGAGAACTAGGGATTGCTGGGTTGAAATATAAAACTGATTCCCATTTCCAACCCATAGAAGATTCATTGTGAGAAATGGCCTTTGCATAAAGATGTATTTGAGTCTATAGTTATAAAACCCTTTAAGATCTCAGAAAGACTTCAACTGGTAGCTAATAGACTTATAGTCAGTCACAATGTTGTTTGAAATTTGAAAGTGTGTTGTCCCACAGCACTTTTATATGCTCAGAGTTATAGGGATCTGTTCCCCTCCTCCCTCCCCAAATTATGGATGTCACCTTTGGGGTATGACATCAATCCTACTAAGATTCACGAAAATTTTAAGAGAATGGTACTGATGCAAACATTGGCTCTTTGGACCAAAGGAACAGACCTGGTTAAGAAAATTTAAATAACAATAAAAAAGGCCTCTGGACCTTCAACCTTCCATGAAAAAGAAGCTGAGACAAGTACTCAGCTGCAAACACCAGCTACCTCTGATCAAAAAGGAGAACAGAAAAAAGGCCAGGGGGTGGAACCAAGATCTGAGACCAACGGATTCAGGAGCCACTCCCAGGCTGCAGCACCAGACCCTGATCAAGGAACAAGCCTTGTCCGCGTGAAGGAACACTGGTGATGGGTGCCCAACTGCTTTTCAGAATCACGGCAAAATCCTGACCACTACATGCTTCCCCTTCTTTACTTTTCATTTAAATATATATATTGTTAATTTTGGAGTAGTCTTCATATTTACTGGAAAGCTGCAAAGATAATACAGAGAGTTCCCATGTACTCCTCATGCATGTTTCCCAGACTGTTAACATTTTACAAAACCATGAAGCATTTGTCTCAGCTAAGGAACCATATTGGTGCGTTGCCATTAATTAAAGTCTACAGTTTATTCAAGTTCCACTGCTTGTCCCCTCGTGTCCTCATTTCCCTACTGTCCTAAGGCTCTGTGTCGGGAAACTCTGCAGGATACCACAACACATTTCGCCAACACGTCTCCTTAGCTTCCTCTGCTGTGACGGTATCTTCATCTTTCTTTGCATTTGAGAACCTTGATGGTTTTGAGGTCTGTTTAGAAGGTATTTTAAAGTCAAATTAGAGGTCTTTGACCCTCAATTTGGGGCTTTTCTGGTGTTTTTCTTATGGTGGCACTGCTCCGGCCCTAATGGGATTGTCTAATGGAGAATCTGCCCGTTTCTCCAAGGAGCCCTGGTTCCCTCTACTGGATGATGGCATTGGGAACCAAGACCCAAGTGCTGGGTGTGCTCCGTGCTCCATTCTTACTGTTTTTTGAGCACAGGTGTCTACTGTGATTACTCTGCCCCCGTCTTACCATTTTATGTTGAGTGTGTAGCTGGACGATCACTCGTGCTTCTAGTTCACATCTTTCAGAATCAAAGGAAGCTGCCTCTAAGGAGCTTCCCCCACAACGAACTAGACCCTGGTCGCGAGGTCCCGGACTTTAAGCCAGGTGTCATAATTGGTGTGAGCCTTTGGGGTCCCTGGAGGAGAGTGAGCATATTTTTCATGTTGCCAGAACGTGAATAATAACGTGAATAACCTCAGCAGAGGTGGACTCTGGTATACTGTTTGATGGCCATGGCATTATTCACCTCCCTTTCACACAGTGGTTTTGGTGTTCCTCCCATCCACGGACGGAGTGCATTTCTCCTTTTGCTTGAAACCGGACTGGAGTTGTGGAAGTTATGTGTTTCGAGCTCTTGAGTCAAGGCTTCCGGAGGGCTTGCGCCTGCTGCTTTCCTTCTCTTAGGATCCTGACACCACTAGGCTGATGAGAAGCACAAGTGCAGACCGCTTGGGTGAGGAAGCCCACTCACTGGGTACATCCCAGGTGAGCCCAGCCCCCAGCTCGCTCACCGGCTGAGTGCAGCAATATAGTGAGCCCAGGGGAGACCAGCAGAGTCCAGCCACTCACGCCATTGTGAGAAATGATAACTCAACCTTTTGGGGAGTAATTTGTTAAGAAGAAATGGATACTGGGGCACCTGGGTGGCTCAGTCGGTTGAGTGTCCGACTTCGGCTCAGGTCATGATCTCACGGTCTGTGAGTTCGAGCCCTGAGTTGGGCTCTGTGCTGACAGCTCAGAGCCTGGAGCCTGCTTCCGATTCTGTGTCTCCCTCTCTCTCTGCCCCTCCCCCATTCATGCTCTGTCTCTGTCTCAAAAATAAACAAACATTAAAAAAAAATTAAAGAAAAAAAGAAGACGAAATGGATAATTAACATAGCACAGAAACTTTCTCGTAGACTGCTCAAAAGGTCATCTTTCTATTGGTCCAAAATCTACTGCCCTGTAAGTTCTATTTGCCCAGGTCAGGGGTTTTCATAGGTCATGAAATATAGTAAATTGTAATAGTGAGTTAAGAGTTGATTTCTTCTTTTTATATTACAGTAGTCCCCCTTCATCTGCAGTTTCACTTTCCCCGGTTTCAGTTACCAGTAGTCAAACGCTGTCCGGAAGCAGAACCTCCTCCTTCAGAAGGTCAAGAGTAGCAAACACCACATCACGATGCCGCCGTTGTTCACTTCTCTGCATATTATCAGGTAGGCATTTTATCATTTCGTGTCATCCCAAGAAGGGTGAGTACATACAATAAGGTATTTTGAGAGAGAGGCCACATTCAAATAATCTTCATTACAATGTATTGTTATAATTGTTCTATTTTATTAGTAGTTGTTGTTAATCTCTTACTGTGCCTACTTCTTCAATTAAACTTTATTATAGGTATGTATGCATAGGAAAAAACCAAAATCTATAGGATTTGGTGTTATCCGTGGTTCCAGGAATCCGCTGGGGATGTTGGGACATATCTCCCATTGATAAGGCGGGGGGGGGGGGGGGGATACTGTATAGTATTTTTACTGAAGACATGAAATTAGTGCTTTCCTAGAACAGAAAGTTGTATCAGTAGACATATTGAGAACTGTCACAAATTGGCAAGGTATTGGGAATTGAAGGTTCTGATTCCCCCACCCTTACCCCCCACCCCCGCCCCCGACCAGATGGCACCTTAGAGATACCTACTGACTCCACCTGAAAGTAGGGATTAGTTCTCTAGGAGGTCAGGTTAGGAAAGTGCAAGTGTAGTTGTGATTAAAAACTGGCAAGTTTAAATTGTTCAACAGAGACAGCAACTTTCTCATGAGGAAAGTTCTATTTACGTTTCCAGATTTACGTCAAGTCACTGACCTTGTGCAGCCTGGCCTTGGGTCTTCTAAAGATAGATGCCAACTTCTTTTCTTTAGTTGATTCTTAGGTTTTTAATATCTTCATATAGTTTTAGTGTTGATAGATTGACCGTTTTATTCATCCCTTCAACAAACACATATTAACTATAACAGTTGATGGGGCAAGAATACAATAATAATTCCTACATAGCCAAAGCTTTTAAAAGCATATAAATGAACAATTTAGTAAAATATTACTAAAAATATTTAGTAAATATTAGAGGAAAAAACAAGTGGGCATCTAATGTACACTGGATGAATTGCAATAAAGGATCTAAATCTGTTTTTGATGTCTGACTACTGCTGACAGCTTTTAAGCCTTACATCTCACTCCCTCCCTTTTGCCCCACATCTGGGCAAGCTGATAAGAAAGCCTGGTGCTTCCTCCTTTGTTGTGGGAAGTTCAACCTTTTCCCTAGCCACACCCCCTAACCACCACAAAAATCTCAGACTGGTCTCCTTCCCTTGATCTCTCAAATCATCTTTGACCAGCTTGGGAGGCCTGCCCTGTTCTCCCCAGAAAGCTGATTATTAAGTAAATAAACTTTTTTAAAATCCTCTTGGTGCCTGTGTGGCATCATCAGGCTTGAACCAAATTTCGGGTAAGGGTAGCCATCTCGTCTCTAGAGAATGACCACAAAATAGGTGCTCATAAAGGGTAAGATTATAATTAGGATTTTAAGAAGGACACAGTGGTTGAGTATGAAAAGCAAAGAAAATCAGTAAGAGGAGGATTGAAAAGTAGCCACTAAGTTTGGGAATTTGGAAGTGAATAAGGATTTTTTTTCCAGAATCCTCTAAAAGTGTGATGGGGAAAACAAGTCAGATTGCAGATGCAAGAGATGAGCAAGTCGAGGCAGCAAATGTCGACTACCGTTTCAACAAATTGGAGTGGAGATTATTCAGGGATGCGGAAGCTGAGCAGTAAGAAAAGGCAGAAAAGGAAGCCTGGCCAAGTGAGGACTGTTTTTTGTTTTTTGTTTTTGTTTTTGTTTTTGTTTTTGTTTTTGTTTTTGAGGAAAGGAAATAAGACAACAAGGATTTCTTTATAGACTAGGGTTACATGCAATCAAATAAAAGAGGTTGAAGACACTGGAAAGAGGGATTAATCAATAGAACAAGGTGGAAAAGCAAAGTGAAAGTTTTGATTAAAAAAAAGAAAAGAAATGAACATAGCAAGGTGGGGAGGAGAAAAACTCCATATGACAGATTTAATATTGACTAAAAGAAAATCCATCCGGTGATGTTCAAACAATACAAGTATATAAGTGTTTGGTGTGTGTATCTTTAGGTGGCCAGGCTCAGTAGGAAATTGATGGAGAAAATGCATAATGGTTGCTAAAGGTGGAGGCATGGTTACCTCTGGAAGATCCATAGGAATGGGATTTAGAAGGGAGATTAAGGTTGTAGTGAGAGTTGAAAATGCTGGAAAACAGGGATGGCAGAATCCCTGAGCACAGAGAAGTGAAAGCATTGACAGGGAGCTCTAAGCCCCACCTCGGGCTAGAGAGTGGAAATTATCCGAGACACCAATCTGCAGAAATGTGATCACCTTTCAGCTACCTTCTTTGGATTACCCAACAATCTGGTGGTCTGTGTATACCGCAAGGGTTGGGGTCCAGGATGTCAAGACCACACACATTAGATACCCCTTCGGTTTTACCCAGACTGCAAGCACTTTTTCTAACAATTATTACGTCCTGTTTCATTTCACCTTCTCTTTCCCTCACACTGGCATCAACTTGGACGGTTGGCCCTGGGCAAGTGAGACATCGTGCGGTGGGACCCCCTCCTCACAGATCCACCGGGACCTGGGTTACAGAATCTTGTTACGTAACATTTACTTTAGCACAATTTCTGATTTCCTTTTTTTTTTTTTATTGTGAGATGGAGTCCAAATACATAGCTTATTAATTTTCGATCTTCAGAATATGTAGGGCAATTAAATCTATTGCCCATAGAAAGAGAATGACTTAAAAAGTAGATGAGGAATGTACTACAGTAAGCGCCTTCCAGAAAAATGAAACCCGAAGACATACATTCACCCATCTGGCAGTGATTCATAATTGAATATTATTTTCTCTCTAGTTATGATGGTTTACATCAGCCTCAATCCCTGAACTGAAAGTAGCTGAGTAATATTGCTGGCACCGTCTTTTTATCCCAGTTCCGTATGTGCAGAATAAAAGGTTTAGCTATAATTCACTCTGGTAGCCTTACACAGGGAATTTCAATGAAGGTGTTGAAAGAAAATAATTACCCATGGAGCCTGAGGCTAGAAGGGAAATCTCTCTCTCTCTCTCTCTCTCTCTCTCCCTCTTTTACAATATGTTTCTAATGGCTATGCGTGAGGAGCAACCTGGAGGATGGGGCCATTTTCTCACATGACTGCATCAGAATCTGTCAAATACGGTATAAATTTGTGAAACGGGAAGGAGACAAACATTTTTCTTGATGAAGGATATTAAACACAAACTTCCGGTCTTAGGAAATTCACCCAGGAATATATGAATAGGGATCGCACGTTTCAGATACTTTCTGACTCTGACAAACTCATATTGATCAAAAGCTGTGGTGACTTTGACATGGTCCTCTGCCACGTGACCTAACTATACGCCCAGTCCCGGTTGCTTAGGAACAGCAACATAGATCCACCGGGTATACATACCGACCAATGCACAAGCCCAAACAGAGCAAGTGATGAACATGTACGTGCCTAACAGAGCACAGGGTGTCTTTCAACTAGCAGACTCAGGATAGCCTTTGTGACTGTAATTCCAAACTGTAGGTTGCAAAACTAAAGCAGATGATTGTTAAAAATCCTTACTTCCAAGCCCACCTCAAAGAAACTCTGACTCCCTAGGTCTTGAATAAATGTGCTTGAATCTGCATATTTAGCCAATACTCATGGCGATTCTGGATCACATTTCAACTAAGGTTTAAGAGAAAGCTGGAACCATCATCTGATTGGTTTTAATTGATTAAAACTCTACCCTGTGGAGTGAGACCCTTACTACTTCAGTATTTTCATTGGCAGTATGGAGAGAGGCAACTGAAGAAAAGAAAAGGTTTACACAAGACAGGAATTGTATGTCAATCCTGTTTTTGGCAGTCGCGATGCTATTCTCAAATTTTAATTCCAGAGCCAAAGCAAAAGGCATAGGTCCAAGCCCCAGGAAAATCTGCTATGTGGAAAGAATTGTTTGGCTTCATGAACCCCACTTCCACTGTGTGTGTGTCTTCGGGGTGAGGGACAAGGAGGGCCCTGGTCATCCAAGAATGCTGGGGGCATATCGCTTAGCCCCCAACATCACTGTTTGGTCCCCCTTACCACACCAGCCTGCATCCTAACACCACACCCCCACTCCCAACCTTGCCCTCAGCGGCACCCTGGGCTCCAAATAATTTCTAACCAGCCTTCCTCATCAAAATTATGACAAAGTCTAATAAGCTGATTAGATGAACTGGTCCTTCTTAAGGCTAGCACAACGCATGGCAATGGCTTACATGTATCTTTCCTTTCTTATTACTATAATGGATGACTTATGATAAGAACTTCAGACCCCGTGAAAGACAGGTGAAGCAAATAACTGGATTCAGGAGACATCAAGATACTCCTGAAATCCTACCCACCATAGGATTAATCATGTCAGCCAACCTCTTCCTCGTATACACACTACCTGGCAAACTTGCCCTCACCCTCCATTTTTCTTTCTCCTCCAAACCTATCTACTGCCTGGGCATTATTTTCCCTGCCCTCCCTTGCCTGCACTCTCTCAGGCTTTGTTAGCCTAAGTAAAGGCACCTTTATTTAAACAATAAGTCGCTTACTACAAATTTAAGAAAATAGGGAAGCTTGGGAACCCTGTAGGATATAAATCAAAGTGTAAGGAAGTGTAGACACAGGGGTCTTAAATATGGAAGTTGATCTGGAAAACACATTATAGTCTCAAAGAGGCTCTCTCTTTCCTTACTTTTCTATCCTCACAAAGGCAGAAATTACTTCAAAACCAAGAAGGAAAAAAAAAGCTAGAAGCAAAGGAAATAATGATAGAACTCTAGTTTTATTTTTATTTCTTTTTTATTGAAGCATCTTTTTTTTACCGTATCAATTAGTAGGTATATATTCTTACTGGAATTATTAATTAGCCAGTTTATAAATGTGGCCATAAGAACCAGAGGCTCCAAATAGGAAAACTAATACTACCAAGCTTCCTATACTTAATAGAGAGAGTGATCTTTTATAATTTAGAACCACACGGAGACACATTTGAACAAAATGACCTTCCTGTTGCTAAATCAATACAAAGTAAGGATTTGTATATAAGGACTTCTCTGATGGAGATCATTTCAGAGCACTTAGCTAGTTTGTAGTAACCTAGCATCCTTTCCTTCTTAAAAAAAAAAAAAAAAAACCAACAACAGCAACAAAAACCAAAACAAAAAAAAAGAAAAAACCAAAATGGAGCCCTCTCACTGAAGTTAGCATCTGAACTGCTCTGTGCCAGTCTCTGTGACAACTGGTAGGATCACGCATGTCTCTGAATTTTCTTTAAAGCAATACGATAGCTAAAGGAAAATTAAGTAATTCAATTCTGTCTTCTATAACTAGATGGCTAGTCATTAGGATCCATCATCAAACTATATGGCTCAACTTCTGAATAGCCACTGGTACATTGCAAACCCATTTCTGACCACTTCACTCAGAACCTTATCTAAGTGGCCAAATATTGTTAGTAATGTCTATCCTGACCTACTGTCTCTAGTACTGGAATTCTTTGCTCATGATTATCATGTTTTTGATGCAAAAACATTACATTATATTAAACACAAAATTCTACAAAGCTGTTTCTCAGACATAAAAAAGGAAAATTTTAAATGTACAAGAAATATGTAACTTCCTGCTATGGTAGGAATTGTGTCCCCTCCCCAAAATTTGTATGTTAAAGCCCTAGCCCCCAGTGTGAGATATGGTATTTGGAGATAGGGACTATAAGGAGGTAATAACAGTTAAATGAGGTCATAAAGCATAAAGGTGAGGTCCTAAGCTTATAGGATTACTGTCCTTATAAAAAAAAGATACCAGAGAGCATGCTCTCTCTCCACCTTGTGAGCAAGAAAGTGGCCATTTACAAGCCAATAAAAGAGTTCTCAAAAAGAAACTGGCACCTTGATCCTTATCTTCTCAACCTACAGAAATTTAAGAGATAAACGCCTATATGTTAAGCCCGGCAGGACTAAGACACTCCCATTAGTCACTGTTCCTGCCACCCTAAGGACACAGCACCCACTTTCTGCTATACTTCCTATCCTCTTTCCTTTGTGCATTCTAATTATTAGCACATATTATCATCAAACTTACGATAAGTGTATTTTAAGTTTATCCATTTACTTCCTGTTTTCCCTTGTTAGAATGTAAGTTCCATGAGGACAGGGATTTCTTTGTTGTTTAATTCACTGCTGTGTCTTCAATACCTAGAAGCATGCCTTCTCTTCTTGTCTTTGGAGCCGTAACCTTCAAAATGCTAAGGGATACTAGGAGCACTAGAATGGCTCAGTTGGTTAAAGCTTCTGACTCCTGATTTTGGCTCTGGTCATCGTCCCTCAGTTCGTGGGTTCAAGCCCCATTTCGGACTCTGCACGGACCCTGTGAAGCCTGCTTAGGATTCTCTGTATCTCTCCCTCTCTCTCTGCCCCTCCTGTTCTCGCTCTCTCTCTCAAAATAAATAAATCAACTTGAAAAAAGATAAAAAAAATAAAATAAAATGCTAAAGAATACTGAACTTGGAGTGCTAGAATACTAGAAATAGTATAAAACACCAGAAACTCAGGAAAGACAAACAACAGCATATAAAGGAAGAACCCAAACAAATTTAAAAATTAACATATACATATACACATTAAAATTAGAACATAAAAGATGTAAACCTGGTCAAAGAGGATCGTGCAAATGTTGTCTTGCAGCAAAAAGTACCCTTATTAGCAGTCCATAAATTAAAGCATAATATCTTACAATCCTACGTTGATATTTTATAAGAACAAATTACCAAGAACAATAGATACTTCCAGGAATTTTCAACACACGGTGGTCAGTCTAAGAAAGCAATATGTATTATTTGCTTTGCAGGAGAGTAAATACTTGGAAATAATGGACACAGATCCAGTCAAGCGTAATAGTTATCATATTTCAATTTATTTCCATGTAAATTGGTTGTTACATGCTGAGTTAGTACAAAGAATTATAAAAGAGATGATTAAATGCATTGAAAAATATAGAAAAATAAGTGCAGCATATTAGACTACATGATTTTTAACTAAAAATCTTTGGATTATGAAGGCACCACTGAACTCATTTGAAATCTGGCAACAAACTCCCACAGAATACAGAACGTGCATTTCTAAGGCATATGTATGTTCAACAACATACTAATATATTTTGGTAACCACTAAATGTCAAACATTATCCATACAGGGTATTAACACATTAATGTTTTCATTAAAAAAGAAAGATCTCTTTCCTCATTACATTACGCATTTATAGAATAGAGAGCTGTCAAATAAATTATTGCAAAGTAGTTCAAGCTAGACCTTATAACACTTGAATCATATAATCGGGGGCAAATAACCTTTAAAATGAAAGATAAATGGTAAAATTTAAGGGCATTTAATTTGCATAAATGTAATGTTAACGGTCTTTTCCTGGTTTCATATTTTACGCTTAATTTATATATGTCACTCTATTGGGTCCTTAACACTCTTATAGGTCAGTTTTAATTTTTTTGAATTTTATTTTACCAGAATAAGTAATATGGAAGTAGTTTATCATATATAAAAATAAGGTGATCTCATAAAAATAATTTAGCACAACTAGAAACATTCTAGCATCAAGATAACTTTATAGTTCCTTTGTTAACGCTTGCTTTGAAATAAATATGTATATTTTAGAATCTTGTGTGTATAAAACTAAAAGTCAACTTTGGGCTCTCAGAACTCAATTGCAAGGAATTCTTCCATGTTAATGGTCATTGCGACCTTGGGATGCAGAAGAAGACTTAGAACAAAGAGCTTTACAGGGTATATGGTTTGGTCTTCCTTTACTTTAAAAATAATATTAGCATTTGACACTCAAGTTATTGGCTTTAAAGTTTTATCTATTAAACTTCTAGTATAAACATAGAAATGCATTCAAATACACCTGCCCAGACAGTATTGCGTCAGCTTTAACAATAAAATAGAACAAACCACCCATTGATTAACCATAATGATTTGAAGGGCATCCATGGTCCATAATCCCTAACAAATTATAAAATTCCTGCAGTGCATGAATTTAATTATAGGCCAAAGCTACAGAGCAAAATATTGATTCAGACACAGCAAAAATATTTTTTCTTTTCTTAACTTTCCTTGACTTATGTTTACATGCCAACACCAATGGATTTCGGATGGTAAAAGCTGCCACCATCCACCATTGGGATAATTTAAATGGACAAAACAGAGTGAAATTCCTTTCTCTAAGGACATTTTCCTTCTAATTCTTACCCCCTCTTTTTCTTGGAACCATATTTGATGAGAATGAAGGTTGGCCTCACTCATTTTGATCCAAATTAGTGATGAAAAGATTGAGGCTTCCTTTGGGACAAAGACTTTTCTTTTTAGTTCATGTCAACCAAAAAAACTGAAATTGAAATGGTAGGGTAAGTTATGAGATTCACAACATTTATTATTCCCTTTCATTTTAACGCATTGTGCTACCTATGATTTAATGTGAAAATTAAGGGCCATGTGAACGTTTACCACACATTTGTTAGGGACCATTACATCACTTGGCAGGGAGTCGAAGTTTCATACAGATGCCCACAAAAATACCCAAATGGCCAATCTTTAAATTTTGTTTTCACCCTACTTTTCGAATGCACTTTAAAGTGCCTGGCTCTTTGTTACACTGGCAATTTCAAGAAGAGTTACCACACTTTCAAATGTAAGCATAATTATATACCTAGACCTATCTTCGAAAATGAGTTTCTTCATAAGTGTATCAAATCACCTGATAAAAATATGAACCTCTGTAATTGTATGTGATTGCAGATATATATACAAGCATGAAAATGATAATTTATTCAGGTCACCCTGGCCTGTGGTGTTTGTCAATTACCCTGCTGATTTGGTAGATTTACAGATAATCACATATCCAAGTCCTACTCTAACAAAAGAAAAACATCCTATGGAGACCTCTCTACCTATCTATCTATCTGGACAGAAGGAGATAAATGTATTATATTGATTGTATCTCTGAAACAGGAAAGTCCCAAATTACTACAGTTAATTGTATTAGAATAGGACAAAGCTATTCTACTGGTGGTATTTATTTTCTCATCTAAAAATCGTATTTGTGAAAAAGTATAAAATATGCAACTTCCATATGCTCTGGCTCCAACAAAACCTAAGGTAAAACAGAGACTTTCTGGGGTTGGAATGCAGAAATTTGGGCTAAGCATTTCCAATATTCGTAGTAAAACGGACTAATTTCGAGAACTTGGTCACTGGGATACGAGTTATCTTGAAAATAATGCTGAAGACTTCCTTTCATGGAAAGATATGGAAAACAATGGATTCTAGTTTGTCATTTGTTTTTGTTTGACTTCATCTCTGTGAATTTCATATCATATTGTATAAAGAAACATTTAATCTTACTGATGTTTAATGGCCTTTTTATGTTTTTGGAGGGGAAAATGGCACATTAGCTAAGTTGTTTTTATGTATTAGTTACAGATGATGCTGGGTTTTTACAAATGGCTTGCAAATGCTCTAAATCTCTTATGACAAAGTATTTCTCAGTTTTACAAGTTAACTTACAACAAAACAGACATAAAACAACACAAAATACCATGGCAAAGGAAATAAATTCGTATTTGCCTCTCAGTACAGAAAAAACTAAATGCATACCAATTTTTACAAAATAACTATACGATAACCTACTTACTAACAAAGATTAAGGAAATTTCCTGGTGAATCTTGACCAGTGGCTATGCGGTTATTAAGTCACATCGTACTTATAGTAGAGGTCATCTGTAGGATCTCAGCAACAAAAAAGGGTGTGCAAAATGTCAGAGTATGGCCTCTTCAGGGCAGTTGCTAAAGACAAGAGCTGTACTGTAGCAACAGGGTCTCAGACTTCACTGTGATCGCTGAGTTTGCTCAAATTCTAAAATAGGAGAGGAAGAAAAAGGACATGTTCGACTCCTAAATTGCTACCACAATCAAAGAAAGTAGCAACTCATGCAAGCTGCCCAGCCAAGTTAAGCAGATAGACATTCTACCACACATCAGAGTACAGAGGTTTAAAGCTCCAAGTCCAAGGTCAGACTGCTGACGTCGAAACCAGCTCTCCCACTTACAAGTGGTATCACTTCCCTAGGCCTAAGTTTGCTCATTTCTAAAAATAGGTTAAATAATAGTATCTACAGGACGCCTGGGTGGCTCAGTCAGTTGGGTGTCCAACTTCAGCTCAGGTCATGATCTCACAGTTTGTGAGTTCGAGCCCCATGTCAGGCTCAGTGCTGACAGCTCAGAGCCTGGAGCTTGCCTTAGATTCTGTGTCTCCCTCTCTCTCTGCCCCTCCCCTGCTCAAGCTCTGTCTCTGTCTCAAAAATAAATAAAAACATTAAAAAAAAATAATAGTATCTACGTTCCAGATCTAATGAATTCATACAGGTAAAGCTCTTAGGATATTTCTGGAATATAATGAATATTCAATAAATGTTAGGTGTATAATAATAGTAATAATAATAATTGTGCTATTATTATTATTTTACAAATACATACTGTTCTGATTGAATATAATAGGGATGACTCTGGGAAGCACCGAATGCTGTTCTAGGGATGACGGAAAGCAAAATGATTCAAAGCTAATGAAAAATTGCAGGATGTCAAAGCTTTGGGAACAGTTCTAAAACTAACCATAAAGGCCAGTATTTGGGAGATAATTTTGACACTTCATATCATGGGAGCACTGGACTCTGCAAATAATATTTCCAAAGATGGCAATATGAAGTGAGAGGCAAGGGTATCGGAGCAGAAAAAAAGCTATAAGGCTAAGTCCAAAGTATTAGCATTCTACAGAGGTGGATTCAAATTCCCAGGATCATGGATCCTGGAAGAAGCATTTATTTTACAAGCAAGTAGAATGCACTTCATAGGTGATTCCCAAATCCTCTAAACAGTGATATTGTTAGAAGACCCAAATTATTAAACAATGTTCATGACTGATCCAAGTAAGGAATGGAAACATCCCTTTGCTGTAGCAGACGGCTCTGAGAGGGAAAAATTATAATAGATTTTCTATACTACTGGGGTAATAGGTTAATATAAAAAAAATGCAAAGCCCTTGATTCTACATTCTGATTTTTCTTATAACTCCTGAATGCCAACTTGCGTGGCTCACCTTATTTGAATAGATGTTACTTAAAGCGGCAGATACTGATTCAAAAGAAACTGGATTCTCTGAGTCTGGGTTTCCACAGTACTTCATTGCTTTTATCAAGGAAGCTACAAGAAAACACAAGTAATGTAAAGATAGAGTAGCAGAAGGATCATGTTCAATGTCAGCCAAGAATCCTCCCTTACCTGTGCAATGGGCTAATGATATTTCCACACTCCTGTTCTTACAGTCCATGTAAACCTGAAAGAGTTAAAATAGTATACCCACAATTAGTTCATCATAGCAGGCAGGAAAGAAAAAGGCGGACTTAAGACAAAAGAGTATCTAGTTTAAAAGAAAAAAAAAAAAAAAAAAGCCAATATTTATGATGTCAGACCACCAGAGGGAGGCATTGTTACACAGTCAGGCATCCCCTGACAAACTTGTAAAAGAGACTGCCTTAGCCAACTAAGATTAATGCACTAGGGTATTTAACCTTTACTGCAACTAAGCTTGGCTACTTAAATTTTCATTTAATAAATGAAACATCGGGGGCGCCTGGGTGGCGCAGTCGGTTGAGCGTCCGACTTCAGCCAGGTCACGATCTCGCGGTCCGTGAGTTCGAGCCCCGCGTCAGGCTCTGGGCTGATGGCTCGGAGCCTGGAGCCTGTTTCCGATTCTGTGTCTCCCTCTCTCTCTGCCCCTCCCCCGTTCATGCTCTGTCTCTCTCTGTCCCAAAAATAAATAAAAAAAAAAATTAAAAAAAAAATAAACATCGTTTAATAAAAATTAAAAGACCACATTTCCTTCCCTTTAAGAATGATATAAAATTGTTCTCAACCTTCTCTTATCGGAAGGACCCATTTACAAAAGTGATGAACACTGTTGACCCACTGCTTAGTTTAATATTTTACAACAATTTGTGCATATTCATGTACTCTCAGATCCCATGTATGGATGGAGAACTGAGAACCAAAATAATCGAAGGCAAATTTGATTGCCCAACTTCCATTTTTAAAAGTCCATCAAGTTGAGAGATCCTAACTAATTTGCTTGGTGTACTTTAGAGTCTTGCCTCATTCAGGTCCTAGGAAATATCAGGTAGGAACACCTTACTGAAGGCTCTCATTTTAAATTCACCCAGACCAAAGTCAGCCCATGAAACTCAGTGACAATAAATTGAGAAGTTTTAGCAACTCTAGGATGGATTTGGTTATGTAATAGAGATGTATCTTACATACAAAATATAGAAAGTTGCATTTACAACACATTATAAGAATATGCATGATATATCCAAAAATATTCCCTTATATGATTCCAGAAGTAAGCAGTTATATTTTAGAACAACTGTAGAATAATGGCGGATGTGTCACTCTGAGCATGAAAAAACAAGCAAACAAACAAACTATACATGGATTGAGCCTTTGCCATTGAGTAAACGGCTCCTGTCTTTGTAAGTGAAAAGGATTAATTCAAGGTGACTGGTCAGTGTTTGACTTTTTCTGGAGCGCAGGAGGCACACACACATCGCTGCAGGTGGTTTGTTGATGTTGATAAACATAATCACTGACCTTGCCCGTGTCCTAAGCAGAAGAATAAATAGAACTTGTTCCATTTCCTTCAACCTGTATAACTGCTAGGGGAATGTTCCTACCACTGCAGTGACTAAGGAAATAATCCAGGAATGGTAGGAAGTGGGAAGACACGCAGGCATGGCTCAAGAGACTCTGCGGCTCTTTACTCTGGACCCTCTTTCAGTGGCTGACTATGAAATGATATTAGTCACAAGGATATTATTTGCATTTTAAGAAATGACTTTTCAAAATGAGAACAAATTGTAAGAGCTAGAATTACTGAGTACTTATTAATTTCTAGAAACTTGGCTGTGTGCTTTCTTTGCAATACATCATTGCTAAGCTGTGCAACTTCATGAAGTGGGTATTTCTACTTCCAGTTCACAGAAAAGCAAATGCTTAGGCCCAGATAGTGCAACTAGCTATATGGCTAATATTTGGATAGGACTTATCTATCTTTAAAGCTAATGTTCTTAACATACATCATAATGTATCTATCTTTAAAGGTAATGTTCTTTTTATTTTTTAACATTTATTTATTTTTTGAGAGACAAAGAAAGAGCAGGAGCAGGAGAGGGGCAGAGAGAGAGGGAGACACAGAATCCGAAACAGGCTCCAGGCTCTGAGCCATCAGCACAGAGTCCAATGTGGGGCTTGAACTCACGAACCATGAAATCATGACCTGAGCCGAAGTCGGAGGCTTAACCGACTGAGCCACCCAGGCGCCCCCTAAAGCTAACGTTCTTATCATACATCACAATTTACTGTAACCATAATGAAATAAACTTAAGTAGTAATAAGGAAATTAAAAAGGGCAAATGGACACAAAATTGATGATGTTCTTATACACAGATGGAAGAAACCAGGCCAAGGGCAAATGGTATTTTCTGCTAATTTAAAAATAAAACGCATTGGTTGATTTGCCCCATAATTCCATTATGTAGTATTTTAAGACCATGAAGATGAATGTAAAAAAAAAAAAAACAAACAAACAAAAAAAAAAAAACACCTTTCTTAATATGTCCTGTACCAAATTATTAGGATTCCTCTGAATTCCCACTCCGTGGGAATAGGTAATCATTTCCTCCTCTTGACAAACTGTAATCCTGATGTGCAATGTCTAGAGAGAGCAGCTAATGAACATTTGAGCATATTCAAAATAAATTTAAAATACTAGTAAACAAAAACTGCACATACTGGTCTTTCCCAGTAAATGGACAATCAATCCTAATCTTGTTTTTCCCAAAATATGATCTTGGGCCACTTGCCTCAGAATCACCTGTGGTTGTTTAAATAAAGATTCCTGGACCAAAACTAGGACCCAGAAGACTGCACTGTAGATGAGCACCCCCAGTGAGTCTAGTCTTCTGCACACACACTTAAGAGCATGCTTCCAGACCCTGGCGACACAGAAGAAATAGAAATGCTGAACCACAGGGAGCCCCTACCCACCCCCTACCCACCTCCTCGCCCCAGTGAAGAAATATCTGTCTACAGTCCAGATTTAGATGCAGGAAAACATGACATATTCAGGTTGAACTCTATGCCAAACTGTGCAAAGATTTTATAGTCAACAAAGAGAAAATAAAAGCATATTAATTAGGCAAAAGGGTGACATACCGAAAGTTGCCACTAGATTTAAGGCCTAGGATATTTAAAATGCAATTGTTTTTGCACAACTTGTTTTCTAAATATCTGCTCATGCTGAATGAAACAAAATTGTCCCATCATTTTCACAAGATGAATACACAGTGATCCAGGAGGTAACCCTGGATAACACCTTGTAGCCAGTGTGACAGTACTGGGATTACACTCTCTGACAGTCACACACTAAGCATCTTCCCCTCCCCATAGTCCCAGCCTTATCTCCATAGGAAAGCGATACTAAAGGTGATCTCTGCACTATGTTTTCGGTTTGTTTTTTTTTTTTTTTTTGCACTATCTTGAATTTGGAAGGTTGGACACTGCAAATTTATGTTTATAAATGAATAGAGGTACAATTACGCAACGCCACGGAAAACAACCAACACCCATAATGTAAAACTGTTTGGAAACTACTGATCTTAAGTCTTTAAAAGTCCATTTTTGATTTCTACGTCTTGCCCTGATAAGTAACTAATATAAGACTATCCTATCCTCCATAAATAAGTAGACGACCAACCAAAAATATACAAACAACTGTTTTCACACGGTGAGAACAAGGAGCACAGGACTGAGTTCCCTGAAACAAAGAAACACATGAAGCAAGTTCTCCTGTATCTCAACTTTCTGCACAAAGCAGCTTCTGGGCCAGAGCATGATGGAGGCCTTAGTAAAATGCAAGAGCTTCCCTGAACTACACAGTCAGAACTGGAGTTCAGGAAGGGCTAGGTGGGTGAGATCTGTGGGGAAGAGTCGAGGAAATGAGGGAGATGAGCAGAGAAAGAGCTCCAGAAATTTTCACAGGATTTTGATTAAGTTTCTGGCAGAATACAAAGCTACCCATGGGGGAGACTGGTAGGTGAGGGTAGGGAATCTCTGGGGAGCAGAACCCAGAGACAGGTAAGCTGAGCTCCAGGCCGCAGAAGCTGGGAGAAGGCTGAGGCTTGTTGAAGAACAGAGGTTTTTCTATCCTCAAGAGCCTCTCCCAAAAAATTTAGGATACTGAGGGAGGGAACAAATGGAAACGAGAAGGAGCTAACTTCTCTGTTGATATAGCATTTACTCAAAAAAGTAGAGGAAAAAAAATCCAGAAGTGTCTGAGTTTTCCTTGAATTGGAAAACCTAGGTGCTCTGCCATCTGTTGCAATGTCTTGTGAACTATGTTGATTTTGAAGAAATCAGCAGCTTTATTTTTTGCACACCAGGGTCATGGAGACACCATGAAGATCATAGGGTAGAGAAGTCAGCACCGTCATCTGGTAGAATGGAGAAAAGCCTGTGCACTGGGGGCTGTTTCAGAAATCAGATATGGTATCTAGTCAAACTATACCCCCCAGGAGGGTAAGAGAAAACATCCTTCCATCACCGAGGCCACTTTCTTACAAAGGGGTCTTTTCTTTCTAGAAGCCCGAAAGCTGACTTCCCAAAATGCACTGTGCTCAGTACATCTCAAGCCTGCGTTCTCTTCTGACTACCCCATGTGAATCCCCCACCGATACCCCCACCACAACCCTCCCCCCCCACACACACACCAGAGGCTTGATGGGATCACCTGAACACAAATCTATGGCAGTGGGAGTTGTAAAGTTCTATGTTCCTTGGGGAGAATGAGTGAGATGAGTACTAAAACAAGTGGGTTCAAGACCCCAGAGCTGAGACAGTAGGTGGTGAAAACCCCCATTACTGAAGAAAAGGGAAAGAATCAGTCCAAACACAATACCTCAACAAGCATGGAGACTCCAGAATAGTCAAAAAAGGTTACTCCACTGCAATCCAGGATTAAAAAGCATTTCTCACTGGGGCATGGCTGTGAAGCTTCCTCTGTAGGAGAAACAGAGACTTGGGTTAGAGAGAATTCGAGATTTCAGCTGCAGACTTTGTTGAACCGTGGAAAGGTCACAGTGGCCTCGTGTGCAACAAGACTGGTTCCAAACACTCTTCGGGTCTTTTATTCTTCAGTGAATTAGTAATGACTTCTGAAATCTTTAATTTTTAATTATTTGAACGTTATTTCAGGTAATTCTTACATAACTCCGAGAGGAACATGGGATAGGTTAATTACAGAGAGACGCACGGAAGCTCAGCACGTTTAAGTGATTTCGAAAGAACACCTGGCAAGTCTGGGCCAACCACAGACTAGAGTTGAGGCCTCCAGGCCTTCTGAATAGCACTCTGTCCACAATATCACCCAGGCTCCTTCACGGGTATGCCCTGAGGTAGAGCCCTGTTTTGTGGTGTCTGGAGATTCATTGCTGGGGCTTGTCTCTTGGGCTTGGAAGGGATGTGTGTGAGGGACCCTAAAAATTAAGCTTGATTTGGTTCACAGTAAATCTGCCTCTCAATGTACCTGATAGGGAAAAAAATTTACGTAGGAGATCAAGACCTCTTATTTGCCGACGTCTTGATGGCCACAGTTTCCTTGTGTGAAACGACTTATTTCTAAGCAATGACAAGGTCCCTCTAAGAACTGATATGGCTCTCAGAGCAGACCTTGTGAGGTAAGATACTTCTATGGTTAGTGGGCAAAATCTATCAGATACACTCCAATTCATCAATTATTATGAAATTCTCTGAAGAAATAAATAATTTTTTAATGTTTATTTATTTATTTTGAGAGAGAGAGAGAGAGACAGCACAAGTGGGGGAGGGACAGAGAGAGAGGGAGAGAGAGAATCCCAAGAAGCCTCCTCATGTGTCAACCTGACATGGGGCTCCAACCCATGAACTGTGAGAGCATGATCTGAGCCAAAACCAAGAGTCAGATGCTTAACCGATTGAGCCGCCCAGGTGTCCCTCTGAAGAAATAAATTCTTGGGGCGCCTGGGTGGCGCAGTCGGTTAAGCATCCGACTTCAGCCAGGTCACGATCTCGCAGTCCGTGAGTTCGAGCCCCGCGTCAGGCTCTGGGCTGATGGCTCAGAGCCTGGAGCCTGTTTCTGATTCTGTGTCTCCCTCTCTCTCTGCCCCTCCCCCGTTCATGCTCTGTCTCTCTCTGTCCCAAAAATAAATAAACGTTAAAAAAAAAAAAAAAAAAAAAAAAAAAAAGAAATAAATTCTTAATTGGAATAGTTTTGCTATTTAAAATACCCATGTTTTTCCCCTAGCGTGGCTACAAAAATGTGGGAATATGGTTGTTTCTCAGCATTGGGGGGAAGTGGAAGGGAAATTGTGTATTTTTTGAAAACTGCTGCTTAGAGGTAAAAAGAGTGTCAAACATTGAACATTTATATATAGCAGTAATTGTTAGAAAAAAGAGAACTGCTACAAAGTTATTCAGCTATAGGATTTGTTTCCAAGTTTCAGCTTCAGATTTATATTCATATTTATTATTTGAAATGACAACTATGGAGCACGTACTATGTTTAGGAAACTTTTTGAACACAGTAGTTCAAATGTAGTTCAAACTATAAGGTTTCAACACTGTACTGGGTGATACAAATGGAAGGTAAAATACTATTCCTTTCTTCTAGGAGCTCATCCTTGAGTGCCGAGGGTAGGGTTGGTATATGAATGACATGACAAATGAAAAAGAATGGGAATTTACAAGAAGAAGTCCCTCGAGTGATCACTCAAGGCTTCACGCAAAAGGAGTCTTGCAGGATGTATAGGATTCCAAAAAGTAAGACACACCGTGACTATTCCAACTATATGGACAGCTGTAATTAAACGCTAATGACAGTTTGAGATTTCAAACTCCTCCTTCTCCCAGGCAACCAACATATATTGAGCACCTAATGTGTGCCAGGCACTCCAGCAGTGCCTTCTGTTTTCCTGTTTCTTTCCTAGAAAGGAGGGCCAACAAGTATAGGTTTAGGCTATATACCATTGGCCCCAAATGGTAAGTTAGAAATTTAAACCTGAAAGCTACCATAATTTAGCTCTTATGGACCACTCAGTAGTAATCATTACCATTCACTCTTTGCCTAATTAAACACGGGACCTACCTCTACTAATACAGAGGCTCTTATTTATATCCTTAGATATAATGTGCCCTGCTCATGATCAGAGATAGGAGGGGATTAAGATCACAGGAAAAAGAAAAATTCATATCCAAAGCAAAGGAAAATAGTGGAATGTTGATTGATATTTATTCCTCTTACCTCTTAGTCCCATAAATACACACGCACACACACACACATACACACACACATATACACACACAGGTTGACACTAGAATAATTGGAGTATAGATACTGCTATTTCATTTTGTTTAGAGGTACAGAGACAGAATGTCCAAAAGCATGTTAATTCATTGTTTTTCCTAAAAGAAGCTACATAAATTATTATCTACAACTATTACAGTATGGCATG
The DNA here is from genome assembly GCF_022837055.1 of Prionailurus viverrinus. Classification (NCBI taxonomy): domain Eukaryota; kingdom Metazoa; phylum Chordata; class Mammalia; order Carnivora; family Felidae; genus Prionailurus; species Prionailurus viverrinus. The sequence goes on along the minus strand of NC_062578.1, from coordinate 38,774,742 downwards.
AGTTCTATCATCCCCATCCCTTAGCCAGACAGACATGGCTAATCAATCACGGTATTTTTTTTACAATTTTTATCAACTTGATGCTTCAGGAAGCCACTGCTAGTTCACAAGAAGCTTATTTGCCAGTCTGAACTTAATACTACAATGAGAAAACAATCTATGTAGATGTTATTTAGAGGGATTGATCACTGGATCCAAACGACCAGAAAGTGATGGTAAAAGGTACAGAAAATTCTTTAAGAACCAAGTTTTTTTTTTCTTCCCTATCCTATCACACTTAATTTCACTTGTAAACTGTACTTGTCACTATTTATATTTTCTTTTGGTTATTTTATAATTTAAGCGGTGATAGATTGTTAACTATAAAAATGTTTGGGTTGTATCAACAGCCATACAAAAATTTCCCTTCTATGGTCTCAGTCGGCTTGCTTTGTCTTTCACTTTACATCCAGTTTCCTCTTTCCTGTTCCTTTAATCAAAATAGGGGCATATTTGCAGGCCATTCAAAAGAAAATAGAATAAGACAAAAGAATTGTGCCATGTAGTTGTAGATAATAATTTACGTAAGCTATTTTAAGGGAAGCAATTCATAATGCCTTTTCCAAATAAAGAAGACATCTTTAATGGTAAGTTACCAATTCTCTCAAATGAAAATTTAAATAGAACGGACACTTCTGAAATCTTTCCAAAACAAGTGAAGTTTTCTTTTACACAGTACCCTCTCGGTTCTGCTATTGTACTGATTTTATGGCTATAACCTTGTGTTCTAAGCTTCTAAGTAAATCAACCAGTGCAATAAAAATCACATTGTCGTAGAAAAGAGTAAAGTGAATTCACAGCTAATATCCTGCCTTAAGCAAAATGAGGTAGGCTTGGAGCATGTGCAAAGGAGACAACTAATCTATACCCATGTGGGATGTGGTAAATGATGGGCTTTATCTACAAAAAACAACATTTCAGAAAGAAATTAACCATCAGGTGTGGGTGGGCAATTAACTCCAGACTGTGGAAGCAAGCTCTCTCCTGTAGAATATTCATTAACTCCTTTAATTAAAAAGTATTCATAGTTGCATAATTTAGGAGTGCTTTTCATATACTTCAAAAGGTTCTTGACAGTCTGTGAGTCACTCATAATTTTTTAAGAGAAGGAATTTTCTGTTGATATCAATTAACTATTGAGAAGCAGATTTACATCTCTAATTTTTCACACAAAAAACCAAGGAGATACGAAATATTTAGAACTGTAACATTCTCTTTGGAAAACATGTACTCATATTATCGAGCATCTCATTTGTTCTTCACTCATTTGTTCATTCATTCATTCATTCAAGCAATCAGTCAATACAGACATATTTTGGGCTGAGTGCTGTCCTAAGTAAGGCAAGGAGAGTGGTAAACAAGAGAGATGATGGTCCCTGCCCTCAACAGACACAACCACACCAGGAAGTCAGCCGACTGAATTAGTAATTTGAAATTTTCTGAAGGCTGGAAAAATCACGCAGAAAGTGTTAAGGACATAGAGGACTGACCTGGTGTGGTAGACAGAATCATGCCCCCCAAAGATGTGCATATCTTAATCCCCAGAACCTGTAAACATGTTGTTACATGGCAAAAGGAATTCTATGGATTTGATTAAGTTAAGGACCTTAAGATAGGGAGATTAACCTAGGTCATCCGGGGGGGCACAATGTAATCACAAGGGTCCTTAGGAGAGGGAGACAGGAGGGTGGGAATCAGAGAAGCTGTGGTGATGAAAGAAGAGGTCAAAGAGAAATCTGACAACGCCACACCGCTGGTTGGAAAATGGAGGAAGGGCCAGGAGTCATGGAGTGCAGATGGCCTCCAGAAGTTGGAAAAGCAAGGAAATAAATGGATTCTCCTCTAAAGCCTCCAGGAAGAATACAACCCTGACAAAGATTTGATTTTCTCCTGTGGGATTCATTTCAGTCTCTGTCTTTTAAGACTATAAATGTGTGTTGTTTTAAGCCACTAAGTTTGTGGTAATTTGTGACAGAAGCAATAGAAAATCAGTGTACCTGGGTTGCTGCTTTGGGGAATGAGGAGAGGTGGTGGGTGAGGGCAGGGAATTTGTTTTAGACTTCGGGATCCGTGAGAGCAGAAATCATGCCTGCTTTCTTCACCCTTGAACACGCAGCACTGGTCATTGTGCCCGGGACTTAATAGATGTTCAGTAAGTACAAGAAACATGGGCTGAGGCAACAGGACATTAACTAATTAACTCAGGAATGAGAGAACAGAACACATGGGGGGAGATCTGGAGGAGGAGGTGAAGGTAAAGCTGGCAAACCATAGCGTGAAGAGAGATGTGTGCAGGAGTGCCTCTGGGGCGTTCCCAAGTGACTACAATGCTTTGGGGACACAGTCTACACATGGTAACAGAAGATTTCTTCACATTTGAGCAATTTGTGTTTTCATTGAGATAAATATGGTGCTTGCCATCTTATAATTTATATAGCTTGTTTCATATATTTTGATTATTCAATCATGTGCTCAACAACAAATCTTCCCCTTCTGTGTAAATCATTGCGGGAGGGCATAGATTTTTAAATTGTCCCCCGTTTCCCACTCCCTTGCTCAGCTTTGTCTCTCTTTGGTTTAGTTACTTCCAGATTTATTTAGCATTCCCGCAAACCCACTGGACGTCTCCTGGACGTCTTATATTCCCCACTCTCCAAAGTAAAGTTACCTTCCCTTTTCACTCCCCACCCCCTCAGGTTCCACATCATCCCAGTGTGAGAGAGACAAAGCTTCAGAGTCATTGTTTTGCCCTCTCCCCTCCTCCAACACCCAAACAGTGCCAGCAGTGTTCATGACATGCTGAACTCTCTTTCAAATTCATCCTCTCCCTCTATTGTCATAACCTTGTGACCATTCAGACTGCTTTCAGACCAGTCTCTCCTGTCCCAGCTTCGAGCATCCCTTCTTGTATGCATGCCCACTGGCAACAGGGACCCAAGTCCCGCCTCTGTCCCTAACTGCACAATTCAGAGCAAGTTAATTATCCCTTATGGGCCCCAACTTATTCATCAGTAACATGAAGAGTATCCTATCACCTATTTGAAAGCGGAAGTGTAGTATTTACTAATTACCTATTTCAGAGTTATAAAGAGGAATGTCCTTTGAAAACTATCAAATGCTATACAGATATCGCCTATCCTTACAATTTTCATTCACTGACCAAGTGTTCATTGAACACAGAAGGATAATGCAATGAAAAGTTAAAATGTATTTCTTGCCTTAAACATCTAGTTAGAAGGAAAATATGCAGAAAAAGAACAAACTCTATAACCACTTAAGTCAATATGTGACTGAGTGAAGCATGTGGTATCTCTGCTTTTCTATTACTATGATCTCCATTTCACAGCTGAAGATACTGAATTCCAGGCTGTGCTGACAGCACGTTCCCCTGTATGGGTCTGGTTGACTTCTTTTTATACTTAATGGGATTGCCAAGCAGTGTGTCCTTCAATTTTCTTTTTACTTTTCTGTTAAATCTTGAAGACAGTATAAGGTCTGGATTGGCAGATCGAGGAGATAGTTCTGTTCAGGAGAATCCAAATAAAGGCTCGGAGCCAGGGATGACTGAATTAGATACCGGGGGGCCGTGAGCTGATTTATCTAACTTGGATGGAGGATTTGTGTAATGTGGAATGAAAGAGAAAGCAGTATAAGAAGATAAGAAAGGGCTTTAGGTGCCCTAAAGGGCTGAGGAGGGGGCACTGGGCCTACAGAAGGGAAACTTCATGATGAATCATGTGACAGATTTTAAAGTAAAGGTGATTTAAGATTCATCTGTCATTACACGACAGAATGAAGTCAGGACGGCAATTACCTCTCAGCTTGCATGTCAACACCAAGCATTCACAGTAGCTTCCCGCAGCCCTGGGTGGAAAAGTTCTCAGGCTACCTTGGCTCATAGGAGGAAGCGCCTTGACCTATTAGTTCTGTCTGAGGTGAGCATGGGACGCTGGGTATTTTCTATCCATGGATTAAAACCCGGACTCTCTCATGGCAGGAAAAAAAAATTCGAATTCATTTTGAACATGATTAAGGACAGAATCAGAGTTGCAGAGGTGAAAATTTAAAGGTAATAAAACCAAGAGTTATAGATTTTAGTAATTAATTAAAGCACAGGGAGGTGGGGCACCTGGGTGACTCAGTCAGTTAAGTGTTGGGCTCTTCATTTCAGCTCAGGTCATGACGATCTCATGGTTCCAGAGTTTGAGCCCTGCACTGGGCTCCAAGCTGACAGCGCAGAGCCTGCTTGGGATTCTCTCTCTCTCTCTCTCTCTCTCTCTCTCTCTCTCTCTCTGCCCCTCCCCCAAAATAAATAAACAACAACAAAAAATAAAGCACAGGGAGGGGAGGGCAGGATGGTGTTTCTGAACAAGAAGGAGAAATAGGAGGACCGAGGATACTCTGGAGTGTCAGAGGACAGGAGGAGGATGCTAGAAGAAACATTCTGATCAACTAGTTCTGACTATTACAGAAGGGACACAACAAAAGTGATGGTGCCCATTAGTTGCTGCTCTGTGAAAAACGGGCCTGGCCTAGTGAGGCAGAGGTGACAACACTCTTAAAAGTTTCCAGGGGCACCTGGATGGCTCAGTCAGTTGAGCGTCCGGCTCAGGTCATGATCTCGTGGTTTGTGGGGTTGAGCCTGGCTTTGGGCTCTGTGCTGACAGCTCGGAGCCTGGAGCCTGCTTCGGATTCTGTTCTCCCTCTCTCTCTGCCTGTCCCCCGTTCATGTTCTCTCTGTCTCTCTCTCTCTCTCTCTCTCTCTAAAATTTTTTGAGAATTTTTTCTTAAAGTTTCCAGATAAGCAGGAGAATAAGACATTCAATAAATGATCATTAAATAAGTACTATACCAGTATTATGTAGGCATTCTTTGAGAACATGAGGCAGGATGAAGTACATTTACCACAAAGAGTTAGAAAAGACCAGGGGTGCCTGGGTGGCTCAGTTGATTAAGTGTCCAACTTCAGCTCAGGTCATGATCTCATGGTTTGTGAGTTCAAGCCCCGCCATCAGGCTCTGTGCTGACAGCTCAGAGCCTGGAGCCTGCTTCAGATCTGTGTCTCCCTCTCTCTCTGCTCCTCCCTTGCTCTCACTCTGTCTCTCTCTCTCTCTCAAAAAAAAAAAAACAGTAAAAAATTAAAAAAAAAAAAAAAAAAAGAGACCAGAGAAGCTGACATCTGAGCTACATCTCTGTTGATGTGGGGTCAATGCCATTGATTCATATATTTATATAACATTTATTTTATTCCATTCAATATGTTATATATTCATTCAGAATATATTTTATATGGTAATATAATAAACATTATAATATGTTTTCCTCTTATATAGACATTCTACATGTTCTTTTGCCATTGTACTGTTAATGGATATTTCAGTTGTTTCTCGATTTGGGGAATTATAAAGAAAGCCTATCCTTCTTTATACAATCTTGTATATGTTTCCAGATACAAATATTAACAGATTCCTTTTCCTATTGTCTTTAGAAGTACAAAAATTAATATGTCAGCATCTTCTGTTTTTTGAGTTTATGTAAAAGGACTTGGAATTTTATGGAATTGTTCTTTTTTACCCTACTACATTTTATATAAGACATTCAATTTCCTTTATTGTATAAGTATACCAAATAATAAGCATATCAAATAAAAATTCAATTGCATAATACACCACAATTTCTGTGTTTATCTGCTACCTACTCTGGAAATATGGGTTGGTTTCAGGTTTGGACAGTTACAAATACTACTGTTGTGAACATGCTTGTTTTTGTAATTTGCTGTATACAGGCTCTCATTTCTTCATGTTGTCTGAGTAGGAGTGGAATTGGCGGTCAGAGGGTAGGTATATCTTTAACTTTACACAATTTTGCCAAACTGTTTTCCAAGGCAGTTGTCATAGTTTACACCTCCACCAGCATTGTGGGAGACTTTTTGTGCTACATCCTCAGGAACCCTCGGCATCCTCATACTTTTAAATGTTTACCAATAAACCACATAGATATATACGCACATATACATGTATATATTAGTGGGTAAGTGCAAATTAAATCCCCTATTTCTCCAGTAATTACTGCGAATGACAGTCAAGCATATTCTTACATGTTTGCTGGTAAATTTGAAAATGGCTGTTCACGTATTTTACCCATTTCTATTGGGTCGTCTACCTTTCGTTATTCATTGATTTGTAGAGGAGTGCAGCCCCTTGTCCACATTATGTGTTCTACCTATTCTTCCTCTCTGGCTTATCTTCTCATGCTTTATATGGTGGCTTTCGTTGAACAAAAACTTAAAAATAATCTAGTAAAGCTTAATGGTCATTTTCTTTATGCTTAATGCTTTGCATTTCTTGTGTATTTTCTCCTGTCTTCTCCTCTAAATTTATATTTTGTCTACCACTCTTAGGACTTTGATTCACTGGGTACTGACATGGAGATATGGTGTGTGAATTACAGTGAATGATTTCATTCATTATAAGTACACAATTGTCTCATCATTGTATATTAGCAAGACTAACCTTTCCCTACTGCTCTGCAATGCCATTTTGTCACAAATCAAACATCAATAAGTGTGAGATTTTTCTACCCTTCTGGGCCCTCTCCTTTGTCCTATCGATCTGTTAATTTATCTTGGAACCAGTACCACACTGCATTGATTATTAGAGCTTTATAACATATCTTGAGAGTTAAGAAAACGTTCTCTCATACACTTCACATATTTCATGAGTGTCTTGCCTATTCTTGGCCTTTTGAGTTTCCAAACAAAATTTAGAATAAGCTTGTCGATTGCCATTTAAGTGTCCTAGTGGAATTTTAATAGGAATTACATTTATATTTATAAATAAATTCAACATAAATAAAACTGACATTTCTTCAATATTAAGCAATCTAATGGACATGGTAATTTGCTTCTATTTATTAATAAACACCATTTACTTAAGTATTGCGAGTATTTTTAATACTTTGTAACAAAGTTTACACTTTTCGTTCTGTGTAGGCATACACATCTTTACTTAAAATTTACTTCTAAAAGAAAGCAGGAGGTGAGATAGAAGGAGGAAGACGAAGAAGGGAAGGAGGAGAAGAGGAAGGGAGAGGAGAAGGAGGAGCTGGGGAGGAGAAAGAACATGGAGGAAGGAGAAAGACAGAAGTAGAAATAAGAGGAGGTGTGGGGAGAAGGGCAGAAAAGGAGGAGGAGGAGCAGAAAGAGAAGGAAATGAGGAGCACAGCAGAGGGAGGTCCAGTGGCAGGAAGAGGAAAGAGGACCTATTCTCTGGTCTATATTCAAGTCAGAACACTTTAATTTTTTTTTTTTTAAGCTAACTCACCATTGCAGTTGCCATTGGATAGAGAATTGAGCAACGTGTTTTGTTCACACTGAAATGAAAATAAATATAAGGAAGAATAACATTATAAAAATTCATTTCTGTCCCTGAAAACAGCACATTTTTCTTTTCTCCATAAACAACAAAAAACTAGGCTCTGATAATATTTTCCATTAGTCTTTTTTTTTTTCAGAATGATAAATACAACAAAACTGAAATAATAAAATAATCAATGGTTCTAAGTATTTATTAACTTGGTAGATAATTTATGTTACCAAGTCAGACTATCTTGTTTAGAACATTTTCTGCAAGACTAAGTTTGTTTTGATTTTTGATCAAATTAAACGTTTGCATGTGTTTTCGTGTAGTGTATCCAATCAGAAATTAACCTCATTAACACAACATTCCCTAACAGAGAGGCATTGACCATATATTCCATATTATATTAGAGTTAACTGTTCACCGGCAGCTCCATGAAAATGCCTGAGAAACATTATTGATCTATGGAAATGCTGGAAAATGAAAATAATCCTTTATTCTACAATTAAAGTTCTTTGAAATTGTCAATAATTGATGCCTCTAATGAGATCGCATGCTACCTACTTCTCAAAAGATTTATTGTCATTATTGTTGTTGATGATGATGACGATGATAGAAGTTGACATTTTTGACTACCTACTATATACCAAGGACTTTATGTTAATTATTTAATCCTCAGAACAATCCTATGGAGTTGCTAATCTCATTTTCCATAGGAGGAAGCTAAAGATTGCAAAGGTTAAATAACTTGACCAAAGTCACAAAGTGAGAGAGAACCTGGGCTAAAACCAAAGCTCCTACCTTTCCGTTCAGAACCTCAGGCTCCCAACCACTACATTCTACTGCTTCTCATGCGAAATCCATTTCTTCCTCAAGGCTGACTAGAGAACATCTATTTTCTCTTCTTGATACCCAGAGATGCAGCTCATATACTTTAATTCTGGCTCTGACAGTTATCAGCTATATTTCCCCCAGGTATTTTACAGTTCTGAGTCCCAATCTCCCTTTTTTGTAACATTCACGTAATGCCACTTATATCACGGGGCTGGTGATGATTAAGTAACAGCCTAATTAAAAGGACTAGCCTCTGAGAGACATTCAAAGAATGTGAGTTTCCTTTCCCTGCTCTTATTTTTAATCCCGTCTGAAATCTGTGCAAAAGAATTTCAAGTAATTTATGTAGATACTCCACCCTCAGAGAGGTGAGGCCTAACTCCACACTCTACCTGTGGGCTGCACATAGCAATTTGCTTCCAAAGACTACCATAAGGAAAGGGTAGAAACAGAGTAACTTTACACCGGGGAAACCTGACAAATCCTACCCCAGGTAGGTGACCAAGGTTAACAACAGAGATACATCATATTGATAGTATATACCTTTGACATGATATGATGAAAATGGAACTTCATCTCTATAGTTTTATTCCTAAAACCCCATATCCCTGATCTTACCATGCTAAATTTCAGTAGAGGGGCATTCTACAAAATACCTGAACAATTCTACTCAAACTGTCAAGGTGAGCAAAAATAGAAAAGTCTGGGAAACTGTCACAGGGAAGCAGAATCTAAGGAGACAGGACAACTAAATGTAATGTGATGTCCTGGATGGAATCCTGGAACAGAAAAGGACATTTGGCAAAACTAAAGAAACCAGAACAAAGCAAGAACTTTAGTTAATGATAATGTATCCGTTTTGGTTCATTGATTGTAACAAATATGTTACACTAATGCAAGATGTTAATAACAGCAAAAAACTGTGTGGTGCAGGGTATAGAGGAATTCTCTGTACTAACACTTCTCAACTTTTTTGTAAGTCTAGAAGCTTTCCAAAAAAATAAGTCTATCAAAAAAAAAAGCCTTGTTTAAGCAAAAGAAACTTTTGGATAAGCAGCAGATTGAAACTTGCTTTGTAAAGTGAGGTCACAAAATGATGACTATTACGGGAGTATCTATAACCTATACAATAATGAACATGAATCCAATAAACACTAAGACTCTGAGATCCTCCTGAGTTTCTATATTTAGGAAGATATTTAATAATGATATATAGGAAGTATATTGTTGCAGTATAACAAAACAGGAAATCCTTTTTCAGTTTGTGTTTTGAATATGATGCGATTCTTCTTGCCCCAGGATGTTTTAAATGCCCTTCCATTACCACCATCTGTTGAAAATGTAACTGTGAGAGGAGACCAAGGCCCCAGCAGAGCACCCTACTCTAGGAACTGTGGACCACTATGCAGAGCCCTATAAAAGGAGTAAAGCTGCAATAGAAATTAATTGATGCAGACTCGTGACTGTAAACTGAACTTGGAACAGGTGCATGGTCCTTAAACAAGAAGTTGATATCCTAGGCGGACAGCGCGTGACAAGGATGATATGAGATGCCCCATAGAGCATCCATGCTACCCAAGACCACCCATTCAACCATTCTGAAGAAAGGTCTATTCGTGATTCCTCAGATAGCAGACCTTCCAGATTACCATCTGAATGCTTATTGTACCCTTCGAAACTCACAGTATGTAAATACACACAATATTTGCATTATTCTCATAGTGAAATGTCCTCTCAAGAAATCATTCCTTATCATTATAGTTCTGAGTGAAAGAATCCCTTTGGATGTCATTATGTACCAGTAACCCAGATTCAATGAACAGTACTGGATTATCAGACTCAAATTTCTGAAGTCCCAAGTTGGTAAAATCATGTATGTGGTACCTCCTCACAGAAGGCTGTGTCAGTGAGGTTTATTTCTGACTTCATATGCTACAAGATGAGCATATGCCGATTGTCGATTCTAAAAACAAGTTGGAACAACTTTAGTCTTGCAGGAGAATATTCTAAGGAAAATATTGTCAACTATCAAAAAATAACTACTTATAAGAATAGTCACATCAGATACTCCACTAGACATGATAAGGCCTACAAAGAATCATATAATTTCAAGAAGTAAATCTACACTTTGGCAAAATAAGACCACAAAGTTCTCGTGGGTTCATTAGGTTATTTGGAAGCCCGGACAAATTTTCCCACAATACTGTTGTGCATGGTGGTTGTCAGCTTATGTCAGCCACAGGAACCTACCTATCTCATAATACAGCTAAAAAATGTACTTTTTTAAGGCTTTAAAAAAAGAGGCCTTGTGGGGCGCCTGGGTGGCTCAGTGGGTTAAGTGTCTGACTTCGGCTCAGGTCATGACCTCATAGCTCGTTAGTTGGAGCTCCACATTTGGCTCTGTGCTGACAGCTCAGAGCCTGGAGCCTGCTTCAGATTCTGTGTCTCCCTCTCTTCTGCCCCTCCCCTGCTCACACTCTTTTTCTCTCCCTCTCCCTCCCTCTTTCTCTCTCTCTCTTTCTCTCTCTCTCAAGAATAAATAAACATTTAAAAAATTTAAAAAATAAAAATAAAAAAGAGGCCTCATATCCAACGTGAACAGCTAGGAATGTATATCCACCTTTGGCATGAGTGCAAGTTCTTCTCAATCCAAAATCACAGGTGGTTTCCTAATAATCTGAAGAAAGTGACATCCTAAAGAGCACAGTGAAAGGAAAAGGCAGGGCTGGAGATACACAGGCAGGGCCAGCCTTGTGGGCTTGCAACCTGTGTAGTTACACGGGGTCCTATGCTTAGAAGGGTCTTCTTCTTCGTTTAATGCTCTCTATTGCCATCTTGAAATTCTTAGCAACTGTTGAACAAGGGAACTCATATTTTCATTTTGCATTGCACCCAGCAAATTTTTATAACTGATTCTGTATTTAGGGCCTCTATGGTGTGGATCAGTATGAGGCCCAGAGACAGAAGCATAAAGCTGCAAGGAACAGGACTGAGTTACTAAACAACTCCTGAGCCACTAGAAATGAGAGAGTTAGTGCCTCCTATGTACCTAAGTGACTGGGGATAATACACACTCAAGGATATAAGAGAATGAGATCTTTGTAATCTGGAGTAGTCATGGAAAGCTTCATGGAGAGGCTATTATTTGCATTCAGTCAAACTAATAACATTAACTAATGTTTTATAGTATTGAGTAGGCCAGGCAGTATTCTAAGTGCTTTCCATATATTAACTCATTTAATCATCCTGATAATAGATAAGGAAACTGAATCACAGAGGGTTTAATAATAAACTCAGTTAAGTTCTTGCAAACTCAAGCAGCTCAGTTCCAAAGTCCATGCTAAGGGGCTTAAGGATTCAAATAATTACAGGTAGCTATTTACATAAAATCATCCTAATACACATTTGATGTCTCTGTAAATTAAGATAACTTGTGGAGATGAAGAATGCTAGTTTTTTATAATAGTAATATAATGATGGCAACAGTTTATGCTTCTCTGAAGTCATTTATCATATTCTATCTCTTTTAAATTTGGATCTGACTCTTCTTTCTCTTGGTAAAAAGGTCATTTAAAATAAATGATTTGTCTTTTTATTTTTCTCAGGGTTATAGTACCTAGTGCACATGTCTACTATATATATGTTGAATGAATGAATAAATGAACAAAGGAATGAATGACAGTGATTACCTAAAAACTAACTATAAGAACCAAATAAAAAGTATAATACAATATAAGTTTTGATGAGGGAGTGGTTTCCAAAGACTCTTGTATATATTCCATGATACAGATCTTAGTATCACAATATAAGGTTATTTGTAGTACAGTAATAGGAACTAGCTTTCCTACCTTGCTGATATCATCCAGTAGCTGGTTGTTGGCATTTTCCTTTTGGATTATATTCATTAGATCAGCATGAAACTTCTTTGCATTCAGGAAAACAAGTGGGTTGTTTATTGAGATAATTTTCACCTGCTGAAGAGTTTCCTTTTGGAGGAGAATAGGAATAAATTCAGAGTTCTGATTGAAATAAGAGGATAAGTCTATCCAAACAGTCTAAATCTTACAAATCCAGATGTCACTCAACGATGGAAGAATCTCTTAGCCAAGGTTTTCATTATTAAAATTTATTTGGAAAAGTTAATATACTATCATGCTTCTTCAGAAAAATATGTATTTCCTGTTTCCTAAGAAATATTAATAACCATGAGATGAGTCTGCATCTTTTCAGAAAATGGCATTTATTCCCACTGATTTGGGGGAGGCAACACCCTAAGATATCCAAAGAGTACCAGGAAGACCTACTCTTCCAAAAGTACCTCTTCCATACAATCTAGAAACTAAAAATTCATTCACTTAACCATCAGTATTTTTTTAATGAAAATATGTCCTAAACTATCAACTGTCAGTCATTTGCCTCATAATGATATAGCTTTCTTTTGGCTGGAATTATAACAAGGGGCTGACAGTCCTAATTAGGAGAAAGAAACCAAGAGATAGTATCTGGAAGGTAGTTTCACTTTGGGCAGGCCTAAATTACACTGGATTGCTGGGATGCAGGTAAGAGATGCAGGAAGGGAGAAGGAAAGTTTCCAAGTAAAAGGTGCCTGTTCTGGCCATTTCCCGGGTCTTCCTGGCAGCAATTGCTGATATGCAACTCAGACCAGGCTCTCCACGACATTTGGGGCAGGGGTCTGACCTAGAAATGGAGAAGATGGTGAATTCTGTCTAATAATTCCTTACCAACTAAATAAAGCAATACTCCTTCAGGCTTTAGTACTTGCATAGAAGAGAAAGCCCAAGGATTAGTGAAGCAGACAGGCAGATAAAGAACGATAAAAACAAACAAAACACAACATTAGGTATGTGAATTTGGACAATTCATTTGACGACTCTCAGCTTCCTCATCTTTTAAAGTAGGTAAAATTTTAAACTACATAATCTCAAAAAGTTTCCATAGCTACGCAACTGATTAAACTCTAGAAAGTGAGATTTGCTACAAGTAAACAATTTCAGAAAACAAAAACTTATCAAATTAACTTTTAGTCAAGAGTAAATCTCTTACAGAGAGAGACAAATCAAGAAACAGACTTTTAATTATAGGGAATAAACTCATGGTTACCAGAGGGGAGGAGGTGGGGGTTGGGTGAAATAGGTGATGGGGACTAAGGGTGCACTTGTGATGAGCACCGGGTGACGCAGGGAAGTGTTGAATCACTGTAGGTACACCTGAAACTAATATTACACTGTATGTTAACCAACTGGAACTTAAATAAAAACTTAAAAAAAAAAGAATAAATCTCTCACAAACCAAAAATAAAACCATGCTTGGGCTTGTCATATTTAGTTACCACAAAGCCCCACATCTTAAGATCGACCCACCAATCACATCACATGATTTGGCCAGTATGTTGTTTTGAGTTAAGAGAATTTGTTTAAATAGCACGTATTGGTTGAGGAATAGAGATTCAACTTGTGTCAGGAAAGAAACTCTCAATGGGGTTGAGCTCACCCCCCAACGAGGTGTCCCAAGCTCAGATGTGTGTTTCATGTGAAGCAGGTGGAAAGCACGGATGGAGGAGAGGAGTGACAGAGCACTGCCATGTGTGAAGTTAGCTAAAAACCCCACCTAACAGCTCATGTTCCAATCTTGCTCTTAGTTTTCTTTTCCTCCTAGTTTTGATACAAACCATTAAATAGTTAGTGAATTGTAGTGTTCTAATAAAATTAAGCTGTCCATGTGACAGTTATGATTCAGGTGTGTGACTACACTGGAAATAGTCAAGGTTTAAAGATATGGAAGAATTTTGGCATGTTTATCTTCCTACAAATCCTCTCATTCACTTTCCCACATGTTTAGTCCGAGAAGAAGGTACAGGTTAGATAGAATTTATTAACCAGTAATCTTTAAGCTGAAAAATGGTCAAACTCATATTGTGTTTCAAACCTAACAATGTCAAGGCTAATGTACACAGCTGTACGTGTAGGGTGGATACAGACTTTAGGGACCCTAGAGCCAGTTTGGGACTTTCTGTAAGCACTAAATTCTCGTGGAAAATTAAAAAAAGAAAAGAAAAGAAAAGAAAAGAAAAAAGAAAAGAAAAGAAAAGAAAAGAAAGGTATCATTGGTGGAAAACTTGAACCTGGGACCGTCTTAGGGCTCTGAACTCTAGTAGGCCTCTATGAAGTAAACTTTTTCACACTTAGTAAAAACACAAGCCAGGAGCACCTGGGGGGCTCAGTGGGTTAAGCATCCGACTTTGGCTCAGGTCATGATCTCACGGTTCTTGGGTTCAAGCCCCACATCAGGCTCTGTGCTCACAGCACAGAATCTGAGCCTGCTTCAGATTCTGTGTTTCCCTCTCTCTCTGCCCCACCCCCGCTCATGCTCTGTCTATGTCTCTCAAAAATGAATAAATGTTAAAAAAAATCTAAAAACACAGCCATAATGTATACAAATATTGAGTCACTATGTTGTACAACTGAATCTAATACAATAGTGTATGTTAATTATCCTTCAATTTAAATACACACACACACACACACACACACACACACACACACACATTTCCCTGAGTGTCACAGAAAGACTCCTGGTGCTACTTCCTACTTCTAATCTACTCAGAAATACTCTGACAATTGGTCCTTCTGGTGGGAGCCCAGTTCTCTTTGTTCTGAGGGCAATCATAAGGTACCAAAACAAGTACATATGAAAAAGAGAGGGGAAAAAAAGGTTACCCAAGCACTTACAAAGCAGGTTGAAAGTGAGGCCAATTTTTTAATTGCTAATATTTAAGTCAACATTTTTTCCTCACTTTAAACTTCTTTTGGTCATCCTTCAGAACAAGAAACTAGAGCTCAAACACAACTGGCCTGCCCAAGCATGGACAGGGTAAGACAATTTACATAAGCTGTTTCCTTAAAAAGATGGCCTCTGTGCAAGAAGCCAATCCTATTGGCACTCCATAACCATTCAATTACCCTCTGCTAATAATACAATCTCACTGACTGTGTTAAAAATAATAAAAGCAATAGCATGATCCCACCTTGCTTTATTTCCTTCCCTATTCCCTATCTTCTTCCATCATTTAATTAGGAATAGACTGTTTAGTTTGACTATTTTATGCAACTTAGCTAGTAAAATAGAGGTTTCCAATGCCTCAACTAATGTGGGCCATGATTCCAAGTGAGATATAATTCTAGAAACCATGCTATCATCTTCTCTGAATGCTAACACAAGATTTTTTTGTTGTTTGTTAATTTGTTGTATGTCAACTGCTACAAGTATGGTGGTCACGCATACCACTGAAAATTCATGCTAATTAAAAATAAGATAATCATGTATTTAAAGTCATACTTATGGTACCTTAAAGCTATCTGAACTACAAATATTGTTAATAATTACACAAAGGAAAAGAAAACTAAACTTACACCATCCGTTTCTGTCTTCACTTTAAATTCCATTTCTTTCATGTTTTTTATACTCAGAGTCTTTGCTCTAGAATTCAGGCAGACAAAAAATAAAATGTCACTTCCTGATCACTACATTAAGAATGAAAATGCAAAAAGGATGTCATTTTATCTTAACAATTAGAACATACCCATAATAGTTAAAATTTTATATCGTATTTGTGCATAAAACATGGGTAAATCTCTATTTCTCTGGGATTCTCAGGAATAGAGTGTAACACTAGAGACATCTAAGTAGAGATTAATAAATACAATTGACCTCATCTGGGTTCCCAGAGCCCCATCTCTATAAGCCACAAGAGGCAGATTGACAAAAAGAATTGTAAGAGAGTATATGGTGTTTGGGGAAATCTTGTTTTAGGGGAAAAAGAAGTAAAGAGAGAGTCAATGGCAAGATAGGACCAGATACTGATGAATCTACACAGACAGATTTCTATAGAAGCCTTTTTATAGAATCGACACAGATAAAACGTAAAAATTTTTGAAGTATATTATTTCACAAAGAATTTCAAGAGAAGGATGAGACATGAGTAGAAGCATTATCAGATGATGAACACTGAGAAAGTAGAAAGAGAATTGGTCAAAATAGGGGAATGGCTTACAGATATGCAGTAACAATCTTCAATATATGATCTAGAATTCTTCAGTAAATTATCTAGAAGAAATCTTTATATGTATAAAAATCTGGCTTCTGAAAAATTAAATTTACTGAAGTTATTTAATTTTCTAAATGATCTAGATTTTATATGGTCACTGAATAATATGTCCCCCTCACTTGACTAAAAAAAAAAAAACAAAAAAAAAACAAAAAAAAACCAAAAAAAACCAGCTCCATGATACCCTGTTTGGCTATGAGTTAATTTACTTTGATATCAAGATTTTATATACTCTATAGTGTGGACAAGATATTTCTCTTACTTAAAACCAATACTGTTATGTATCACTACATAGATAAAACCTTTTCTTTTCATCTCTAATTCTCTGATGCCAAGTAAAACATGAGAATAGCACTAAATATTCCACACAAATAAAAGTAACTGGCAATACCATACTTTGCTACTGTGTCAAAACAAACAGCATTTAAGTGAGATCTTACCTTGGGAAGCGACCAATCACGATAGCTATGGTGCAGACCACACCAAACAACAGCCCCACGTTGGCAGCAAAGCATATTGTAAATACGTATGTACTGACCCAGATGCCCTAGAAGAGAAACAGGAAACCGAAGATGCAAGTCCTTTGGTATTCTCTCCTCTTATGATCGTTAAATTTCTCGCCATCTTATTCTATAGCATTCCTGTAAACAAAACCCTCAGCAAGAACAGATTATTTAAAAAGTGGTGAACAGAAGCCCAGGAACACAGAAACAAATCCTGGTCCCATGAGACTCTCAGCAGGCAAAGGTGGGGAAAAGGCACATTCTTTTATTTCTAGAAACTGCCAGCCCTTAGTTCAATCCCCAACAACACTTTATTTAAATATCTGTAAATAACTGGTTGATGTGTACGATTCAAAAGCATTGCCGTAATTTTCCACTGTTTTCTCATTTAATGTAATAATACTACAAGCAATTGTTAGCAGATTTTTGGTCATTCCCAACAATTTCTGTTTTCTAGGATTCCTATACAAAGAACTAATGTAGTAAGACCCTCAAGCCCTAATGGTTAAAACAACTGACTCAAATACTACCAAGGCCACCTTTAGATCAGCTACTCTAAAGATCATTATACTTTTATTTGCAAGAGCCAATTTCTTATGAAATTCTGAAGCTAAAAAATCTGACCCAACCTAGCCCTTGGAAATATTTCAGAAGATGGCAAGAAAGATCTTTTTCTCCTTTAGTTGGGATTCCAACATTATCGCAGTTTTGTCCACCACCTGAAATTATAATCAGCAACCAAATATTGTATATAGTTGACATTTCTAGGTTTGTTACTGACAAAAAAAATCTTTAAAAGCAAAATAATTTGTGAAATCCAGAAGGTTGTATTTTTTAAACAGAAAATCCTGCATTTATCAAA
Source organism: Prionailurus viverrinus (assembly GCF_022837055.1). Classification (NCBI taxonomy): domain Eukaryota; kingdom Metazoa; phylum Chordata; class Mammalia; order Carnivora; family Felidae; genus Prionailurus; species Prionailurus viverrinus. The sequence continues at coordinate 38,757,021 of NC_062578.1, read as the reverse complement.
TTGTAGACCAACAAAATATTCAAACTCTTTCCCTCAAATTATCTGCATTACTTTACCTATGCATACAATTCCAAGTTGACTTCTTTCTGTCCTAATGTCTATATTATCACTTTAAAACATCTTCAACAACCTAATTCAATTTATTTGCAAATGAAAAAGTTAGAAACTTTTTTATCTAATCTGACTATAGCACAGATTCTTGTGGTGCTGGGTGAGACCAGTTTGAAGCAAATGTTTCTAAATAGCATTTTTTACTCAAAATGCTTTTCCTTTGTATTATTTATCTTAAATGGAGCTTGAACTGTTTTTCACGATGGGTTATTTTGAAAACCTAAGCCGTTGGACACAAATGGAGGGATTTTTTACCTAGAAAATTCTTTTTGATATAGAACAACCATTCTGGAGTAAAAAAGAAAATATACCATTTTTTAAGTGTATGTATTTATTTATTGTGGGGGGGGGGGAGGAAGGGGAGGGACAGAGAGAGAGGGAGAGATAGAATCCCAAGGAGGGTCCATGCTGTCAGTGCAGAGCCAGATGCGGGACTTCATCTCATGAACGATGAGATAATGACCTGAGCCAAAATCAAGAGTCAGACACTTAACTGACTATGCTAACCAGGTGCCCCAAGAAAATATATCTTAAGTGTTCCCATGTTCAGATCCATCACCAAGAAATGTAATGCTAAGTTAGCACTTATTATGACATCATCCTCAGCCTGTCATCCTATAGGTAGACATGGAGATGTTTTTCCTCTAGTCAGGCAAAAAGACAGTCATTTGAGTCTTATATTTGTGTAAGTGTAATGTTTCCTCCCTAGTGTATTACAGTATGCTTCATCCCATACAAAATAAGGCTGCAAGTTTTTGACCATTACTTCAATTTGCCATGATTGCTTTGTTTCTTACTCATCTCCTAATACTGACTGAACCGCCTGGGTGTGGCAGAACAAGACCTCACCAAAAGCTTGTAAGTCCCAATTCCTCATGGCCAACCTCCATGATTCAATATAGCATAGGGAACTGAGGATCCTGGTCCCTGCCATTTAAAAAACCGCAGGGCCCAGAGGCCTTGATTTATCAAAGCAACCAAAAATTTTGGTACCATCTGGTTCTATTTTTAAAGCATATTTACTTTCCCACAACATCATCTATTGTGAGTTAGGTTCCCATTGCTTAGTTGTTTCCCAGGGCTACATTTATAGTTTTGAAAAAAATATCAAATGTAAATTAACAACATAGACCAGTAAATAGTTCCATTGGTTAGAGTAAGTCCCCACATGGTTCTGTAACAATTTCAACTAAAGATCCAAGTGTTGTTTTTCAGTTATAAGGAATTACTTAACTCTCAGTCCCGTATTTTTTCATTATGTGTTACCACCTGATCCCTTCTCTACTGGTACTGATAGCCTCTAAACACAAGGTAACCCCAAAGCTGACCTCAAGTCGAAAACACATAAATACATAAACCCTTGCACCATTGAGCAGCTACTCAATCGCTTTACCTCTTCCTGGTCTGTTTTGGTGATTGATACACATTATTGTATTTCTGTAGCTGTGAATTCTATTCTTACTGTTCAGTTACTCAAACTCAGCTCTGAGCTAATAAGTCAGGCCTCATTTTGGATTCCTATTCCCTCATTACTTCAGGGTTTTGATCTATAACTCAAAGTGGAATCAGTATTCAACTGTAAAAAATTTTAAAGAAATAAAAATTTTTAATTTTTCATGTGATGACTGCTCACATGACTTTTTTGAAAATTTTTTTTGAATTTTTTTTTACATTTTTTAAAATTTATTTTTGAGAGACAAAGAGAGGCAGAGCACAAGTGGGGAAGGGGCAGAGAGAGAATGAGACACAGAACCCGAAGCAGGCTCCAGGCTCCGAGCTGTCAGCACAGAGCCCGATGCGGGGCTCGAACTCACAAACCGTGAGATCATGACCTGAGCCGAAGTCAGACGCTCAACTGACTGAGCCACCCAGGTGCCCCTCACGTGACTTTTTAAAATTTCAACCTTCAAATTATTTTACATATACACACATCTTTGGTAACTCCACATCCATGATATTTTAGACATATTCTATCTATTGAATAATCTGGATGTATTCTACCTTGGGTAATGTAACCTATATCCAAAAAGTCTATGTAATATTCTGACAATAAGTGCTCTGCCCAGATCATATCCAGATCACCCACAGCTTCTCACTGTTGTTCCTTAGCAACTAAGAGATACCTGTCCACTTCAATCTTAGGAGGGCTTTGTCAAACTAAACCCAATGTTTCATTCAACCATCATGCGTTTGCTATATCCTCGTCACCTTTCTCAATCATACTTTTTGCCCACACCACACTATTTACTCCAAATTTTCAACTATCACCTCTACATAGAGACTACCAATTCTGAGCTATTAAACCATTTATCAAACTGTCTACCAATACCATCAAACCCAATATGTCCAAATGCAAACTCAATAACTTCCCCCCCAAATCTCCCCTTCCTTCAATGTTCTTTCTGTTACATTACTAATATTCTTCAAGACACTACAATCAGAGGGGCGCCTGGGTGGCTCAGTCAGTTGAGCGTCTGACTTCGGCTCAGGTCATGATCTCGTGGTTTGTGAGTTCGAGCCCCGCGTCGGGCTCTGTGCTGACGGCTTGGAGTCCGGAGCCTGCTTCGGATTCTGTGTCTCCTCCTCTCTCTGCCCCTCCCCTGCTCATGCTCTGTCTCTCTCTGTCTCTCAATGATAAATAAACATTAAAAAAAATTTTTTTTAAGACACTACAATCAGAAACTATGGAATCATATTTACTTTCTCTTCTTTTATCTACTTGTCCAATCACTTCCCAAGTCCTATCAATTATTAATAAAAACTTATCTCATACGATACCATCTTCTCAATTCACTGAGACTGCCCTAAGTCACACTTTACTATGTCTTGCCTAGACTATTCTGACAGCCTATTAACTTCCTGCTTTTGTTATCAGCACTGTAAGCCATTTGCCATACCGCTGCCAGGATTATATTTTTAAGTATAGATTTGGATAGCAGATTTAGATAGTATATTAAAGGCATTTTTAGTCTACTACCTTCTATTAAAATCCGTCCAAAACAATATAAAGAATGAATGTATAGGGAGGAAAACCCAGTTTCAATGAAACAAGAACATGGTCACGACTCTTAACTATAAAATATGGTGTAGGATGCCTGGGTGGCTCAGTCAGTTAAGCGTCTGACTTCAGCTCAGGTCACCATCTTATGGTTCGTGAGTTCAAGTCCTGCGTCCGGCTCTGTGCTGACAGCTTAGAGCCTGGAGCCTGCTTTGGATTCTGTGTCTCCCTCTCTCTCTGCCCCATCTCTGCTCATGCTCTCTCTTTCTCTCTCTCAAAAATAAACGTTACAAAGATTTAAAATATTGTGTATATTTGACAAATACTGTGAAATTTGGATGGTATCAAGGAGGACACTGGAAGCCAACACATTTACCCTCAAATTTCAATCAACTATAGATTTCTTGAAATGAATGTAACGGCTTTTTAAATTCTATATAGTAATATTTTGATGAGAGCTCTAAGCTCTTGGGGCAATGGTGGGCCACCACAGAAGGAAATGCATGCATCTAATCTGTATTTGATACCATAGAAAGAAGTGCAGCAAAATGAAATGCCATTTGTATCGTTTGCATCCTTGCTTCCTAAGAGTAGGAGACTGACAGAGGTGAAGCAAGGTGAAGAATGGAGAGAAGGCAGCAAGTGTCAGGTCACAAGAGAGCCTGTGATTGTGAGGCTTTGTTTCAACAAGGGCCAAATCTTCTGATGACATACCTACATCAGAGCTGTGGGATGCTCTAGTGCCCTTCCCACATTATTTTTCAGCAAACAGGTCCACTAAAAATGCATTATAATCATAAAAGAATCAACAAGGGACTTATTCATAGAAATGGGGAAAAAAAGAAAACAATGAAACAGAGACAGAGGGTAGATTTAGACATGTAATAGGCAATATAATCACATACAACACACACACACACACACACACACACACACACACACACACATAGATTTGAAAGGTCAAAGAAGAAAAACTGTACTTAAAAAAAAACCTGAAAGATTAAAAAATAAGCTGGAAGAATTTAGAAAAGGATGTGGATGGAAATAAAAACATTAGAGATAAAATCCATATTTAAAGCTAAAAAAAGGGTAATCACAACTAGAAATCCATAATCAGAGACACAGTAAATAGTCCAGAGAAACCACATACACACTCCCAAAAATAATCATAGGAAAATGTATAGATACAAAAAGACAAAATAAAATCAGAAAATATATAATTCATTAAAAGAACATCTGGTTTGAAAAAAAATGTTCAAAAATATATTAGAAGAAAAAATGTGTATATAATCATTAATTTTGGGATAAAAAATATATGTCACTCTCATAGGAATTCGATACTGGGTATTCAGCCACAAGAAATATTCTGATAATATTACCAAATTCATGGGCAGGTAAGACTTTCACTGAGCATCCATGCTGAAAAACTAATTCAGATAAAATAACAAATCGTGTTGGGGCACGTGGTGGCTCAGTTGGTTTAGTGTCCAACTCTTGATTTCAGCTCAGGCCATGATCTCCCAGTTCATGGGTTTGAGCCCCGCATGGGGCTCTGCACTGACAGTGCAAAGCCTGCTTGGGATTCTCTCTCCCCGTCTCTCTGCCCCTCCCCTGCTCATGCTTGCTCTCTCTCTCTCTCTCTCTCAAAATTAATAAATAAACTTAAAAAAAAAAAAACATGTTGACCTGTGATTTCTCTGCCTTATCCCTCAATACCCAAAGACAGTGCCAAGTCTAAACAGTCCTGAGGGAAGCATGTTAGACTCAGTCAAAAACTTCCTTCTACTATGAAAGAAAAAAAAAAAGGGAATATAAAACACATGAGCCTTTCTTGAAAAACTACTTGTTGATGACATACGGAAAACAAAGAGATGAATTGAAAAAAATAACTCAGGAATGAGAACCTGTATTAAAAAAAAAAAACAACTAACTAAAAGTAACCACTAAATGCCTTCAAACAATCTTCCATGTTCTATAACTGAATGACATCATCTTCCTGCAATGATGTTTCTAACTAGAAACTCAGAAGTAGTTCTAGACTGATGCACTGTATATGATGAATTGGTGGTGAGGACCAATTAATGCAATGGTTTAAATATTTTTCAAGCTTATTTCTTCCTCTTGAACCTCCTGGTCTCAGTTTTGTTCCAGGCTTTCCTCACTTATCTGCCTGACTTACTAACACAGTTTCATCCATCTTCCCTAAATTACTCAAGCAATCCTTCTAATACACAAATCTCATTCTTATTTCTCCTTTCGGTGATTTCTATACCCCATCTGTTACTAGATGTTCTACCCATCATTTCCTGGAAGAAGCCTTCCCTGGCATCTCTTCCCTTCCAATATGGTAATGTGCTCCGTCTTATGTAATTAATGAGTTCCTTAGGATTACCTTTATCTGAGTTACCAAATAAATTGTAATTCAGTCTGCATCTTCTAATTTCTCTATTTCCGTGTGCTACTTCGCACATATCACCTTTAAAAAGCCATGATCCTCCATCAGTCTGGCTAATTTTAACCTCTTGGCCTGCCGATCAAATACAGTTCCTTCAAGTCTCAATTCACATTTCAGCTCTGCTGTCAGAGTGTTTTTTATCGACCCAGTCCAAACTAAATGATCCGGCCTCCATTTTTTTCCCAGCGCTGAGCTTGTACATTTTAAAAAATATTTTTAATGTTTATTTTTGGGAGAGAAAGAGCGCATGCTCATGTGCGAGTGAGGGCGTGGTGGAGAGAGAGGGAGACACAGAATCCCAAGCAGACTCCAGGCTCCGAGCTGTCAGCACAGAGCCCGATGCGGGGCTCAAACTCATGAGCCGTGAGATCATTACCTGAGCTGAGGTCAGATGCTTAACTGACTGAACCACCCAGGTGTTCCCACCCCCCCGACCAGGCTTGTATTTTTGCTTCCGGGTCATGTTGTAGCATGCCTTTCATTGTAAGTTAATGTTTCTATGTCTGCTTCCTGCACAAATGTTAAGTGTCGGGAGGAGACAAGTAGTTCTTATTTATCTCTGCATTCCTCATGGCACCCTGCTGAAAGCCGAGCTATCCAACCAGCCTGATGGCACGGCCCAGGCGGTGGACGGATCGGGACTGCAGGGCGGCCCATGAACAGCGAAGCTTCTTTCTCATACTCCTGCTTTTATGTAATTTGGCCTTAATAAAACTACCTGGGGAATTGTCTGTTGGGGAATTGCCCTTGACAGGCCCCCTGGGAAAAGAACCATTGGGAAAGAAATAAGGTTCCGCCAGGAAATTGTGCGGCCCTACGTTTAGCCCTTGCCACCCCCTATAAAGACTCCTCTACCTAAAGGAAGGATAGCTTCATACGTTTGCCAGCAAAGGAGGGACAAATGGATTTGAAAGCCCCACTCCGGCAACAAAGGAGTGTATCTGTGGGCACAGGTTAACTCCAACCCCTAGGCCCACTTGGCCCCCAGGAGGCATTCCAGATGATGATTGAACCCAGTTGGTTAAAGTACAGAATGGTTCATTAGTTCCTAGGTGCATTGTCTCTCTGAGAATGTATAAGGCGTGGGTTTCTAAGGCCCTCTTGGCCCCCTCCTGGCACCTCGGACCAAGGCGAACACTTTTGTTCCTCAAACCACAAATGGTTTGGGAAAACAACTAAGAGGTCATTTCCCTGTAACTGTTCCACTTGAGGTGTTGAGAGATAGATGGCTTTTCACAAAAACAGCAAAGCAAATGCTTTATAGATTATAGATAAATGTAGATACATAATGAAAATAATATGAAGAAATCAATCAATAAGCAAAGGGCAGGAGGAAACATTATGAGAAAATAACCATGTTATTCCTTGAAGGGTGATTACACATTGGCACATTTTTAGAATTAGGTAATGCCAGAAAACATAGATGACGTCCGCTACGAGGAAATTGCTAACAAATATAATGCCACGTTTGCCACAATAAAGCGGCCAGTTCAACACGCTGCTGCTGTCTGTGCCCATTTTTATTTATTTATTTATTTATTTATTTATTTATTTATTTATTTATTTTCACTTTTTCGCCGACGCCGTTCATCCTTCGGGAACCCCTGGACCTGCTGGAGCTGGACTCCGGCAGCACCCAGCATTGTACTGCGGGAGGGTACTGAGCCTTGAGAGAAGTATTACGAAAGTGGGCACCATCACAAAGTAGGCACCCAAAGTCGGAACAAAGATTCTGAAGGAGGGGGGATATATAGCTAATTGCATTTCAACATGATGAATGTCATAATAAACAGAAGGTACTTACGAAATACTTTACCCATATGGGAAAGAGAACGAATTTTGGATGCTCCCACACGGACACATTTCTCTAGAATTAGTATGTCATACATTTCTGTTAGCAGAAGCCACACTTTATCATTGTTCAGTATGATTTAATCCCCTAATATCCAAATAACATAATGCTCCTCTCAATGTAACCCCCTTCTAAAACTAAAATGAGACTTTTTATGTTTAGAAGGAATATGGTCACTGTCAAGAAGTTTACCTGTGCCCACAGATACACTCCTTTGTTGCCAGAGTGGGGCTTTCAAATCCATTTGTCCCTCCTATGCTGGCAAACGTATGAAGCTATCCTTCCTTTAGGTAGAGGAGTCTTTATAGGGGGTGGCAAGGGCTAAACGTAGGGCCACACAATTTCCTGGCGGAACCTTATTTCCTTCCCAATTGGTGCACCTGGGTGGCTCAGTCGGGTAAGCATCAACTCTTAGTTTCGGCTCAGTTCATGATCTCATGGTTCGTGAGTTCAAGCCCCGTGTAGGGCTACGTGCTGACAGCACACAGCTTGCTTAGGATTGATCTTCTCTCTCCCTCTCTCTGCCCCTCCCCTGCTTGCTCTCTCTGTCTCTCTCTCAAAATAAGTCAATAAACTTTAAAAAATTTTTAAAAATATACATTCACCCTATATTAATGTAACACGTTTCTTAGCAATTAATGACAGTTCTTCATATGTCTTCTATTAGTGTGCACTTCCTTGATGAGCTTCACTTCCAGAATCACTTCATAATGGAAATTGAGAATCTCCAGTCCATTCAATTTAGCTAGCATTTCTTTATAAGTTCTCAAGCCAAAGGGGTGCCTGGGTGGCTCAGTCGGTTAAGTGTCTGACTCGACCTCAGCTCAGGTCATGATCTCACGGTTCTTGAGTTCAAGCCCCATGTTGGGCTCTGCACTGACAGTGCAGAGCCTGCTTGGGATCCTGTCTCTCCCTGTCTCTGCCCCTTCTCCGCCTGCACTCTCTCTCTTTCAAAATAAATAAGTAAACTTCAAAGTTCTCAAACAAAACATCAATCAAAATTGGACAAAATTCCACTTCTGTTTCTTATAAAGACACATTCTATTTTAATGCCTCAATAGTCTGAAAAAAAGAAACAGTAGTTTACAAGTAGCGGACAAGTCTCAAATGGCCAAAACTATTTTTCTGCAAATAAAAATATTAAAAGCTGATTTTGTAATACATGGTCAAGCCAAAGACAGTAATTTTAGGTCAAATATCTACTTACCCAATCAATTTTATCCACATTCCAGTATTTTTTTAAGTCCCGAAACTGTATTAGCATTCCCTTCAATCCTACGACAATAATACTTGCGAGAACACACTATAAATAGGAAATAAGTTGAGGAAGAAGATAAAGATTTTAATCTGAATTTAAAAGGACCAAGGTATTTTTGTTTATTTGTTTTTAAAGTACTTACTAGAGAAAAGCAATCACCATTTAGAAGACTAAAACAATACTCATTTTGTTTAGAACCAACCTATTATTGTACTTTAGGAATATACTATCAATTCTAGAAAATCACAGTGTAAAACTTAACGCCATTCTAAAACACAAGAAAGAAAAAAAGGAAAGTCATGAATTGTAAGGGTGTATGTTATATAGCTGAATGTACTCTTTAATTATCTACTGCCATTTGAAACTTGTTGCAGAAAATTAAATATTTATATTATATATCTCTTGATAATTGCCTTCAATATCAATTATCTGGTTTCACCTGAAGATATTTATAACTCTCTGGAAAGGTGAACTTGATTATTAGATGATCCTCCTGTGGAAATGATTTATTCTCACTATATGAATGAAGAATTAGAACAAGACAGGATTGAGATGGTCTCTGGCCCCCAGAAGACCAGGAACTTACTTGGGTCACATTGGTGCCCCAGGCTTATGAAAAGCAAGGTAAACACTGGTTAACACTGGTGTTCTGAATCAGTTTGTATAAAGATGTATCAAAGGTGGCAAGATGTATTTGGTTTCCTACTCCTTTGCCCTGCACACATTTTTTCCAACAGTCCAAGTTCTGATAAAGCTCTTCCAAAGCCTATTTCTTATAACAGAGATTGCCCAGTTCTCCCCTCCAAATGAGCCCAGAATAAATTTAATTCCACAATGCCACGTTTACACGTGAGCCTAAGAAATAGAAAACAGCCACGGTCCTTTCCCATTCCTCCCCCATAACAGGTGGTCTCTGTCCACCTTCCCTTCATTCAATCATTACTTATGTCACGTGGCTTTCATATGCAGGATCATTGAATCCACTCTCATAAGACATTTTAATATACAATGATTTCATTAAAAGTAATGTTGACAAGTAGATATTGAAAAAGGACTACTGTACCATGGGCAGCCAGTAAAGCAAAGGTCCTATGGCATAGATGACTATCAGGACAAGAACGCAAGATATTAAACAAGCCACCTGTAAAGTACAAGACAGACAAAAAAGAAAGTGTTGGACTTTCTTATTATTCCAAAGTTATGGGGGAAATATAATTCTTAGTTCATCTTGATTATAAGAAACCAAATGTTAGTGCATGATTGTTAAACTGCATAGACTACCATTATCTATATTTTGCAGCAGAGGAAACCCAAACGTGACAGCTGACAAACTGGTGCAATCAAATTAAGTCAGTGATGAGAGAAAAGCAATTCCACGCAAAGAAATAGGACACCATCAACTTTTATCACACATCACAGCAATGGCTTTTTTTGTTTAATAGTGAAAGTGACATTTCAATTAAAAGTCCTTTAGCCCATTGTTGTTCAGCTTGACTCTCTTCATTTCGTAGCGAGGTTGCATAATAACTGAATATGCAGCTTAGAGTTTTTTTCTCTGCTGATGATAAATTTCCACCGAAGCATTTATTCTCTTTGGAGTTCTTTGTTAGGAAGGGTTCTAGGATGAAGCAGTTATACGGGATTATAGGAGCAGTCTCCGTAGTGAAATAGGCTTAATTTTATTAATCCTGAAGAGTCATTAGTGTCGTGTTCCAACCAACTCAACCTGCTGACAAAAGGCAATTCAGAACACCTGACCCCTAGCTATGCTCCACTTGATAGAGAACCTGATCTCACATAAGTGAATGTGCATGACTTAATAAAAACATTTGGCCAAACTGTCAGCCTAAAAGGAGAAAAGAGGGCTTTCATGGGACCACAAAGATGCCCAGAATATCATTATGGGGATAGGACAGGGAAGCAGGATCTATCACAATGGCCAAAATGAAAAATTAATATGTAAACAGTCTATCAATATCAAGGGTCAGCAAGGACTTAGAGCAACTGGAGTTTCCAGACATTGCTGGTGGGAACACAGTATAGTAAAACCACGTTGAAAGGAGTTTGATGGTTTCTTATGAAGTTATGCGTACACTTACATGTGTCCCAGAACTACCTAAGAGAAATGAAACATATGCCCATGAGAATACCTATATGCAAATAATTATAGCAGCTTTATTCATAAACACCAAAAATGATAAATAAGTGAAATCCCACCAATCGGTGAATAGATAAATTATGGTACATCCATACAATAGAATACTACTCAGCAATAAAAAAAGAACAGATAATTAATACATGCAACAGCATAGATGAAACTCAAAACCATTAAGCTAAGTGACAGTAGACACTGGCTCCTTTCATATTTAGTGGAACTCATCTCTGACACTCCCCAGCATATAAAGGGGAAAGAAAATACTTCTGTAGGAAACAAGTCATTAGGGACTTAAGATCACTCATAAAACAAATCACAGTATACCAAACTGTTATAGTACTGATCATTTAGGAATGATTGGTGATTTTGCATAAGAATTTTTTTAATATGAAATTTATTGTCAATTGGTTTCCATAGAACACCCAGTGCTCATCCCAACAGGTCCTCAATGTCCATCACTCACTGCATAAGAATTTTTAAACAGCATAATATGTCTGACATTCTATTAGGCTGGAGAAAGCAGATCAGAGAGCAGATCATAGAATTCATTCGACTAGCTCAGTGACTCAGCATGTTTATGGAAAGAAAAGGACACCAGATGCTAAAATGTATTTCATGACAAAGGATAATGAAAGCATGTACCCTTCTGTGGGCCTCTTCATGCATATACTTACAATGTACCTAAAAATAAAACCCTTCATCTTAGTTGCAGACGTGAACTTTGGCAGCTATAGTCTAAACCCCTTTGGAAGGCTCTGGGGCACAGGGAGGCAGAGTGACTTGGCCAAGATCGTAGAGTTCAGGAGTGAGAAGGCATGTGGATTATGAGCCAAGTTGGGATCCATAAAGCCAAATGTATTTTAAAGTTCTTAAATACCTTATAATTCACTGAAGCTGCTATAGAAATTAAGACCTAACTAAATAATTTTATTTAAAAACAGTAAACTACAACTACCTTTGGGCTTTTCTCAAATATTTAACTGACCTTTAGTTCACATGATTCTTTGTATGTACATCAATAATCAAATTGTGCACTCACTGAACTATGATTTCAGTCACTGTCAACATGAATTGAGAACTAAATGGATGTTACTTGCAAAGGATGATAAACTATGGGTAAAAAAGTTTATTTGTGTAGGTCTGATGGTAAGTCATACAGTGAAATAGACCACAGAAGCAAATGGCTTATGTTGGCTCCTTCAATGCACTTTGCCTCACCAAACGTTGATGCCCTAGCTCACAAGGTAAGTGTACCTAATTGGACAAGAAATCTTTATCAGCTCTGTCCAGTGTCTCTAGTTCATAGAAATCAATGATATAATAGTTCCTTCCCTCTAAGCTCTCAAAATACTGACATTCGTTGTCTCCATAGCTAAGACCCGCAGATGTTGAAACATGGATTTGTAAAAATCTTGGAGATCATGCAGTCCAAATCATCATTTATATATGGCCCACTCAGTAACTGTGCAAAGAGGCTGAACAAAGGTCAGATATTTGCGGTGCTATCATAGACTTCTCTAACCTCAGGTTTCTGGAACACAGTTGAGCTGTATTTTCAAGTATGACCCGATTTCTGAATATCTGGTACTTTGCATATGAAATGTTGCTTTTTATGTATCTTTGATCTACCAAGAGAAAAACTGTAAAGGTAAGTTGCAACCCAAACAACAGAGAACCAGGGTGTCTGGGTGGCTCAGTCATTGAGCGTTGGACTCTCAATTTGGGGCTCAGGTCATGAGCTCACAATTTGTGAGATCGAGCCCTGCATCAGGCTCTGCGCTGACAATGCAGAACCTACCTGGGATTCTCCCTCTCCCTCTCCCTCTGCCCTTCCCCTGCTTTCTCTCTCTGTCTCTCAAATAAATAAACCTTCAAAACAAGAGAGAACCTTGTTACTTTTTTTTTAAACTCAGAAAACAAACACCACTTAAGTGTCCTCTTCTTAGTAAGTTTCAAGTTGGCTTAGGTTGTAACTAGTAACGACAAGTGTTTGCACCCTTAGTCATGTACAGGGCAAACACTGTCTAGGTGTGCTACTCTTCAGTTCTTTCCGGGTCATACTAACTAAATAACTAGAGACATTTTTTTGCTCTAAAATCTAACTACTCATATTGAGTTAATTCTGTATAAAGGATAATGAAATATACATTTCTTCTTGTTACGTTACTACATATACCATATATGTTGTAGGTTGCTTACAGAGGGGACTCTGCAAGCATTAGTGTTACCCCTACCTATCTAGACGGCTGGAGGAAGAGTGAGATGCCAGCCATTTCCTTCCTAAATGGTTGCCAAAAGATGCAAAGTTGGTTGAGAGTGCACTATATGCACCGTTTTGTGGAAAGTAGGGGAATGGCCAAAGTGACGGGAAAGGGCAGATGGAGAGAGTGGATGTTGGGTCACGAAGGCTAGACGAAGACAGCTTTAAAGACGTTGGAAGGAATAAGGCAAATTCTAAAGAATAAAGGACCAGAGCTTGGCAATTAGAACCCAAAGGCAATCTGAGTGTTGCAGGAAAACATGCCAGCTGTCGTTTCCGGCTGTGACCGAGCTTTCCCCGCAGCCGACACTACCTCTCACCCTTCATGGCTCGGTGAAGCCTCCCAAACTGCCCGCAGAGCACCAGTATAGCTACTCGGTTGGAAGCAAAGGGAAATGCAGAGGGGAGAGAGCCAGGGCGTACTGTGTGCTCCCTCCCATGATTACCGATCTTCAGAGGGAAGGACAGAAGCAAGACCTGCCAACATTGCTTTGTGCTGGTGTGTCCAGGCAGCCCCGAGACCTTCTTATTCCTAGACATCCATGCTCAGCATGTCAGATCTTAAGGGAATCACTGTGAAAAGGGCCTCAACGTGTGGAGGATAGAACTGTGTTTGGGCTCTGACTGTGGCACTTGGTAGTAAATACTCAGTATCTTTTGTTATTTCAATTCAAACATTTAAAAAAAATTTTTTTTAACGTTTATTTATTTTTGAGACAGAGAGAGACAGAGCATGAACGGGGGAGGGGCAGAGAGAGAGGGAGACACAGAATCGGAAGCAGGCTCCAGGCTCTGAGCCATCAGCCCAGAGCCCGACGCGGGGCTCGAACTCACGGACCGCGAGATCGTGACTTGAGCTGAAGTCGGACGCTTAACCGACTGAGCCACCCAGGTGCCCCTCAATTCAAACATTTTAATTTGATTTTCGGAAGCAATGAAAGGCTTTACCATCAACTCTTTTGTATGTAAAATGGTCCTAAATGCACTAATATTGCCATATGTGACTCTTGGGCATTTGAGATGTGTTTAGTCCTTATTTAGATAGGCTGTAAATGTAACATACACACCAGATTTTGAAGTCTTAGTACAATAAGAAGATAATATAAAACATATTGTTGACAATTTTTGGACAGATTCTTTGTTGAAATAATATTCTGACTACATTGGATAAATCCAAATGTATTGTTAAATTAATTTTAGTAGTTTCTTCTACTTTTTAAAACGTGACAACTAGAAAATTTCAATTACCTATATGGCTCGTATTACAGTTCTACTGGACAGCAGTTTTCTTCTTTTATTTCTTACTTTTTTTTTAGTGTTTTATTTAATTTTGAGAGTGAGAGACAGAGTGTGAGTGGGTAGAGGCAGAGAGAGGGGGACACAGAATCTGAAGCAGGCTCCAGGCTCTGAGCTGTCAGCACAGAGCCCGAAGCGGGGCTCAAAACCACAAACTGTGAGATCACAACCTGAGCCAAAGTCTGACGCTTAACCAACGAGTCACCCAGGTGCCCCTGGACAGCACTTTTCTAAAGTCTGTGACCCCGAGCCTGGTCAAGTGGGATTTTCCTGATTTCAAATATACTATAAGTCCCAATACAAACTGCATGTATTCACCTGTCCCTTTTTTTTTTAAGTTTGATTTATTTATTTTGAGAGAGAGAGAACACGCACAACCAGGGGAAAGGCAGAGAGAGAGAGAGGGAGAGACAGAATCCCAAGCAGGATTCCGTGCTGAGAGTGGGAAGCCCAATGGGGACTCAGACTCAAGAACTGTGAAATCATGACCTCAGCTGAAATCAAGAGTTGGACACTTAACTGACTTAGCCACCCAGGCACCCCTCACCTGTCCCTGCTTAATGTCAGCAAAACTGACTAGTTTAATATTATCTAATGTTTTCATTTTTCATTCATTTTTTCCACACATAATTACCAAACACCTACTAGGTGCTGAGTCCTGGGCTAGACACCAAGGACGCTGTTTTCTAGGAGCTTAACTCAAGGGTAGAAGGTAGGCATGAGTCATATAAATCGCACTGACAAACATTTTGTGTACAACTGACCCTGAAGAGAAGAACACTTGTGCCAGAAGGGGCAGTGAGATATGAAGGACGGGAGGACTTCACTTAGAGGGGAAGGGGAGGCAGCCACAGACACTTGTGGCCCACAGGAAGGAAGGAGGACCATGCAGCCCCAGAGCTGAGAAAGAGGAAGAGAAGAATCCAAGATGAGGCTATAGAAGGAAGCACCCAGAACCTTGTAGGTAAATACAGGTATGAATTCTGAGACCTCTGCAAAGCCTTCTATGGGCTTTAGGAGGACGTAACAAGATCATGTTTACATTAAAAAAAATAACTTTCTACAGAGAAATATCAATAATGTTTCTTTTTTTGAGAGAGAGAGAAAGAGAATGCACACATGCGTACAAACGGGAGGGACAGCGAGAATCTTAAGCAGGTTCCATGGCCAGCGCAGAACGAGGCAGGGTTTGGTCTTAACTACTGTGAGATCACGACCTGAGCTGAAATCAAGAGTCAGATCCTTGACCTACAGAGCCACCCAGGTGCCGCCTAATAATGTTTCTGAATAAGAAAAAGTTAGTGAAATAATTAACAATGGAAGGTGGTTCCCACTGCTCCTTTAATTACTTGTCATTAGCTTAAATGTTGAAAAGTTTCTAGGTCTTTTTGATTAATTTGCTGGGGATAACTCTAGTTCCTAAAAAAGACAGAGGCATTTAAAGGGTTGTTTTATGAAGTCTTGTCCCACAGAAGACTGGTTTCACAAATAGCCTATTTAAAAAGAAAAACTTTTAAGTCCTTGGCTTCCCCAGTGCCTTCTTCAAATCATGTCAGTTATCAGTTATACCCACATAAACTTAACAGTTGCAGTGTTAAAGGTCTAAAATGACTACCATGGGAAAGCATCTTTGATTTGGGTATGCACATTAAATCAGATTCCTTCTCTGTGCAGTTTAATGGGAATTGTTGAACAGATTGGTGACCGTCTCAACAAGCAGAACAGCATGAAAATAATCTCCTGCTAAGCTTCGTTTATTTCTCTTAAGTTGTGTTTTGTGAGATTTCTTTCATTTCTTCTGAAGTCCAGAAAAAAGTACCAGGCAGAAAAATAACTCTGAAAAGTCCTTAGAAAAGTTCTGTTGTTCTTATCATTCAAACATGTGGCCTGCAGAACAGAGAAAGGTGCTTCTCCATCCCCACTCCATTAGTTGAGCAACTTTATGCCCAACTTAAATGAAAAAAAGTCCAAGATTTAAAAATAACTACATGTTTTCTCAATGTATTGTCTCCTTTAGACATTGAATATTTAAAGCTACAGAGATTCATGAGACAGTTTTGTTATTACCAGAATAGTCATTGGAAAAGCAGTAGATGCCTAAGGAAACTCTAGGTATGGTACACACTCAGGGGGAAGACACCTCACAGAGTCCACACCAACCTTCTCTTGTCCATGTGGTGGATGGAGATGCTAACCTACTCAACATCCCCAGCAAGTTGGAGGGGCAGCTTGGAATAGAAACTGCCTTACTGCACACCAATCAAACCAGGATGTTTTAATATTAAAATGTTAAACAAAAGGTTCTGGAAAGATTTTATTCTTTTTAAATTTTTTTTTTTCAACGTTTATTTATTTTTGGGACAGAGAGAGACAGAGCATGAACGGGGGAGGGGCAGAGAGAGAGGGAGACACAGAATCGGGAACAGGCTCCAGGCTCTGAGCCATCAGCCCAGAGCCTGACGCGGGGCTCGAACTCACGGACCGCGAGATCGTGACCTGGCTGAAGTCGGACGCTTAACCGACTGCGCCACCCAGGCGCCCCTGGAAAGATTTTATTCTAATAAAAATATTTAACGATAATAACAACACAGTCAATGATCATTGTTACCAATGAACGAGTATTTATTTAGTGCTCAGGCTTTGGGCTAAGTAAGCATGTATACTTTATAACAAAAAGCATATAATCTTTATAACAAATACTTCAACAGCCAAGCCCAAGTCCAATTAGGTCAGAAAGGTCACTCAACCACTAGTGGTGAGCCAGAACACAAACAAGTCCAGGCTCTAGAATCCATGCCCTTAGCCACTCACTTTATTTATCTACCTTGAATATGAAGAGCAGAAATTGGATATACGACCCCTCATGAGAAACCAGGTGGAAACTAGTAGAGAATCCTAGATTTTGGGGGCACCTGGGAGGCTCAGTTGGTTCAGCATCCAACTCTTGATTTCGGCCCAGGTCACGATCTCATGTTTCGTGAGTTTGAGCCCCACTTCAGGCTCCGTGCTGATGGTGTCGAGCCTGCTTGTGACTCTCTCTCTCTCTCTCTCTCTCTCTCTCTCTGCCCCTTCAGTGCTTCCCTCCCCCCCCAAAATAAATAAATAAACTTAAAAAAAAATTCTCACTCAATTCCAATGCTAAATAAATGCGTATTGTTTTAAAAATGGTTAGCTGTTAATATTAACTTCTTATATTAACATATACATAAATTTTCTTATATGAAATAGTACTTAAAAGTGCAAGAGGTGAGGTGCATCTATCTGGGTTCAAATCCCAGCTCTGGCACTCACGAGCTCTGTGACCTGAGCAAGTTATTTTAACCCTCTTTCCCTCAACTTTCTCGTGTGGAAACTGAGGATAATAATTATGCCTCTTTCACAGAGTTGCGTAAAGGGTTAAATGACTTCACTTATATAACAAGTATGATGTGCAGTGCTTGGTACATAACTCAACGCATGCTCCCACCAACACTACCGCCATCGTCATCAAAATCATGGCAACACCTTCATTATCGCCATAGTCAGCTTACTGGTACCCAGCATAATGCCAGGTATACAGCAGGCTCTCAACAAATGTTGAATCGATTTCAGTTCCTAAAAATGTATGCTGATTGTTTCTTTAGCCTAAAATGTGCACAGATGACTTATTACTCATTTATCTACCTGTACCTCTCTCTAGACAGGAATGTCAGCATCAAGGACCGATTTTGCCTATAATTGACTTCATTTCATTGAAAGGAAAAATGAACAAAAATGGAAGTTTTTTCAAATGGACTGGTTAGATTAGCCAAAAACAAAATCAGCGGCACCACTAGAGGGAGCTTTATTCAAACGTTGCCAACAGTCAAGCTGCTACCAGTACAGGATTTTTGACTGCTCGCCTACTCATTCTGCTTCTGGAAGGATCATTCATAAGAGAGACAGACAGACAGACAGACAGACAGACAAACTTTCTCGAAACCAGTTAGAGAAAAAAAAATTGAAGAAGTGAAAATACTTCCAGGTCTTTAGAGAGAAGCTCAATTTTCCCACTGTCCAAGAGGGAGAGTTACCGGAAGTGCTTTGACCCATTCTGAACAATGAGATTACCTGCGTCTTTGCCCCTGTGCTGTACAGGCCAGCCGTCCTTCCCATGGCAGCGGCGCTTGGTATGCAGAAGAAAAATGAAGGAATCACGTTGCTGAGGCCGTGGGCCAAAAATTCCTACAAGATGGGTAATAGGAGAATATACCATTACTCAATCACAATCAACTTTTGGTGACCACAGGTGCATCCTGTCAAAGGATGAGGCTTGTTTGTATCCCATTTCTGTTCTCCCCATTTGTTGTGACTTAACCACCACTACAAAAATAGCTGACTTTTATAGAGTGCTTACAATGAGCCAGAAGCTGTTGCAAGCATTTTACTCATTTAATGCTTGTAACCACCTTATAGGGAAGTACAAGGATTTATGGTCTCTGTTGCCCATTTCTCCTCCATCTTTTAAGTCACGATGTTCGAGGCTTTTGCCCCCACCACTCCACCAATGATACCCACAAAGCTAAATCCAGTGGTTAGATCTTACCTACTTGGCCTAAAAGCGGCATCTGAGATAGTTGCTCACTTCCTCCTCCTTAAAGGCTCCTTCTGGGTCCTTTTAGGACCTCACACTCTCCTATTTTACCCTTATCTCTGTGACCACTCCTTCTCAATTATCTTTATGGTTCCTTCTCACCAAACCAATCACAAGTATGGGAGCATTTCTCTCTCTGATCCTATGTATCCAAATATATGCTGACAACTCACAAGTCTACATCTCCAGCCTGGACCACTCTTCTGAACTCCAGACTCATATGGCCAACCCGCTTCTCGGCATTCCATTTGGATGGCTGACAGGTATCCCAAACTTAACTGAATCTGGTTTATTGCTGTCTACCATCCCCAGTCGTGTCCTCCCACATTCTTCCCCACCTCAAGTTCCAGTTGCTTAGGCCAAAAGCATTAGAGTTATTTTTGACTCCTTCCCCTTTTCCCAGACGGCATCCACAACCAATCCATAATCTGTCTACTTCTCATCTTCAGCACTGCTACATCCAAGTCATCAAGTATCACCTGGATTATTGCAACGGCCTCCTAATGTTTACCTGTTTCTGCTCTTGCCAGCCAACAAAACAGACACGTATGCCTGTCCCCAGCGAGCTGGCACTCTAATTAGGGGATGCTGACAGTAAACAAGAATAATATGAAAAGCAGAGCAGAGAAGGAAGTGGAAAAATCTGGTGTTTAGATTTTGGTGTACCAAGGAAGGCCTGGGAGGACTGAGATGGGGAAAGACATGGTCTGTGTTATACAGCATTGTGTCCCTTGTTCCTAGACCAGTGCCTGGTACATGGTAGAGCTCAATACACATCCGTTAAATGAATAAATCTGCTTTTTTGCAGATGACAAAACTGGGACACAGAAACAATTAACGACACATAGTGTCGGAGTGAGATTTAGACACAGGTAATTTGCCATTCTTAACCACTATTCCACAGCTGTCCCTGTCGACCTGTGCAGGAACGTAGGGCCATAAGGCTTGAAAGAAGAAACTAGCACGAGCAGATTCAGAAATAGGATCAATAAAATTTTCATTCTTTGATATTCTTAGAGTAAACCCTTGTACCCTTTTGTTTTTTACTAACAAGAATAAGTAATATTAATGAGCACTGGGTGTTGTATGGAAACCAATTTGACAATACATTTTATATATTTAAAAAAATAGAAAGACAAAGAAAAAAAAGAATAAGTAATATTAGTGTTTTTGTTACTTTGAAATTCACGGGTTTTTTTTAAGTCAGAATGCAATGATAAATATATGTAGATTCCCTCCTATGATCAAAAAGGACATCAAGATGTCCCTCTTCCTAGGAGAAAAAATGATAAATTATAAACCAACCCATGAGGGCCAGATTTTCAGCTTTCTATGGATGATTTTTGAGATTTCTGTGTTCTATCCATTATTGTTATACACTTAGGAAAGTGACATTTTTCGTAAGTTCAACGTTCTCAGGATCTGAGTAAAGAGTACCATGATACAACAGGTGGGGAGAGGGGCTGGGGTATACTCCACCTGGTTGTCATCAACTGAATATTTGTATTTTTTGGCAGATCCTTGAGCAAGAGCCAGGGAGGCCACGTAGCCAACAAGTGCCACTCCAAAAGCTTCAGTGATTACTGCAGAGAGGACATTCATCGGGGGAGCTCTAGGTGGAGGGATTCTGTGGAAAGAAAAACCATGCTGAAGTCATCAACTTTCATGTAATTTCTGTAACAACTTGCAATGAATTCAACTGTGGTAATGACTATGAAGTTTACATAGAAAAAGTGAAACACCCATGTGAAAACCAAGCAGCCTTGCCCTGAGAAGCCCTTTGTTTTCAATATTACTTAGCAGAAAAGCAAAATCACAAGGATCGCCATGGTGACAGCTCCATGCGTCCATCAGGCATTTACGCCCAGGGAATTCAGGTTTTACACTACAGAAACTCTGACTCAAGGAAAATGTTCTGTACCAGAACAAAAGCAAATCTGGAGTGTTCTTTCATTCGAACTTTTCCAAATATTTAATTGGCAGGCGTTAGAGACTGTACTTCCTGCCCTGAGTACTACAGTGTTGTACAAACAATGGTTTATTGTGAGCTATAATTCTTGAGCTAATCCCTAACTTCGCCATTGAGTTCATAATCTTAATTATGTTTTTAACTCGATCCTTTCACAGTACACTATGCATCACATATGTGAAGAAAAACGTGGATAAAGGCTCCATCTACCCTCCGTTGTGAAATACAGGCCACAGTTAGCTGTTTCCCAGTTTTAAAGAACTGTTTAAATTATTTCTTTCAACTAATACCCAGCCATTGTCTTACTGTGTTTTGAAAAGCACTTGAGCCAAGGTATCATTGTTGATTTATATCCCTGATGATACTTTGGAAGACTTACTTCCTCTTCAAAAACAAACAAAAAATCCCTCTGGGGAAAAAGTAGGGACAAAAGGGAAGATAATTGATGTTGACTTAATACCTAGCATGAAAGTGGAATGTTCAACCCTTTCAATTAGCAGTTTCATTGTCTACACAACCCTAGACCAAGCGCCACTCATGCACTCTGGCAGAGAAAACATTTTAAGAAAGTTTAGGTAATGCATCTAAGTCACAAATCGAATGATAGAGCTGGGGTTCACCATCTCTTTTCAATGCCACACTCTTTCTATGATTCCTTGAGAATAGGTCTAGAAAGGTCATTCAAAATTAAGGAGAAATAAAGCAGTGGGGGAGAGGCATGATTTTTTTTTATCCACTAACTAAAGTTTACCCCCAAGAGAAATTGATCTCTAACATTACAGGCCCTAAGATATCTTAATATGATGTACAAAGTGTTGCCATTTCAGAGTACATGAATTTCTGTTTTCTAAAAACTGAGCTTGACTAATTATTAACAACAATAAGCTGACCCAGAAAGAAACAATAAGTTGACTTTTGAAGGTGGAAAAGTAGAGAATCCTGTAGAAAACCCAAGATGATTTAAATAATAACCTGTATCTACATAAAGGCTAAAGACAGTTGTTTTTTCTAATTATCTTGATAACCTCTGAGAATTTTTCTACGTTCTTCCATTTTAATGTAATTACAAACCAAAATTTTGGACTGGAAGATAAAAATACAGAGGACTCAACAACTGTAACTTTGCTGGACATTTATAAACACTGGTGTATATATAGCCCATTAAGAGGGAATAACCCATAACACACCCCTCTCTTCCCTAAGATGTCTTTATGTTCCTTCAGACTATATTTGGATCACGTTTTGCCCTTCAGGGTCAACATTTCACATTAACCTTCCTCTTGGTGTCCACAGGAAGGCTTTAAGAAACCTTCTCCGCTTTTACCCTCCCTCACCATTATACACCACCTAGGCCTATGTGCGGGGTTATTATTTCAGATGATGCTTCTGTACTTTTACTATGTATGAAGTGAAATAAAAATAGTCATAAGAATATGTGAGTGGAATAGGGAACAATAAATCCCAGGGGTGTGACCATAATTTGAAAATTCAATGTCCTCCTTTTTTCCCCAAATAATATTTTAGTAAATAATTTGCAAATCTTTCACCTGAAGTAAGGCTGTATGAGATAGTCATCAACTTCCCTACTAATAGGCAAACAGTTTATGAAGTTACTCTTTCTCCATATGTGTATTATTTCTTCCTATTATTTTCAAACAGAAATTAATTAGAATTTTGTCCTATAGAGAGCCTTTGAAAGAAATGAAATCC
Source organism: Prionailurus viverrinus (assembly GCF_022837055.1). Classification (NCBI taxonomy): domain Eukaryota; kingdom Metazoa; phylum Chordata; class Mammalia; order Carnivora; family Felidae; genus Prionailurus; species Prionailurus viverrinus. The sequence continues at coordinate 38,734,345 of NC_062578.1, read as the reverse complement.
ATAGCCACCTACCCCAAGTCCTTTCCTTCATCAAAACCAAACAAACCAACAAAAAAGGAAGAAAGAAAGAAAAAGACTACATTACCCTTTTGGAATATGACCAACTACTTCTAATCCATATGTGATTTCCATATTGGTACAATAACAAGCAAATGATGCAGCAATAATCTGTGTGGTTCCATTTGAAAAAAGAAAAAGAAAATTATTACTGGCCTCTCAAACACCTTGAAACTATTTTTAAAAGTAAACATTGTTCATGTGCCCCATGATTGTTAAGAGTCATGATGCAGTTGCACAGACTTAAAAATTAAGAAAACTTTAAAAATGAAAAAAATCCCTCTGAAATTTGTGAGCACTTGATTTGCAGCCTCAAAAGTTAAATGGCATCCAACAATATGGCTTTTCTAATATCCTTCCTGATGTGTCTATCCAATTATGTCTGATTTTGAAGGGGCGCAGAACAGAATATAGGCGTGTATGTGTGTGTACAGATACCACAACCAACCTAAATACCTGTGTCTCAGGACGTGAGGGAATGCCTTGTAACACAGCATGATTTCCCTCCATGACACCAACCTCTCAGGAGTTTGAGATATCGCATTAATATTTCTATATAGGTTAGTTGTCAGCGATGATTGACAGTCTCCTTGGGAAATTTTTAATTTTGAGCTTTCACTATTTCTTGAAGCAAAATATACTAGTTAATAACATGCTGGACTCACTGTTTTTAAAGTCACCTCCGTGGAATCGCAGGTGCCCTACACTCTGCTATATGACATATGATAAGCAAGGTGAGGTCTCCTCTGCCTGTGTGCATAATCACCTGTAAAAGGTATGTTCGGAACTCAGTTCAGCCTTTGTTTTTCCTACCATGCCACCCCCATGTTTTCCATCCATTTTCACGTTCTCTTGTCATTCTTCTGATAATTTTAGTAGGTACTAGAAATTTCACATGATTATGGTATCAGTTTAGATCTTACACACGACACTTTTTCTTTTTTGTCAAAAAGAGGAACACCAATTATCTATTTAAAGTACAAAGTTACCATATACATGGCCAGAAAAAAGGTTTAACAAAACCACACTAGCAAATTAAGGCATATTTGAAAATTAATGCCCAATAATATTATTTTGTAGGGATTTTTCCTATCTGTGTATTTCTGTTCTGTGATGATATTTAACCAAATTTATAGAGGGTTTTAAAATAACAAGTAAACTCACAAAGCAAAACAGCCTTGAGAATGTTTTTAAAAGGAAATAAAACTATGCAGATTATACTGTTAAACATAATAAATATTGTGATATAATAGTGTTTTCTGATGAAGACAGCAGTAGGTAAAAAGTCAGGCCTATTAGGTTAGAATCAGAAGTATTAACGTATTCGAAAATCCCTAAGACAATTAATAAATTTAATTGCTAATAATTTCCAAGAAATATTTACATCACGTCAGAAAATACTATGAGATATAAAAGAAAATATACCATAGGCACAAAATATTGGTTCCTTCTTGAAACTGGAAGAACACACAAGGTGGAGGACTTGTAGCCAATATTAAAATCAAGGAATCTAAGCCACTGAATTGGCTTCCAGACAACATCTTATTTCCTCACTGTATTTCTTTGACATGATTCAACTTCCTTTATCAGCCAAGTCATTGGTCCCTCTTCAATATTATTTTAGTATTATAGGTGTGTATAAGACACGCACTGCCCTTAGACTTGGGCAACATGGGATACATGTCCAGGCAGGTCCAGTGCTTTAGAGGGTTCTAATCTGGCCCTCCTCAACCTGTTGCCCTTCTCATACAAGGAGAGCTTTGTAGGGATGAAGGGATGTGTCCAACTCGCCTGTCCCGGTCTTTCTGGACGACACTTTGGATACTCAAGAATTGATGATTTCCTGCCCAAATGGCCCATGCCTGCTTTTGGAGTATCTCCCCCAGATTCACCCTCCCAACGTGGCCCATGAAAAGGCCAAGGGACAGTTCTGGTGTGGAAGAGTGAGGATGTGTTTGGAGTTTAGATAATGGGACAGGAATAGCCACACATATACATACGAATCTCTGTCCCACCTGCAGGGGACAGAGTCAGAGGAGGAAGAGGAGGGGCAGGCCAAAGAGCTGGCTGGCTCTCCCCAGGCTACCTTCTTCTGGCAGAACTGGAAGGAATGGGAGAATTCTCTATTCTGACCGTTCAAGGTAATCACTGTGGCGGTTTAGTCAAACTAGGAAAACAAAACCTGTTTTCTTTAACACGTTGGTCTATAACTTTTAAGTATTCAGGCCCGAATTAGCACTTTTACCTTGGCTCTTGCAAATATTAGGAGCAACCTTGTGTAAGAATTACCTCTCTCTCTCTCTCTCTCTCTCTCTCTCTCTCTATATATATATATATATATATATATATGGATAAAAGATACTTCTTACTAGTTTTGCATTGAATAAGTAATTTTTTTTTTATTACCAGCTAAAGGGCCTTGTTACCTAAGGTTTGGTTTCATTTTTTTGTTTTCATGCAACTTATGTAATAAAGCTTCCCAAAATATAATAAGATTTCTTAATACCTATAGGACTTTGGAATAAAATGGTATGTTTCACAGTTGTTGCTGTGAAAACTAATAATTATAGTACCCTCCACTTTTATGGCTTATTTGAAATACACACAAACACACACACATTATATTGATCACATATGTTACATGCATCTCCATAAATTATCAGGAGTATAGAATCATCCAAGGTCTAGCTATGGAGAGAGGCCATCCATCTCAGTTTTACAGAAATATGTCATAGTCCTCAGAGAGCTTCCAACGTGCTAAGCTTACATGTTTATGTAAACCTACACCACTTCAGCAATATGAATGAATATTTCAAGAGGTGAAATGATTTAGACACCTCTTGTCCTGTATGTGTATAACCCAAAGACCATTAAAAAACTACAGTCAGGTAATGATAGGTTAGTAGGCTGTGATTGTGTTAATATTTCATTTTCAACTTGTGCTTTGTTTAATTAAGAGTCCTCATTAGAGGCTCTTAAAATTTCAAAATGCAGTTTGTAATGCCATAAACCTTAATGTAAAGCATAATTCATTGCTTTGCCAGGTACAACAATGAAAAATATATTAGAGAACCAGGCCTGGCCCATGAAAATCATGAGTATCCTTTCAATAAAGCAAAATTAGGTCAGCAAAAAAGGTGTTAATAACTCTATCAATCACTAATGGACATTGGTCAACTGATAATACTTCTCTGCATATCGTACAGATGCCACATTAGTAGGATGGGGTATCACTTTTTATAGCTTTTAGGGAGAATCATTCCAGAGATCTTCTGAGTCTCACCCTTAGAAATGTCTTCTTATTTAAAATCTGAAGCTATATGTTCTATTATTTATGTAAAAAAAATTACAAGCATATGAGAAATGCTGTGTAAATTGAAAACATGTGTGCCTCCTTTTTTAAAAAGTATTGACTCAAAATGTTTCCTGTTCTTACATTAATGTATAGCCCTGCAAAATTAGCCTGACTTTAATGAGAGACAGGAATAGTTGTGGGTTACTGTAGACAATAGAGTGAACCTCTGCAGGTTACCCCAACAACTGGCAAGCACTGTAAGGCAGAAGGCTAAATGTTGATTTTATACTTACCAAAACTAAATCGACAGGAAGAACAACTTTAATTTTCCTTTTAAACTGTTCATTCAGCTCTTTAACCAGAACAAGCACCACGATGCTCAGCAAGGATAACAGCAGTGCTTCCAGTCGGACAGACTTGATGTTCTCAAAGACATATGCATAGATCTACAGTGATAAGGAAAAATACAAACAAATTTCAGGATCATCCACAATATACCAACATCGAAATCTGGCTCCAAATGAACTCAGTGATGTTTCAAAAAATATGTTAACGGATGGGGGGTGGAAACGTGGGATGTAAAGGGTGGCCAGTGCTGATCCAGAGCAAGTACATTTGCATGTACAAAATTGCTTTGCCCTTGATTCTCCCATTAAACTCAGTGTTTGCTCCTTCCTACATAAGGACATGGCTAGAGAGAATGACTCTTCTGGGTCTTTCCCAGGACACTTCAATGGGCAGAGTGCTAAAACTCATTACCTACATGCAGATTCATCAGTAAGAGCAGTAAGGGGACATAGGCTCTTCCTCAAATTTCAGGATCAAACATGCACTCGTACTTTAAATATCTATGGATACATCTGGAGAGTTAATAGCTCTGCATAAGGAGATATTTGCATTTATCTGTGTCTTCCAAATTCTCTCTTGCAAAGATATAGCACTTGTATAATTTTAAAGATTTTAAATAGACCTTAAATGCTTATCTTCAACATGTCCCTTAACTCCTCCTTCTGCTGGATCATGCTATAATTTTTATAAGCCCATTTCTGTTTGTCCACAACAAATTCTTCAAGTCATTTCAGGTGATCTAAACTAGCTTTCACTCTAGCTCACACGCTATTCTCACAGTAGCCCAACTTATTGGTTGGTACTTTGACCTCTCTTTTTAGTATCTCAAATATAATTTGACCACGACTAAAAATACTGGATCAAAATATTATGTATATAATGGATCAAAAGAGCTTACATAGACTATGTTCCTTAGCATCTCCTAAAATTCTGCTCAGCAGGTTTCCTAATTACAGGACCCTCTGGTCCAGTGATCAGGAACATACATGAGGGATGTTGTAAAGGAGGTGTAAAGGAGATTCATCAGGCTAGCTGAACCTCAATTCAATATGTTAAATGTTACCATTAACACCGTAACTCTTTCAAATAAATAAATAAAATAAACTCAGTGAAAATGGAGCCTCACTAAGTGAAAGGGATCAGGGTATAATGTAGGTAATCCAGAATTCCAGTTTAAAAACAAAACAACAACAGCAAAAACCAAAACACTACATGAATGATCAAATACATAAGGAATAATTAGCTTTACCTGTTATCTTTTTCATAGTATTCTATTTTATCCCACACTCTGAGGGTACTATAATCTCATAGTCACCTGCAGTGCAGACAGTATTTTTTCTGTCTCTTGGATGGTAATTGTTCACAGAATTCCTACAGCAAGTGAAGGAGCAGGTTCCACTTCTCATAGTCACCCCTTACTCCATGTCAAAGACTAAAATCCAAAACGCTACTCAGTGAAATATTTTCTATAGGATATGGGGTTAGGGGAATGTTAAAAAATTTTTGTCCAAATACATAGCTTTCTGATGATTAAAGGATAAAATTGAGAATATCTGGGGCACCTGGGTGGCTCAGTCGGTTGAGCGTCCGACTTCAGCTCAGGTCACGATCTCACGGTTCGTGAGTTCGAGCCCCGTGTCAGGCTCTGGGCTGATGGCTCAGAGCCTGAAGCCTGCTTCTGATTCTGTGTCTCCCTCTCTCTCTGCCCCTCCCCCATTCATGCTCTGTCTCTCTCTGTCTCGAAAATAAATAAACATTAAAAAAATTTAAAAAAAATTTAAGAAAAAAAAAATTGAGAATATCATTCAGATGATTTGTCAAGGAAAAACACAAGGATCCAAATGTTTTAAAACAGTTAGAGGATTATTCCTTCTGTTTCATGCATGGTATTAAAAGTATGCCCTTTTCCAAAGAAGACATCTAGATGGCCAAACAGACACATGAAAAGATGCCCAATGTCAGTCATCATCAGGGAAATACAAATGTAAACCACACTGAGATACCACCTCACACCAGAGTGGCTAAAATGAACAAATCAGGAAACTACAGATGCTGGCGAGGATGTGGAGAAATGGGAACCCTCTTACACTGTTGGTGGGAATGCATACTGGTGCAGCCACTCTGGAAAACAGTGTGGAGGTTCCTCAAAAAATTAAAAATAGATCTACCCCATGACCCAGGAATAGCACTGATAGGAATTTATCCAAGGGATACAGGAGTGCTGATTCATAGGGGCACATGTACCCCAATGCTTAAGGCAGCACTTTCAACAGTAGCCAAATTATGGAAAGGGCCTAAATGTCCATCAACTGACGAATGGATAAAGATGTGGTTTATATATACAATGGCATACTACTTGGCAATGAGAAAGAATGAAATCATGCCATTTGCAGCAACATGGATGGAACTGGAAGGTATTATGCTGCTTATTTCAAGTCAGTCAGAGAAGGACAGATATCAAATGTTTTCACTCATATGTGGATCCTGAGAAACTTAACAGAAGATCATGGGGGAGGGGAAGGGGAAAAATAGTTACAAACAGAGAGGGAGAGAAGCAAATCATAAGAGACTCTTAAATACAGAGAACAAACTGAGGGTGGACGGGGGTGGTGGGGAGAGGGGAAATGGGTGATGGGCACTGAGGAGGGCACTTGCTGGGTTGAGCACTGGGTGTTGTATGTAAGCGATAAACCACAGGAATCTACCCGTGGTACATTCCAAGAGCACACTTTACACAGTATGTTAGCCAAGTCGACAACAAATTATATTAAGAAACTAATAATAATAAATTAAAAAATAAAAAAAATAAAAGTATGCCATGAGAGTGCCTATACAAGAAAGGGGAGAAATTTACTAAACTCCAAGCCATACCAAACTTGCTGTAATATGCGTTTTGAGAACATGTGTTTGCAGTAATAAAAATGACCACCCCAGAATGAAAGGAATGACAAAACAAAACAAAAACAAAACAAAACAAAACAACAAGAACAACAAAAACCAGGGTTTTTATTGTCTGTCTGAGTTAAACTACAACTTGTAGAACAAAGCACATCCCACAAGATGCTCCAGAAGAACACGGGGGCGGGCAAAGTTTTGCTAGAACCAGCATGAAGAACACAACAGAAAAGCAGGCTGATGAGGAGCGTCATCTAATGACTGTCATGTGGACCCACACAAAGAAGTCACAGCTAAAGTCAGCTTGTAGGCAACGAGTGGCATATGGGGACAGAGATAGGAATAGGGATAGGGATACACATATACACACACATACTTACACATATTTACATATGTTCATTTAATGCAAGTCTAGGCATCCTAAGTACACATTAAAATTTCTCATTTCTCATATAAATCCAGTCATCTTAGAATGCTATCACACACTAAGCTTCAGTAGATAAAAATTCCTATTGAAGATCAACTTCACTTCTCAGACCTCTGAGGATCAAAGACAGTTTATATGTGTACAGATAAATAAATAAGCTATTTCATCACAGCTGACCAAACTGTTTAATAAAATAGGAGTTTAGCTCATTTTGAAACTATAATACTAGTTCTCTAAATGGACCATTTACTATAACGTGACATAATATGAAAAATATCCTTTTGGGATGAGCACTGCGTGCTGTATGGAAACCAATTTGACAATAAATTTCATATATTGAAAAAAATGAAAAATATCCATATGTATAAACAAATCCATTTTGAGGTATTTTAAGGAATAAAAACAGACTATTCATAATACACCTATTGTTTCTTATGTTCTTTACTGAAGCACTCACTAAACATTTGCGCACACACTCAAATTTATTTATATAATGTGTTTTTATCTGATCTGATCATTCTTAAGGTTTTATTGATGGATTCTCAACTTCTAGAATAGTGTCTGGTTGAGAGACACTAAACAAATATCGTTGAATGAATAAATACTTTGGCCTAATGTAGTAAAAATAATCATAAATCTGTAAAGAGGAGATTTTACTCTGAATAAGCAGAATGATGAAGAGAGGCAGGACCCAGACTCTTCTTTCCTCACCATCAATACCTGATCTACATCATATTAAGGGTATTTGTAGTTATCATTTATTTATTCTGTCAACATGTTTGTGTACAAGGCCTGGATCTAAATGTTAAAGCTACCGTTGCAGTAAATTTCAAGTAATTGATTTTTTATATCTGCTATCTGATCCCGATAATCAGATTTTTAATAACTCCACTTTTTTAAGAATGAAGCAAAATCTAAAGCTAAAAAAAAAAAATCATATTCAGGATTTAGTTAAGGGGGTCATACCCTTTCAACAGTTTCACATTTATACAACTGTTACTGAAGTTCTGAACAAGGCCCTGTAAAGAAATACTTATAAATGAAGAAAAATCTAAATGATATCCATTTTGTTAAACTTAATAAGGCAAAGAGAAAGATCTTAACTTTTTAGAAATACTAATAGTATTCAAAACTAAATGGACTTTCGGGACGCCTGGGTGTCTCCGTTGGTTAAGCATCTGACTCTTGATTCTGGCTCAGGTCATGTTCTCATGGTTCGTGAGTTTGAGCTCTCATTGGGCTACAGGCTGACAGTATGGAGCCTGCTTAGGATTCACTCTCTCCATCTCTCTCTGTCCCTCCCCTGCTTGCACTCACGCTCTCTGTCTCTGTCTCTCTCTCTCTCTCTCTCAAAATAAATAAATGAACATTTTTTTAAAAAAAATTAAGAAAACACAAACTAAATGGACTTTCTGTCCAATACTCAATTAACTAGAAAATTCTATCAACCAATTAACAGAAAATTCAGTCAACCAAAATATCCTTTTTGCCAGCATTCTGGTTGCTTTAGGTTTTGCAGTAATGAAATCTCCATGACAGAAAAAAAGGATTTTAATGTTTTAAGTATATAATGCTTCATCGACAACTCTTCAGTAGCAGCAATGAGTATATTTCTGAACTATCTACAAAGGGACCACACGGAATATGCTAATATACATTTCTATGCCAAAAAGAATATATAAACCCTTTAGTACTATTATTTGTTGTTCCTGTGCTATTTTTGTGTTAGGAATCTGTCATAAATCACTTTCTGTTTCACTACAGAAACAACAGAGTGATAGTACAATCAGCAAACCTTAATAAATCTGTCAGTATGCTACTCTATAATAGGTAGAAAGTACTAATCTGTAATCCACGGGTCTTGATTCCCCCTATATGACTTTGAGTCTATCATTAAGCACAAAACCAAGAATCCATCTAGAAAAAAATAGTAACATTCATAAATGCTTGCTACCATGTGTTCAGCCTGTGGTCTGAAAACACATGTGGCATCATCTGTGCACAGACATATATTTAAAATCCATCAAGCGCACTTATAAGAGACAGAAGAGAAGAAGACACGAACATAGAGTGGAAGGCTTTGTGGTAACAGAGGCACAGTGTGGTGTGATGCATCCAGGAGCCAAGGAATGTGCAGAGCCACCAGAAGCTGGAAGACAAGGAAGGTTTCCCCCTAGAACCTCCAGAGAGAGCGTGGCCAGGCTAGTGTCTTGATTTTGGACTTCTGGACTCGAATATGAGAATAGATTTCTGTGGTTAAGCCACCAGGTTCCTGGCAAACTGCAATAGTTTTCACAGGACACTAACATAGTCATCAAGTCAAACGCTTCTCATTGCTGAGATAACTCAAAGAGGGTGTCAGGGACTCAGCTGTGCTCCCCTAAAATTCATAAGCTGAGGCCCTAACCTCCAGTACCTCATAATGTGACTATACATGGAAAGAGGGCCTCTAAAGAGGTAATTACATGAAAATGAGGCCATTAGCATGGGCCCTTAGTCCAATCTGACCGGTGTCCTTATAAAAGGAGGACACACCAGCGATATGCACGCACAGAGGGAAGACCAGGTGAAGAAGCAAGAGGGTGGCCATCCGCAAGCCAAGGAGAGAGGCCCCAGAGGAAACCACCTGTCCCGGTATCTTGATGATTGATGTCCAGCCTCCAGAGCTGTGGGAAAATCCACGTTTGTAGTTTGATCCATCTAACTGTGGCGGCTTGTTACAGGTGCCCTGGCAGCCTGCCACAGAGGTACGGGTGACTCAGATCTTTTCCCTTTGGAACTTCATATATACCCTAGTTAATCACCCTCTCTTCCAGTTAACTAAGATAGAAGTATTTTTAAGACAGAAAGTGAAACTAAACAGAAAGCTTTTAGTAACAATCACTACATGATTAACACCATTAAGAGAGACAGCCAGCTGATGTAAGCATCTCTCCCAGATAACAAGGCATGGCGGATAGCTGTGGTAAGGATCTCAACAAAAGTGCCTAACAAAGGCAGTATTTAGAAGACACTTGTCAGAGCCCCAAAGGCCTCAATAATCAAGCAGCTGAACAGACTCATTCTGTAGATGTGGAAATCCAGGCTGTAAAGATTCATGACTTACTAGGTGACTTGGCTTGCAAGTGACAGAGTCGGGGCTGCAATGCAGATGCCCCGAAGCTTAGACCAGCACATTTACCAGTTTACCAGTGACTCACTCACTACTCCTCTCTTCCAGTCCAGCATACAATTTTTCCAAACTTTCCTGGTGCTTCCTGTTTTCCTTGGAATGGCAACACCACCCCTTTGAAGGGGAGACCACCATGGCACATGCAGTCTTTGATTTTGGTTGTTAGTGGTGGGATGTCGAGGTACCTGGCCGCAACTCAGGCAAACCAGCCCTTCTCACTCCTGGCCCTGCATCTTTGACATCAGTAGCAGAATCATGCAAGGCAAGCGAGAAAGCCTTCCAACTTGATTCTAAAAGCTGCGAGTACAAGGACCGCAACTGTTTTTTCTTAACATATGCATATCTGGTGAAAGCCTCCTTGCATCCATACAGTGCATTCACCTTAACTCCTTCTTACCACCCTAAATGGAGAGGAATTTTCACATTTTTGCTATCACAAGCGATGTGGGGAGGGAAATTTGCGGGAGAAAGAATGGGAGAGACTGTTTCAATATCATCACTTTCTAGAAGAGTGGGAGAATTAACATTTCTAGGCACGAGGCTAGCCATCTTATGTGCAATGACTCATTTAATTTCCCAATTAATAAAAGGTGAGTCTTATCATTTCTCCTTCACTTGTCACGTTACCCACATTCAATTACACAACCTGGCTTCCTTCATTAACATTATCTGAGATGATTCTGTTCACCAGTCTGCCTATTCCTGCCCTACTTCCTGCCCTTTCAGTATTTCAATAAAACTCCATGGGAACAGGAATATTATTTTTCAAAGGCATCCTCAATGCCTATGAGGCAGTTAGTTAATATTTACTAAGGAAATCAATTCTAGTGGTTCTTGACTCAAGGATGCACACTAATCTCTTCCCGTCCACGTGTAGTTTGGAAAATCTCCCCAGATTAGTCTGTTGAACATTTTTGATTTTGAAGCCTCACACTTAGTCCAACTCTCCCATCTGGCAGGTGACGAGACTGAAGTCTGCTGTCAGCCCCGGCGTTTTTTTGTTTTTTTTTTTTTCTGACTTTTGTTCTTAAAGTCAGCTTTCACCTCCTTGGGACCTTTAAACATGACCTACAATTGCCCAGACATGCCCTCTCCCTGCTCCAACTCACTTTCAACTTTATTATGTTTGAATCCCACCTCCAAGCAGATATAGATTTTGCTTAGGGATCCCTAAAGCCATCTCCAATCCCTCCAAAATTGATGCTGGTACTCGTTCTCCCTGTTCTTAGGAATTTGATGTCTCCTATAAACTTTGCCTGCATATCATTATATCATTAAACATTCTGAGATAAGCATTGTTAAATCAAATGCCTCAAATCCCTCTACATCCTAAAGTAGCACAAACAGAAAGACAACAGAAATATGAAGCTGAAAATGTAACCCTAGGCTGTATTTTCATGAGTACAAACAAGACCTCAAAAGGAAGAAAGAAAACACAACACTCTATTATTTTTTACATAATTATATGCAAACTTCTCATCAATAAGTGATTCTCACACTGGGCATAAATCCATTCAGTATTGCTTTAAGGGATAAATGAAGTCTGCAACCAAAATGTGAACTAGGGGAAGTATGGTGTGTTAGACATAAGAGACAACATTGGGTACACGAAACTCACAACATGCACAACCAAGCTTGCCACAGCCCAGGTGGCATCCAGCCATCGCTTGTTTAGAACACTAAGTTTAAGTTGAATTACTTGAGCATGGATTTTGGAGTGCTGCATTTTTCAGTGAATTGTGGGGGATAGAGAGAGCTTAACCCAAGATGGTCGAGTGGCAAAAATAGTTGCCCTCTGCTTTAGAATTGTAAAGCAACCTTTGTTGCAAATACCCATATAATTGTTCCGTACCCAAGTTAAACCTGCCACATTTTCTATCCCCTGCATTGCTGATTGAATCAAGCTGCAGATGAACATTCATTTTCTTTCCCTTCAATTTATTCTGTCCATTTTTCAGAGTATATTGAACATCCCTGCAATTCACAATAGACATGTCACAATAACTGCAGAGAAAACATAGGCTTTCATAAACCATCAAAGTGTGTTCTTGATTCAGAATTCCCAGAGGGCTTAGGCCTTCAAAGTAGATTTATTCTCTACATATAAACCTCATTTGTACATATTTAATTGTGATCTCATTCTCTATTTAAAAAAAAAAAGTTTCATTGGCTCCGATTTCCTTCTGACGTTTCTATCCCATTTCATTAACATTCTTGGTTCCTGCTTTGCAGCCTTCAGGGATGTTCACACTAGAAAAGTGCTTCGCTTGTACTTCAGGGATGGGGGCAGGAATGAAACTGTTTTTCAGTTTTGAAACTCCTCATATTTAAGAAAGGAAATAAAAACTTCCAAAAAGGGTAGTTGAATATATTGCCAAGCTTGACTTGTGCTCTCTGGTTTAATGTACAGAACTGCACATAATTATTTAGAACAGTACTCATATAAAGCCATGCCAGTGAAACTAACTTTGCCAAATTTATCATATGTTGCTACAGGCCGAGACACTGGCGCCATCTCAAAGAAATCCACATGTGCTAATATGAACTAGGAATTTTTGTAATTTTTATTGTGCCTTTTGGGGAAACATCCTTTCTAATAAAAGGATACATTATCATTTCTCAGTTAAAAAAATTTATTCTAGAGAAGCATTAAACTTTCCCTCTTATCTGTTTAGGGAACCAACTATCAGTCAAATATTTGAATCTTAAGAACAACAGGAATGAAACAATGTAACTGGTGAGCCAGAGTCCCAAGACAGAATTGACCTTCGTAATCTTATTGCTTCTGCTTAGTTTTAAATATATTCCAGCAGTGTTTATAACTTATTAAGCGAGTTTATAACCGTTGGGGATGGTGAGCTGAATAGATGGAAATATTTTTCAATGAAAATAAACTAAAAATCAGAATTTCTTCAATTCTGATGACTAACCCTTATTAAGAGCAGATATAGTTATTTTTTAAAGTTTTATGAATTTCGAAGTCATATTTCTAAGTTGCAAAAAGAGAAGTAAGTTTGTTTTGCTATTTAGCTTTGATTATTTGATTGAGTCCTCCGCAGATTATAGGAAAAGTATCTATTATTATTCTATTATTATTAATAGATAACAGTATCTATTACATAAGTAGCACTTTAAAAAAAATCTTAGTTATATCCAATATGAATTACTAGTATAAAGATAATGGCTTCTATTTAATGAACACTTATTTTGTTCCAGAAATTTCATTTAGGAAATGACTCCCAATAGGTATAATTATCACCAATTTATAGAGCAGGAGCCAAAGATACTTAGTCATTTGGTCAAAGCCAGAGTTCTGATCTGAATCTGGGCTTTTAAAATTCTAAAGTTCTTTCTCCTGTTGCCTCTTTGTAAGGAAAAGAAAAGATAGATCAATTAGTGTCTACTTGATTGTATGGGTCCTAATAAAATCACCAGAGCTAAAAGTTAAATCAGAGAAAAAAACTGATATTTACCCACTCCTTTAAAGATCATTAAGAAACAGCCATAATTTAAATTCATTAGAAGTATATGAATTTAGAGATAAAACTTGCAGAACAAAGGGAAAAGTAAAGCATTATGTGTGAAGGGATTTAGGAAGGCAAAAAAAAAAAAAGATGAATTAGGCCTAATTCCATCCACTTATTATTGGAAATATAGGAGCATCATAATAGTGTTCCAGAGGATCCATTTGCATAGAAAGACCCTAGAAATTCCAAGGCACTCAAAAAGCTTTAGTGGGGTTTAACACTTCTGGGAGAGCCCCTCATCTTACGAAGCTGGGTAACAGTTTTCAGGTAGAAGAGAAAAAGTGGTCTAACTATTGAGCTTAGCTAGCATGGGTCGCATGTGATCTACAGACACAGAAAACGGAAATGCATTAGGGCATATCTCCTTCTTAAGACCTGCCAGAGACCTTTCCTATAATCTGACAGGGCAGAAGTGAGCACAGTACCAGCACCTGTATCTGATTCAAATTGTTCTCTAAAAGTGTTCTGCATGGGGCGCCTGGGTTTGTTGGTTAAGGGTCTGACTTTGGCTCAGGTCATGATCTCAGGGTTGATAAGTTTGAGTCCCACATAGGGCTCTGAACTGTTAGTGCAGAGCCGGCTTGGGATTTTCTGTCTCTCTCTCTCTCTGTCCCCTTCTCCACTTGCACTCTCTCTCTCTCTCTCTCTCAGAATAAATAAACTTACAAAAATAAAAATAAAAATGTTCTGCTGAGGCAAGAACATCAACCAGCCCAGAGCAACCAAAGGGATGGAGATTTTGCACAGAATCAGGCATCGTCCAGGTAGAAGACACTGAGAAGCCAAACTTACAGTGACCTCAGAACAGGATAAGGGCAGAAGGCTGTGTTTTCTCTCAAAGCTGATATTAAGGATTGCTACTACCAGAATTAACATTTTGATTGGCCAAACTTGCGTTCTTTTAAGAAAGATGAGGGTTCTAGCTGAGAAAATTAGCAGTGATAACTGGCTCCTTGTGCAAGAACCTCAAATGGTCTAGATATTAATTTATGTCCCAAATAATATCTTTATCTCCCATCAGCCTGAGGCTTTCAAAAAGGATATAACAGTTGCAAAAGCTCAGAGGTCGGAAGCACAGTCGGAGTGAAAAATCCCCCAAATGTGTTAATCGCTCTCCTCTGGGTTCTCTGACCAAGTGACCAAGGCCTCCATTTTGTCCTCTGTTCTATCGTTCTGTGCTGAGCTCAGCTCTGCTCCTTCACATCCCACCCACATGATGCAGGGGCGAGTTCAGAGGACACATTATCATCATCAGATTCTTCAGCCTAACTACACCAAACCTCACTTTGCAGATGTCCCAGTATAACCTACACATGATGCACAACTTATTTCTTGATCTTTATAAAGCTCAGACTGCCACGATTTTTGACGTTAAAATGTCCCTATTCATTTCAAAACACCGGCGAAGAATCCAGGCACCATTCCAACCTAGGAGCCTAAACGCTGGAGGACTCTGTGACATTGAAAAGCAAGAGCAACTTTCTTCATTTTCCCTCAACACACAGCACAGCAACTTCCACCAACGGAATAGTGTGAATTTAAAGTCAGACACCTGCAACAATTTTTAGATCTGATTCTCTTTCATTGTGAGAACTTAACCCCGCCCCAAAAAGCCACATGGTATTTCACCCACAAAGTAAAGACTAATTCGCTTGCAGTTTTCCTCACAAGAAAACAGGATGGGAAACAAAATCATACGCAAAACCCTTTAAGGTAGCATTTTAGGCACACTGCCGTGAGAAAAGCAAGCTGAAAGGCTAAATGTCATTCCCATATCCGGCTACCCTGCTTCCGTTAACAGAACCAGGAAAAGGAAGGATGATTATTTGTGTAGGTGAATAGTGACTGAAGAGGCTAATTTGTAACCCGCTCACATTTCCTTTCACCTCACGTGCACAGAGGAGCACCCCATTCAAGGAGGTCAAGGCAGAATCTAGTGCTGATGTGGTTCTGTGGGGTAGACCTGGCGTCACCAAGTCTTTACTCCACCGGTCACCTGACAGCTTACAGCTACTTTGGTCTGCTCTTGTTTGTACTGGAGCATGGAATTATGTTGCCTCCAGGCTCTGTTCCAGTGTTCTTGTTTCAGTTTTAAGCTTTCTTATAATGAATGAATCACTGAGCAGGATATTACCTACATAACAAAAATTCAGGACCAGCGCCCAGCTCCGTCTTGCCAATTGTTATTGTTTATTGACCACTTTACCAGTTAATCAGAAAAACACACATTTAAGTAGATAAATACTCCTACTTTTCACAGACCAAAATGGCGAATTTTAAAACCAGTAACAATCAGAGTTGATGATGATAGAATGAGAGTGCAATATTCATTAGCACAACTTTTTAGATTGAAATTTGGCAAAAAAAAAAAAAAAAAGAAAAAAAAGAAAAAAACAAATTACACCCTTTCAATCTGGTAATTCCATCACTAGGAATTTATCCTAATGAAATAATTGGTGATGCAGATCATAACACACAAATAACGAAGATCCTCATAAGGCTGTGTATAATACTGTGTATAAGACTGAAACACGACAAACCACCTCAACATCAGGGATTCGATAAAGAAATTACTGTACTTCCGTATGTTAACATTTAGCCTTTAAGATCAAGAAAATTGAGGGTAGGAATACCCTCATTATAAAACATTAATGTTATTTAGCATACAGTATTACACTGTGGGAGCTCCAAATATGCCACCCCAAAATATGCCACCTCAAAATAAGCCTCTTTGACATTAGGATTATTTTCAGCTTATTATCTGGAGAAACAGCAGACGCAAGGAAGCTCTGAAGAGTACAAATTACCCCTTTGTAAGAGAAATTTACATTTATAAAGGAAATGTCCCTTTGTAAGGTGTCTCTCTCTGGGTACTAAGAAGGAAAGGAGGACTCTAAATCACAAGAAACTCTTATCAATGGAGAAGGTGCAACTTAGCATCTGCACAGCAAACCTTATCCTTGTTTATAGTACTTTTCATGGTCCCCTTCCCATAACTTGCCTCCCCACACTCTCTTCCTGGGTTTTAGGTGAAGATGGTATTTATGCCCAAGTTCTGGCCCCCTCTTTTGAGTTACTCATCTCTGAGTTTCTCCCATGTATGTATGAGATATACATGGTAATAAACTTGTTGGTTTTCTCTTGTTAATCTATTTTTTGTTAGAGGGCCCACAGCTCAGAACCTAGAGAGTAGAAAGAAATGTTTTTTTCTTCCTCTACCACATAAAATTAAGTAAAAGGAAGTTTCATTGCCCTCAAGTTTATTAACCAGACATTCATTTTCTTCTAAAGCTCCCATAGGATGTGACTTCCTGAGTGGTCATAGATTTTAGGTCAGCTTCAAAAAGACACAAAAACAATGGAGTAGTATTAGGATAACATCTTGAAACTGGCCCTAGGTTCCTTTCTCTGTTCAAATGACTTTTAATAACTGTCTGCTATTGGGGCTTCAGCCACCAATTCTTGACCAGGCCTGTGATTTGAGCCAAACCAGAGTTCACAACACTGAATGAATGTGGTCGAGCGTACTGCAGTTAAACTGGGCCACAACCCCAGTAGATGGCTGCCATGAGAAGTTGGCAACATATCTGACTCTCAAAAAAATTCCAGTTATTTTTTCCTAATCATGACCCCAAATTATACCATACTCAACTGTTGTACAGAATTTCTTCCAAAATCAGTAGAATTTGTTCAACTAGTTTTGTATCCTAAATCACACTTCAAGTATCCTAAAAGACTGTATTTAAACCTAAGGTCCTTCAACACAGTATTAGAATTAACCAGATTCTACTTTGTGAAACACACTCCCAAAACACACGAACAAAGACATATGGGAAACTCACGTAAAAGAATCCAAGTGGTCCAGAGATATATGGCATTTTCATTCCCAAGAGATACTTGACTTGTGAAGTCACGACGTGGGTGGCAGCTCCAGTTGTCATGGCACTGATCACAGGCTCCGTAAGCAGGAATGTGGCACTGCCCAGCTGTAGCACAAACATGGCCACCTAAGAGGACAAAGGAAAATGACATTTCCCCAGGTTCCTAGAGGAATTACTACCTGACACGTTTTCATTTTCATTTCTCACAGACGTAGAGAACCGATGTGAAATGGGTTTCTTAAATTGTATATATCCAGTATCTTGAGTTTTCTTGAGAACATAACTAGGTTCCAAGGCTTTCCAAATGTTATTGGGTACAGTGTAATTGCTTCGGTTAAAGTGAACACGTTTTGTTCCCCTGAATATTGACTTTTCCTTTTTTCTCTATTCCTCATCATATAAGTCATAAAAAAGGGAAATATACTCGAATCGGTTCGTATATGGGGCTCTGTGGAGAAAAATTAAATTTGCATTTATCATACTTTAAAAAAAATTTCAGAATTTAAAAGAAATTTCAGAATTTCACTACCCCACACCCAGTAGGTTTAAAATCTCAAAAGCAATGAAGAAAAAAAAAAGCCATTTCCTGAGTTTCTCCCCAGTCCTGAGAAACACTTTTTTGACTAGAAACTCTCTCAAGTAGTTCTAAATGGCCACTAATAATAAGAAGATATCAGGACTTATTTATAGGCGGAGAAGAACAAAAGATAGGGCTAGGTTAAAGGGATATGAATTCAGAAACCCAAGAATAGGCAGAAAAGTCATTTTCCTTAAAAATTTCCTTGCTACTCTTACCGCTGTGTTTCATGACCAAACAAAATTATCAACTTTGAGTAGAAGCTGTGCATTGAGTTCTGCTGGGCAAAAGATGACCAAAGGAACCAAAATTCTCCTATTAACATAGCAATGGTTAGTGTTCTTCCTCTGCCAGTGAGAGAGCTTTTAGAAGGTGGCCCATCCTTTGACTGAATACTACTGTGTAAACTCAGTCATAGAAACTATAAAACAGGGATGCTTGGGTGGCTCTATCAATTAAGCAACCGACTTTGGCTCAGGTCATGATCTTGCAGTTCGTAAGTTGGAGCCCCACAATGGGCTCTGGGCTGACAGCTTGGAGCCTCAAGCCTGCTTCCTGCTTCAGATTCTGTCTTTCCTTCTCTCTCTCTGCCCCCCCCCCCCCCGTCTCTCTCTCTCAAAATAAATAAACATTAAAAAAGTTTTTAAACTACAAAACATAAAATTCAGTGTTTTGAAAGTAACATTAAGTTATATTCATGAGTATCCACACTGGAAAAGGGACACAAAGCGGGTCATGTTGATATATCCTCTCAGTGTGTTAATTACCATATTTAGGTCATGTCTTAAAATTCTTTTTGGAAAATCAGATTAGTTATTAAAGAAATCAGAGGACAGAACAGCAATGAGATCTCCTTCTGTGAAGAGGTGACAGTGATGAAAAAGAGAAGTATAAAGTGCTATCTGTTAACACTAGAGCATAAATTGCAAAATATATCATTTCTATCATATTGCAATGTCCTTTGACCAAAAGCGATAATGCTCTGAACTTGCATCAGAGTAGAGTGTTCTGGGCTCAAATCTGAAAACTGAAGTTCTGATCCTGGCTTCACTATGTCCTAGCTCTGTGACTGTAGAAAACCTGCTGAAATTTTCTGAGCCTCATCATCATCTATAAGCCATTAGACTGAAGTCTATGCTATCTATCTTGCAGAATCATTATAAAGTGAATGTGAAATAATATAAGGACTTCAACACTTGCAAAACATGCAAAATATGTAAGGCACAGGAACATCAGGAGATGTCATGGATATTTACTGATCATAGGAAACCAGCCACAGTTTTGAACACATAGAAGGGGCCTCACCCCATTTCCCAACTCAGGAAAACTTGAAAGAATTTATAGGTGCAGAAAGAAATGTATTTGAATTGTTTGCAGTTTAGCAGCCCCATTTATTCAACATAGAATAAAAAATAATCTGGATTGCCAACATAGAAATCAGGCATTCTGTTTCTGCCAACAGAGGAAGCCCGAGCAGCAACTCCAGCTAGTAACATTTTTTTTTTAAGAAACTGTGTGTGTGTTTGTCAAAGTAGAAATGTCCTGAGGGAAATATGCAATCAATGGTATAGGTACAAATGGAACACACTGATCTTCTTGGCAACTCTTGATTCATAGTCTGTTGATTTTCATCCTGAAAACACAATCAGTTAAGAAAAACATTGAACCAATTTTCCCCAAGCATCTATCTAACTAGTAAGTAAATTCCAACTTATGACATTAACTCTTACAGGCCCTAAGGACAAAATTAGCATATTATTGGGGTAAGATGAACACCAGAGAGTTGGATTTTCAATTCATCTAAATGCAGCAGACAAGCAATCCAAATCTTTGAAATTGTGAAACCTGTTTGCATATGTGGAATTTTATGCATACATGGAATGCTGGAAAGTTCTTATCTGTATGCCAGGAAATCTTACCTTATTTTGAGAAGCAAACGCTTTTGGGAAGCCTTGTATGAACCATCATCATTTTACCTTCTGTTTAATATTCGTTTCCTAAATTCTATCATCTTTTTAGAGGAGTTAATGATTTTTCGTGCCTGAGAAACAAAGGTCACTTAACCTGAAGTCATTCATCAACCACTTCCGGCTAACCACTGTCTACTCGTAGCAGCTTCTTAGTTATTTCCATGACCTTAATGTTACAAATGGAAGGGCCCAGGAAAGTGCAAGACATGAAGAGTTCAGCCACTCCACATATTGAAAATACATACACATACCTTGCAACAGAGAGCAGGAGAGATGGAGTATCCTCCTCCAAACTTAGCTAAAGACTCAAAGTGTTTTTGTAATATTCTACTTGTGCACATTTTCATGCTTAAAAGAAAATCTTCCCAGCAAGGGACAAATCCCTAAAATGGAGAATTCTCGACTCTGAAAGGTCAACAAGCCCCTGAAGAGCTCATTTCTGACACAAACCACTGGGTATGTGGAGGATGATTGCAAACATGTGAGATTTAGCTGGAGAGAAATAACTCTCTTCTGGATGACGATATTCTCCAGAACCCAAGACAATGGCGGATATTTTAAGAAGGATAAAGAGGGAGAGGACGAGGAAGAAGGGAAAGAGAAGAATAAGAAAGAGAAGAATGAGAAATTTAAGAACTCCTCTTTCCCCACTACTCACATTTTAACAGTTCATCCACATCAAAATTAAGGCTCTAGGATATAGAGGCTGACGTACACAGCTTGAATGTAGCAAATATCCATGCAACGCAGGTTTTGTTAGAAGCACCACAGACGGATGTGGCCTCCAAGATTATCTTAGAACTTAAATATGTGAGATGAGGATCCTTCTAGACTATTTTGCTTGTAGGCCCAGTATTTAGATTCTACACCGATGTTAAGGACTTTTTTTTTTTAAAGTTAATGACTTAATAAACAACCACTTCAGCTCCTTTTACAATAATATAGATGACAATAACTCTAATCTGGCTAGCCAACTCCCAAACTTTGGCCATGCAATGTTTTATGAGAAAATAAATGTTATACAATCGATATATTTCAGCTGTTTGCAGTAATTCTGATGATCTGGGCTAATGCTGAAAACCTGTGACACACATTATCAAGGTTCACTAGCGTGACACTATTGGGTAAACGTTTCTATAAACACCATGTGTTCTATATAAATTGAATGTATCTCAGATTTCAGGCCATTTTTTGCAAGTGGCCTTCAAATAGTGAAAAAGGAAAAGAAGTATATAGTAATCAACTATCCTACCCAAGGGAATACAGCGTGCATTTCAGGGTTTGGTTTTTTTTTTTTTTTTCAGTTTGTCTGCAATCTGGTTTTTACATTACACCAAATCATTTATTTGTCCATTCAATAAATAGTTCCTGAATACCTATAAGGGGCTAGGCATGCATTGTTGCAGAATACAGACATAAAGATACAGTTAATATTAAAAAAAAAACATAAAAAGAGGTGAAATGAAGATATTGGGAGGGGGCACTTTTTTTTAATGTTTTTATTATTATTCTTATTTATTGAGAGACAGAGAGAGACAAAGCATGAGCATGGGAGAGGCAGAGACAGAATCTGAAGCAGGCTCCAAGCTCTGAGCTGTCAGCACAGATCCCAACGCGGGGCTCAAACTCACAGACGAGATCATGACCTGAGCTGAAGTTGGACACTTAACTGACTGAGCCACCCAGACGCCCCAGAAGGGGGCACTTTTAACTACACCAATGTTAAAAGTTGGTGTAGGTGTTACTGTATAGTGTAGGTGTTACTAGGAAGGTAAAGTCAGAGAAGCTCTTTGGGTGGGAGCTAAAATGCTAGGAGCTGTATTCTTCACTGAGCAGAGTATGCTGGTTTGGGGAAGAGAGCTAAAGTGCTCATGACAATAGGAAAACAATTGCTTCATGGGGGCATGGGGAAAAAAAAGTCTGTGTGGCCAGAAAACCCAAGAGCAAAAAATGTCAAATGGATACCTAATGAAGTTGCATGCTGCGGAATTGAAAATATAAAACCTTACTCCATACTTTTCAGTGATAAAAGGGAATGAGCTATCAAGCCATGCAAAGACATTCATGAATCTTAAGTGATACTGTTAAGTGAATGAAGACAGTCTGAAAAAGCTATATGCTGAATGATTCCATTTCTGTGATATTCTGGAAAAGACAAGACTATAGAGACAGTAAGCAGATCAGTAGTTGCCAAGGGCTTGGGAGTGGGAGAATGTGTAATAAGTAAAACACAGTGAATTTGCTAGTCTGGTGAAACTCTTCTATATGATACTGTCATGGTGGATACATAACATAAGCATTTGTCAAAACCCATAGATCTTTACAACACAAGAGTTAGCCTTAATGTATGACAATCAAAAAAAAAAATCATTTGGAGTTCAGGAGATCCCAGACTAAAATATGACAAAGAATCTGAAAACCACTGATGTGTTTACTATCTCTATAAACTCTGCCTTTTCCAGAGTGTCATTTCAATGGCATCATATAATATATAGACTTTTCAGACTAAATGGGTGAAATAACCTCACTGAAAGGGGTGGCAAAAAAAATATTGCTCATGTTTAGGGCACCTGGGTGGCTCAGTCAATTAAGCATCTGACTCTTAGTTTCAGTTCAGGTCATGATCTCATGGTTCGTGAGTCCAACCCCCACATCAGGCTCCACTCTGATAGTGCGGAGCTGGCTTGGGATTCTCTCTCTCCCTCTCTCTGCCCCTCCCCTGCTTTCTCTCTCTGTCTTGCTCTCAAAATAAATCAACTTAAAAAATTAAAAAAATGTATGTTCACCCTATATTAATGCAACACGTTTCTTAGCAATTAATGACAGTTTTTCATGTGTTCTATTAGTGTGCGCTTCCTTGATGAGCTGCACTTCCAGAATCAATTCATAATGGAAACTGAGAATCTCAATCCATTCAAGTTAGTTAGCATGTCTTCATTAGTTCTCAAACAAAAGGGGCACCCGCGTGGCTCAGCCGGTTAAGTATACGACTCTTGACCTCAGCTCAGGTCATGATCTCAAGGTTCTTGAGTTCAAGTCCCATGTCGGGCTCTGCACTGTCAGTGCAGAGCCTGCTTGGGATCCTGTCTCTCTTTCTCTCTGCCCCTTCCCCACCTACACTCTCTCTCTCTCAAAGTAAATAAACAAACTTAATTATTTTTTTAAATGCTCACGAACTCTGGAAATGAGTAAAGTCTGTAAAACCAACGATGAAAAAGAGACACTATATTCCAGCTGATAAAGTTATTTTCCATGGGGATAGGAGTTAACAATCCTGAAACCACTATCCATATATACTGAAATTTAAAAATTAAGTAGATGGATGGTGAATGGTGGGAGCCAAGTTTCCCACTGTTGGAGAAGCCCAGCAAAGGGCATTAGGCTAGGATGATCAATATGGTAAGGGATTACAGTTGGTATCTAGGAACTCATGTCTAAAGACAGATATAGATGATCAGCCTTTGATTTTTTAAATTTAGCAGACCATGCAAAGCATTTTCTCATTGTATCACCTTTAAAAACCAACAAAACTGAAAAATGCACACTCCAGTTCTGAAATATAAACTCAGTGTGGTAGGCAAAATGCTTTCCCAAATTTCCACCCCTCATTATTAAAAAAAACACTAATTTATGAAGGAACTTTTGCAGATGACATTAAGGCTATGGCCTTTACAACAGGGAGAGTATCTTGGGGGGAAAAGGTTTAAAAAGATACAGATAGATACGGATAGATAGATAGATAGATAGATAGATAGATAGATAATGTCCATATACATGGGTTAATATATACACATGCATGTCCTTAGTCAGCCAAGAGGGCTAGAAGCAATAACACCCTGTTCTCAATGAGCACACGCAGCACCCAGATATTGACCTTGGATACCATTCTCCAATAAAAGGAACGAGGGTTCCCTGGAGAAATGGGTGATTCTAAGCAATCACCCATAGGCCTGGGGCAAATAAATATACATATGATTCTGTATCATTTTGTAGTGCCAGAAAGAAAGCAAATGCTCCAAAAACAAAGAACCAAATACACGGGGGTATGTCAAGGATGGACACAGGAGCCAAGTGAAGTATCTCCCAATGCCCAAAGCTAGAACAATCTGAGGAACAACATAAATAAAGTAGCATTGGATTATAACCCAAAGAATAAAATAAATATCTTTGAGTCCATATTGATATAAATACTTGATTACATCTTAAAAATGAGAGAGCTGGGAAATCTCCTGTGTAAGTTAATTATTATTCCAAAACTTTACCTAGACACTCCTCACTCCTTATCTCAACTCCTCATGTAAGGTAACTCCCACCTCTTAAGTGTGGGCTCTGCCTGTGGACTTTCCAAAGAATACAGTGTGGAAAGTGTCGGGCGGGGGGGGGGGGGGATAGGGAAGAGAGAAACTTTACATTGGAGGCACATGACAAACACCAGTTTAGGCAGGTGATTAAGGTTAACATCAAGAGTTATAAATTAAATTGATAGTCCATACTCTTCCTACGATGTAATGAGAATGTCGCTCTATCTCCTTGGTCTTCCTCCTAAAAATCCATCACCCCAGTCTAATCATGAGAAGAACATCAGACAAATCTCAACTGGGGGGGCATTCTACAGAAAGCTTACCAGAAGTCCTCAAAACCATGAAGATAACCAAAAACAAGAAAAATCTCAGAGATTTTCATAGTTAAGAGGAGCCAAAAGAGAGATAGGACAATTAAATGTGATGTGGTATACTGGATGGGATCTTGGAACATAAAATTAACATTAGGTAAAAATTAAAGAAGGCTGAATAGAACACATGGACTTCAGTTGATAGCAATGCATCAATCTGGTTCAGTAACTGTGGCTAATATGCCATACTAATGTGAGACGTTACATTAATAGGGGAAATTTGGGTGGATGGGGCAGGTGGCAACTCTGTACACCCTCTTTGCAACTTTACTGAAATCCGAAATTATTATAAAACAAAAACGTTTTTAAAAAGGGAAAGAAAAGTACCTCTCCACCTCTTCCACAGAATCTTCAGGTAAGACCACATTTATCCCCAAAGTGTATGCTGCGCATGGCAGGCATCTGAGTTGTGCACACATGAGCAGAAGGGAAAAGAGGGACCCTCAGAGGAGCTTCAGACAGCCGGGCTTCAGAGGTATGACATGTGCATAAATAACCACACCAAGACAAGCGTGCACACACATAAAAGAGAGGAATAGAAAAGGTGCTACAGGGGTGCCTGGGTGGTTCAGTCAGTTAAGCGTGGGACTCTGGATTTCGGTTCAGGTCACAATTCTAGGATTGTGTGATAATAAAGCCCCACATCGGGTTCCTCGCTGAGTATGGAGCCTGCTTGAGAGTCTTTCTCTCTCTCTCTCTCTCTCTCTCTCTCTCTCTCTCTCTCTCTCTCACTCTCTCTCTCTCTTCCCCTCCCCTGCTCCCCAAATTACTTACAAGGGAGAGCACCCTCTATCTCATTCTCAAACAAACAAAAAAAAAGCGAGAGAAAGAAAATGTGCCACAGATTTCAGAGGGAGAAGGAAATTATTCTGGATAGGGGTAAACTTGTGCCTTGACACATGAGCACGAATCCAAGTGAGAGAAGTTATTAGACAGCCTTCCAGAAAAAGGGAAGAATATGAGTACAAAGCAGGACAGCACAGGATATGTTCAGAGAATGCAGAGCTGCTAGTTTAGAAGGAGCACAGCTAGCCAACAGGGAGTAATAGAAAATAAAGCAAGACATTTTGAAGTCAGAATATGGAGCACCTTAAAATCAGTGAAAAGGGAGTTTTGCAGGAGTGAGTGACATCACTCTCGCATACATTTATTAAACACCTAAATTTGCCAAGAGGTGTGCTGCACGCTGGCTCAAAAATCAGAGCTAGGCTTTGGTAGGATTAATCTGACAATAAAATGTGGAACAATTGACCATTTAAGATGTTAGTGGAGGAGGAGCAACCAAAGGAAAAAAGAGAACACCTCAACCGGACCCAGAAGGAATAGAGAACAGAAATGAGCCGCGTGTTGGACCACCTACAGGCAAACTGATCATATGTCCAGGAAACACAGTTTATTGTTCATTTGATTTTTTATTGTCAAATATAGAAACTCACGGGGTGTAAGAATTATCTTTATTTGGAATTCTGTGGTTGAAAGAAGTATCACAATCTTTTCATTTCTCAGACTTTTCTAGAAAAAAAAAAATCCTCTAATGCAAGAGGCAGTGAGAATCAAGAGTGCTAGGGGTGGGCAGTGATTTGACTCTTCTGCCTTCCTTCCTGCCCCAGCTATAGAAAACGACAATGTTGTATAATGGGACGACGGGAGCATGACAGTATTAACAGTATTAAAAGACACAGGGGCATGGGAAGTCGTTGTATTTTCATTGTTCATTGGGTGGTGGCCGGGGGACAGCTGTGGGAAGAGGTAGGAGACTGCATTGACTATGTCTTCACATTTCAGCTGGACAGATCTGGCAAAATCCATAATCAAATTGGAAAATTATTACACATTTTCTTACTCCTTTTTCATCAAGAACTGCATTACAGTTTAAACAATATAAAAACACATTCCCTATCTTCTGGGCAGGGATAAAGGGAGAAAATGGTAAATTAGAAAAAAAATCTCAATTCAATTTTGGCTACTTAACATAGTGATACCATTAACAT
The DNA here is from genome assembly GCF_022837055.1 of Prionailurus viverrinus. Taxonomy (NCBI): domain Eukaryota; kingdom Metazoa; phylum Chordata; class Mammalia; order Carnivora; family Felidae; genus Prionailurus; species Prionailurus viverrinus. The sequence goes on along the minus strand of NC_062578.1, from coordinate 38,707,533 downwards.
TTAATTGACCTTTTTCTTATTCAAGTTATTCGACTTACATTTATTAAATACCAGCTGCTGGAATTATAAACAGTCTCTGCTCTAGAGACTCACAGTCTAGAAAGGGAGGTATAAATATGTGGAACATATTTCCTGGTAGTCTGAGGCATCCTATCACGTAAATCCTGAGCAATGTCTCACCAAAGGAAGTGGGGGAGATCAGTTATAACCATGTCCAGAAATATCAGAGAAGGCTTCTCTGAGATGATTACATTTAAGCCGAGCCTTGAAGGACATGCAGGTGATATGAAAAAGTACCTTGAGGGCCTGGAGAATTGCAGGTACACAGTTTTCACAGCCAAGGCCATTGCCCCAGTACTCAACTCATGCCTTCTGTATAGGCTGCTGCTACTATTAAGGAGGTGAAATGTGGAAAAGAACCAACAAAATGCCTGGCCTTTGAAGTTACGGGGTTGGGGCACCTGGGTGACTCAGTTGGTTAAGTGTCTGACTCTTGATTTCAGCTTAGGTAATGACCTCAGGGTTCGCCAGCCCCCCCGCCGGGCTCTGCACTGACAGTGTGGAGCCTACTCGAAATTCTCTCTCTCTGCCCTTTGCCTGCGCGCGCTCTCTCTCTCTCTCTCTCTCTCTCTCTCAAAATAAATAAATAAACTTGAAAAAAAAAGTTACTAGGTTGAGTTCCTTGCTTCTGCCTCAGTATGAGTTTAGAAAGCCATGTAGTGTAGCAGTTAGGAGACTGTATACTGGAATCCAACTCCTACTTTGCCGGGTCTTAATTATAAGATTCTGAATAAGTCACTTCACCTTTCAGTACCTTCATCTGTATAATGGGAAGAATAATATTACTTATTTCATAAAATGTTGATGGGGACTGAATGTGTGAATAAATGTAGTAAAATGAGAACAGAACTTGGCATATAATAGGGTAATAAGTATTATTATTGTTTTTAATGTGAAGGATTTTCATTTTTATAAACTTAAGGATTATAATTCTAATTTTACATGTATTACTTCTTAGCTTTGCTAGGTAGAAATACAGCTGGAAAGATTTAGATTAAACAAAGTAATGACTGTCAGTCATCAAATGGCTGTGAGATAGTGTAACATCATCAAAAGAGATTTCAGATTGTCCTCCCCCTGCACTTCAAAAGAATGAAGTGAATGATTTTTCTGGAAGGAGTACATATGATGTGTTGAATAGGCAGGTTAAACTAGTCTGTATTTTAAACCCTGTCTACACTCACGATCCCCTTATTTAATATACTCCCAAAAAATGTTTAGTACAAAACCAGAAGTAACTGAAAATTTCCTATTTGGGTCTGCAGTTGGTTTTTATCATCCCTGAAGACAAGACTGTATTTCCAGAATGCACCAAGTACAATAATACAAGGCTCTGGCACTAAATACCCCCACCTGTGTCACCCCATGCTTGTGCAACTGTCAAACAAAGGAGCTGTATATCCCCATGTCCTCCAGGGCAGAAATCCTGTTCCATGGTTGCTTCAGGAAAGTAGAGCTTGGGAAAGCTTCCAGAAGTAAATGGGCAGGGGACAATCCCAGACCCCTCTCAGTTCTTGGAAAAGGGAATGGGCAAAACGCCCAACATGAGAATAATAAAAGCTACAGGGAGAAGAGAAGAATGGTTTTAAAAGTGCCTTGACTATTACTGAGTGTTTGTTTCCCCAACCTAAATGCTTACTGATGTTGGCATTTTAAACAGGGCCACTTTGCCTGGAAATTAACACCCCATTTCTGTGAGTGAGCAAGCTATTCCTTTCTTGGCTGCTACTGTTTTTTGGCTACAAAATTCTTCCTTTTTCTTTTTTTTTTTTTTTTGAAAAGTAACACTAATAACACAAAATTGTGTCAGTTACAGCAGAAACACTTCCTTTGCAAAATGAGACATATAATGTACCTTAGAGGTAGATGGTAGAAATGGAAACAAAAAGATTCCCAGACCAGAAAGTTCAGTTACAATCACATACTGCATAAGTTCTAATCACAGGGGTCCCTGCTATGTTACAAAAATGTAGAAAATCAACAACAATAAAGGTATACAGAGGGGAAGAAACCAGACAAAAAATAATACAATGAGTATATTTTTATGAAACTCTAAAAAATACAAACTAATCTATAGTGATTAATGGTTGATGGCAGGTGGGGGTCCTAAAGCAGTGAGAAGAAGGTCAAGTGTCAAGGAAAAATCTGGGGGAGTCACAACTATCTTGACTGTGGTGATGGCTTCATGGGTATGTGTGTATGTCAAAACTTGTCAAATGGCACACTCTAAATATGTGGAATTTATGTGTGGCAATTATACCTCAATAAAATTGTTTTTAAAGGGCCCATTACCTAATCTACAACATGGAAACCTGTCACATTACATTATTGTGGTTATATACGTGCACTTTATACTAGCAATATAAAAGAAATGGTAAGGGAGAAGAGAGACAGGAATTACTTCTTTGCCTGAATGACAATGAATGAGATATATTTGAATGCATTTATGTTTATGACATACATATAAACAGCTTACCTAAAAGGTAATCACATCACTCCTAGGCAAGTCTGTTTACTCTGATGAAAGCAGCCCACAGTAAGGAGTGCATAGTTCTCAGTGCAAGATAGACCAAGTAAACAAACAAACAAAAAAGAATCAGAGTATTGAGAACTTAACAACATAACCAATAAGGTAGAACTTACAGCTATATACTAACAGACTATGCCATCTTTTCCCCAAGTGCTCATGAAATATTTACAAAAATTGATCATATGTTAGGTTACAGGGAAAACATCAGAAAATTCGAAAGTGTAGATATATTACAAACAGCACTCTGTGACCACAGTGCAATAACACCAGAAATTATTGGCAAAATTGAAAAACAAAAAGACCCATTCATTTGGAAATTTATAACCTTTTCCTAAATAATTGTTGGGTGAAAGGGGGAAATATAAACTGAAAAGTACAGAATTTCTAAAAAATATGGACAGTTAAACACTATCAGAATCTACAGAAAACATTTCAAGCAATCAGCATGATAAAATTCACTAAATGCACTAAATGCTTTTATCAATAAAAAATTTTAAATTATATTAAATGATTGAATCCCCACCTCAAAAACTAGAAAAAGAACAAATAAACTAAAAAAAAAATAGCCAAAGAAAGGAAACAATAAAGATAAAGGCATAGGCAGCAATAGAAAGAAGTAGACATACTATTTCAAAATCCTACTTTTTTTTAAAGAATGAAAATAGACAAACCACTAGCTAATTTTATTGAGAAAAAAAGATAAAAGCACAAATATAAAATGAGAAAATGTCAAAGCAGAAAACATTAAAACAAGAAACTGGTTGAAAATCGTAAGAAATCAAAGACCTATGTACAAACAAATTTGAAAAGTTAGATAAAAAGGATAATTTTCTAGGGAATACAGATGACCAAATTTGACCATATTGGAGACAGAGTCCTGCAACTGACCGATTTTATAGAAGAAATAGAGAACATTATCAAGAAATTACCCCCCAAAAGAGCACCAGGAAACAGATTATTTCAATGGGATATTTTTAAAAGGACGATTCTACAAACCTTCTAATACTAGACCCATCAGTAGTGCTTAAGAAAACTGAGGATAAAAGGTTAGGAAGAAAGTAAAATATGGATAACTAGATCTGATAAAGAGCACAAAAAAGAAAACTGTAGTCCACTACCATTGAAGAAAAAGGATGTAAAAGTACTAGATAAAAAATTTGATAAACAGAATCCAAAACCACTTTAAGAATAAAATACACCAGGGGTGCCTGGGTGGCTCAGTTGGTTAAGCATCTGACTTCAGCTCAGGCCATGATCTCACAGTTTGTGAGCTGGAGCCCCACGTCGGGCTCTGTGCTGACAGCTCGGAGCCTGGAGCCTTTTTCGGATTCTGTGTCTCCCTCTCTCTCTGCCCCTCCCCCACTTGTACTCGTCTCTCTCTCTCTCTCAAAAATAAACATTAAAAAAAATCTTTTAAAGAATAATATACACCATGATCAAGTGGGAATTATTAAATTTTGTTTTTGAATGTTTAATAGAAATTATTAAGGTTGGTTCAATGCTAGGAAATCCATTAATATGATATAACATATAATAGACTTCAGAGGAAAAAATAATATGATTATCTCTATAGGTGCTGGAAAAACCTATAGAAATATTCAATACTCTTTCTAATTTCTATTAAAATTCAAAAATATAAAGCAGTAAATAATTTCTTAACATGGTAAAATATACACACTCCATTCTCAAGGCCAGTATCTTCACAGAGATGACATTTTGAGTGAGTGCAAGAAAAGACAAAAAAGCCCACTGTTTCCACTATTATTTGCCATTATAACAGATCTCATCTAATGAAGCTGAACAAGGGAAACCACAAATTATATTTTTTTGTAAAAAAAAAAGGAAGTAAAAATATCTTTATAAAATACTGGAAAATTAATGAATAATAAAACTCATTTAAGCTTTTTTACAGTTTATTTTTTGAGAGACAGAGACAAGGGGAGGAGCAGGAAGGGATGGAGAGAGAGAGAGAGAGAGAGAGAGAGAGAGAGAGAGAGAGAATCTCAAGCAGGCTCCACACTGTCAGCTAAGAGCCCTACGTGAGGCTCAAACTCACAAACCGTGAGATCAGGACCTGAGCTGAAATCAAGAGTCAGACACTTAACCGACTGAGCCACCCAGATGCCCCTAAAACTCATTTAAATAGTAAAATAAAATAAAATAAAATAAAACCAACAACTCAGTAAGAATAAGGTATCAGGATATATAATTAATAGACCAAAGCACTCCATATGTACATTTACACAATGCTGGAGCTTGCTTATTCACTTTCTTCATCCAAAAATAATTTATGCTTTCCTGATAATGACATGTTCAGTTACCCCTCTTCCCACCAGACTGTATCTTCTATGAAAAGTGACCTCAGCCCATTCTCTCCCTCCTGTAGTCCCTATGTCTAAGGGATATCTGGCTAGGGTAGAGACCCAGTAAGTTATTTTGTGGCTGGCACTGATTTTAATCTTTCTAGCAACTATCATGTTCTTTAACATTCCAATTTTGTTCACTTTTCTTTTTGTGAGGTATTCAAGGAAGGAATGCCTTTCCATCCCCAGAGGTGAATTTTAATTAGTCTAAGGCAATCATGGTAATATTACCCCCACCTCATTGGCAATTAATTTAAGAATGGGCATGTGATACTTTCAAGCATGAGAAGTCGAATGGCAACTTTCTAGTGAAAGTTTTCCTTCCTGAAAAAAAAATGTACAAGGAGAAACTGCCATTTTTCTGAGTCTTGCTGTGATTATGTGAGATGTGCCTGGCACGATGGCAGCATCTTGAATCATGCAGTTATGGGGCATGGGGTCTCCTAGGAAGAAAAGTAACTGGCCGAGGATGGCATAGCAGGAAGACATAAAACGCATAGGCTATTGATGAAATTACAGGTACTGAATTAACCAGCCAGAAATTTTGCTACCACCAGAATTCTTGTTATATGAAACACTAAAATCCATCTTTTAAGACACTTTTGTGTGGACATTATATTTTCTGCAGCTGAAAGCATCTTAACATACATTTGTTAAATAAAGAAATGAATGGAAAAATATCAATAGCTTTTATAGACAGAAACAATAACTAGGTAGAAGACATAATGGTAGAGAAGTCCCCATGCATAATAGTAACAAAGATGATTAAATACTTAAGAATAAATACTCAGGAATAAATGTACAAAACCTGTAAGAGGAAACACTCCTGAAAGACTAACAAGTCTGACAAAATTAGACTGTGGCAAAAAGAAAGGCTCCTGTTCTTGGATAGGATAATTCAATGTCATAAAGATGTCAATTTAACACATCTTGATAAAAATATCAGCAAGTTTTTTTTTTAAATGGAGCTAGACAAGTTGATGCTAAAGTTCAGAAGAAAGAACAAACTTGCAGAAATAGCCAGAAACATACTAAGACATAAAAACTGCAAAGGTGAACTAGTCCTACCAGATCAAACCAAACTACATGTCTTAATAATTAAAACAAGGTGCTACTGCCTCAAGAATATATATAAGACCAATAGGATAGGACAGGACAGGATAGGATGGGATAGGATAGGGCAGGACGGGACAGGATGGGACGGGATGGGACGGAATGGGACGAGACAGGACGGGACAGGACAGGACAGGATAGGATAGGATAGGATAGAAAAGAGTAGGTCTAAGTAAGTATGGAAATGGTAAAGGTAGCTTTACAAACTACAGTAGCAAAGGGGAGCGTTTTAGTAAACGTCACTGGCCCAACTGGGCAGCCACTTGGAAAAAGAATGCAATTAGATCCTTATCTCCCACCGCACACAAGAATAAATTCCACACTACCAGGATAGTAAATGCAAAAGAAAATCAAATAGAAAATAATTTAGGGGTGTCTGGGTGGTTCAGTTGGTTAAGTGTCTGACTTAGGCTCAGGTCATGAGTTCTAGCCCCATGACAGGCTCAGTGCTGACAGCTCAGAGCCTGGAGCGAGCCTGCCTCGGATTCTGTGTCTCCCTCTCTATCCCTCTCCCACTTGCTCTCTCTCTCTCTCTCTCTCTCTCTCTCTCTCAAAAATGAATAAACATTAAAAAAAACTTTTTAAAGAACTTAATAAATTAAAATTTTAAGAATATGGTGAACTCTTCTATAAACTTAGTGTAAAGGGAAAACTTTCTTTTTTTTAACAAAGTTTATTTATTTTGAGAGAGAGAGAGAGAGGAGAGAGAGAGCAAATGGGGAGGGACAAAAAGAGAAGGAAAGAGAGAATCCCAAGCAGGCTCCACGCTGCCAGTCTAGAGTTCAAACCCACAAATCTGTGAGATCATGATCTGAGCCAAAACTAACAGTCAGACGCTTCACCAATGGAGCCACTCAGGCGCCCCATGGGAAAGCTTTCTAATATTGACAAAGTCCAGAGACAATTAAAAATATGATTGATAAATCTGACTACATAAATTTTTTTAATTGCCTGGTAAAATCTTGCCAAATTAGATTAAAACACTTGCAGCACATATCACAGTAAAGGGCTAATATCCATATATATAAAGAACTCTTAAAATCTGAGGGAAAAGGGAACAAAACTCTAATACAAAAATTGGAAAAACTTCGGGCTCTGGGCTGATGGCTCAGAGCCTGGAGCCTGTTTCCGATTCTGTGTCTCCCTCTCTCTCTGCCCCTCCCCTGTTCATGCTCTGTCTCTCTCTGTCCCAAAAATAAATAAACGTTGAAAAAAAAATTAAAAAAAAAATGGGGCGCCTGGGTGGCGCAGTCAGTTAAGCGTCCGACTTCAGCCAGGTCACGATCTCGCGGTCCGTGAGTTCGAGCCCCGCGTCGGGCTCTGGGCTGATGGCTCGGAGCCTGGAGCCTGTTTCCGATTCTGTGTCTCCCTCTCTCTCTGCCCCTCCCCCGTTCATGCTCTGTCTCTCTCTGTCCCAAAAATAAATAAACGTTGAAAAAAAAATTAAAAAAAAAATTAGAAAAATATATGAACACATAATCCACAAAACTGTTACAAAATATATATGCGAAGATGTTATAATTTGACATCACTCATAATTTAAGAAATGCAAATTACCCTTGAATAACATTTCTCACTTATCTGATTAAAATTTTTAAATCTAGGGGCGTCTAGGTGGCTTAGTTAGTTAAGTGTGGAATTCTTGATTTCTGTTCAGATCTTAATCTCATGCTTCGTGAGATCAAGCCCCCAGTGGGCTCCATGCTGACAGTGCAGGCCGGCTTGGGATTCTCTCTCCCCTTCTCTCCCCCACTTGTGTGTGTGTGTGTGTGTGTGTGTGTGTGTGTGTGTGTGTACGTGTGCACACTCTCTCTTTTTCTCAAAGTAAATAAATAAAATAAACATTAAAAAAATTTTAAGTCTGACAATACATTCTGTTGGTGAGGCAGAGGGTGCTCTCGTGTATTTCTGTCAGACTGCAAATGGCTACAACCCTTTTGGCAGGGAATTGGAAAATACCTAACAAAACTACATTGACCTTTCGAGACAGGAATCCCATGCTAGGAATTCACCTTAGACACTACCAACATTATGAAAATACATGTGCACATTCACAGTATCATTGCTTACAACTGCAAAATACTGGAGTGAATTCATATGCCCAAATAGAGGATGTGTTGAATAAACAGTGGCATAGCCATACAATTGAGCACTATGCAGCAATAAAAAGTATGAGGGGCATTTCTAGGAGCTGACATGGAATGATTTCCAGGATATGCTACTGTTAAGTCAAAAAAGTCAAATACAAAAGATTATCTTTCATGTAAGAAAGAAGAGTAAATAAGAAAATATTCATTTTGTAAAAGTATAAACCAGAAATGACTGAGATAGGTCACCCATAGGAGATGGGTTAAAATAGAGCGGAAATCAGAGGGAGAATGGGAATGAGTTGGGGAGCATGACAGTTCTCTGAATGTACCATTTTTCATAGTCTCTTCCTGTTATAGTAACTAAAGTCACCAAATGTCAGACTCAATTCTCTTAAAATCACAAAATTATTACCTGGCATGATGCCTGCTATTTCTTGGTTTTCAGATTCTGAACTAATAGTTCATTTTCTAATGCACTAACTTTTCTGAGAATCTACCATGTGCAGAGCACTATGCTAAGTGCTATCAAGACTGGAAAACAGATGTAGATACTGTAATTAATCTTAAAAACACTGTGTTCCAAATAACATCTAATATACAAAGCAAACCAAAATATTATGGGTGTACAGAAAGTTGGAGGAAAGGCAAAAAAGAGCAATTCTCAAAATAAAATCTGAAATTTTATGGTATGAAAACCGTTTGCTATAAACATACATCTTAATTCTAACTCCTTTATTGTTTCATGCCATAGTTTCTCCTAAAAATAACATCAGACATGTTAAAATTAAAGAGAAAGACATACTAGCATCATTAAAACAATATTGAGGAATGTAAGTCGAGTAAAGAAATGCAGAAACAGTTGAAAGGGAGACGAAGTTAAATAAATAAAAGCAACAACTTAGGGGGGAACGTTATTGGTGAACTACCAGAAAAAAAAGGAAAAGCACTAAGTCACAGAGACCTTACTATCTAATTAAAAAACAAAAACCAAAACACAAAAAACAAAAAAGCAGACCAGTTCATCAATTGAATGGGTTGCCAGACATTGAAGAACCTGTTTCCATGACCTCTTGTAACACAAAATGCAATAAATGTCTACATAGTGTAAGCTCTGGTGGTAGGGTCATCGCTTACTTACAGCTGAGAGCATTTCCAACTGATACACAATCTGTGAACCACATCGGATGTGACGGTTTCAAGCACCTTAACAATATAATTTTATTCACCTAACTAGTTCCATCAGCTGGAATTAAAAATAAGTAAGACAAGGTAAACAAACACCATCTGTGTTTGTAGAAGCTGGACACCTTGGTACTGCCCTCCTATTCAGTAGATTTCAAATCCGAAGGAGGAAAGGAAAAATGACCGAAAAGCTGGATCCAGCAGACCCAAACAGATCCTACGGTTCTGGTTGACAATGGACAGATGAGTTTGGAGGTCAAATAAAGTCCAGCCATCTGTTCAAAAATTGGCTAAAACGTGAGTCACATATCCAGGATCAGAGCTAAAGACAAAGGAAAGCAGATGTTTGATGAAGTTATAAGACAAAACATGCAACTCTCTGGACCAGATTTTACATGTAATAAAAGTCCATGAAAACCAAATTATTTTTATTATCTTTAATAATATCCTGTTTTACTCTTGTGATTCTAGGGAGTTTCTTTCCGAGAAATGAAACATTAATTTTTTATGTTGTTTGAATCCTGGCTTTTACTTTTATATTTTATTATCATTTGAATTCTTAATCCAAATGTGCTAGATATTTTACTTTTATATTTTACTTTTATATTTTTACTTTTTATTTTTATATTTTTACTTTTACTTTTATATTTTATTATCATTTGAATTCTTAATCCAAATATGCTAGATAATAACAAAATACCTGATGATTGTTTTTTAAACTATGGAAAATGGTTAAAATGAGACTAACCAGAAGGCTACTGGGTTTTATTGTTAATTATTTACTCTCTTGGATTTTTAAAAATGGCAATAATATACACCTAAAACTACCTGTTCTGTGCTTAATAGAATAAGAGGAAGTCCAAACCTCGTAAAAACCATAAACTCAAAGAAAGCCATGGATGGAAAATAATGGGACCAGAAGGAGTAGTGGTATTATCTTTGCTGTGCTAATACAGAGATTTTTATTTTATTTTAAATGAACAGAAATCAAGGAAGACCTATACCAAATCTATGGCAACATATCAATTTCTGAATCATCAGTTCACATGGCTCATTATTTCTGAGGTGGACACAGATGACATGTCCATTAGAAGGCCTCACAGTGGCCCATCAAGGCAGAAGAGGCCACTGAGCCTGCCTGTGCAAGTGTCAGAATACATGGACATCATCCATGTTTAAAAAAATATGATGAAGGTCACAGGATGCTCAACCAGTTTGTATTTCATGAAAGCACCGCTATGGCCGTAAAAGATACCTACTGGCCTTCCAGTCTGGTAGTTTCCCAGGCAAAACTGCTGCTCAGATGATCTATTCACTAAAGACCTAGGAAGAGTGGAGTTAGTATTGGTCTTACATCTTCAGTTCTCCCACGCTTTTTACAGAGCTAGAAGGCAACATAACTCTAACAATGTGTTTCCTTCCCTCGAGATCACATCTTTTCTTCTAAACCTCCAATTCCAGGCAATCATCAACTACCCTTTTTTCCCTTCTTGACCTTTATACCATCTTTGACCTTGTAAATAATGTTACAGTGTAATGTAACAGTGAGCCTCTGCCCACCCAGAAAACAGCCACCTGGGAAGTTTATGTACATGTAACTCAAGAGAAAGCAGAGGAATAAGCTAAAACGGCTGTCAGACGTCCATGTCTGGTAGTCAGTCCCCGCCCCCACATTTATTTTATATTCACTTCTGAATTATCTAATTCTGACAACTGATTGGAGACAGCAAATTACATAGTCTGATATTTTGAAGGAAGAGACAGGCTAGAGCAGGCCTGGCAACCAAATAGATGCCTGAGGTTGAAAGGGGCAATGGCTGGTGCCAGTGTGAGTCGAAAGACTTCACACCAACCGGTGTGTGGCACCAATGAAACACCACTTGTTACCGCTATAGGCGGTAACATCATAAAATCTGAAAATCGGGAAGGACCCTAGAAATCTAGTCATGTCTCTTCCCACTGCAGGAACTTCTACCTTATTTTGCAGTGATGATCCAGTCACTGTATGAACACAAGGATTGCCTCACTGCCTTATAAGGAAGCCTATTCCACTTTGTAAAACATTCTTCAGAAATCTTGTTTTTGAAAAGTCAACAATTACTTCCCTGTAACTTCAATTTCTTGATTCTGATTCATTTATTCAACTAGCACTTACAGAGTAACTACCCTTATAGTAGACAGTATTCCCATAAAGATAAAACACATCTGGGCTGCATCCATCTCGAGAGACAAAGACATGAACATGAATAAAAATAAACCACCAACTGCCTGTCCTTCCACTGTCTCCCTTTCTTCATTGCCAAGTCGCAGCACCACTTACCTGAATCACACCTCCCAAGAAGGAAACGGCTGCAGCAACACCAATCCTTTGCATCTCAAAGTCAGATAAACCCACTATGCTTGTGTTACTCTGCGTGGTGAGGTTCTGGCTGCTCAGAGGGACAAGCCGTTCCACTGCATTGGCTGATATTAAGGATGTCAAGGCGAAGGTGCCTAAAAGGGAGTGATGGTGGGGGTGGGGGAATCTTCTGTTAGTAACGGACTCGATAACAATGGTTGGATTCCACCATTAAAGCTGAATCCATCTGCTGGGTGTAAAACCAGATAGATTTATCGGAAACACTCTTCTCAGCACCCCGACTCATCCACCCTTCTCTCCACAGAACAAACAAACTTTCCTACATAAACACATTTTCCTTCAACACACAGCCACACCAATCTCCTTGCTCTTCCCTCCCAGGCCTTACAATTTCCCACCTCTCTGAGCATGGAGAATGTCCTCAGGGCAGGGATTAAGATCATGGCCTGGACTTGAATGTCAGTCCTCTATTTATCAATAATGTGACTTCAAGCACCTTACTCTGAGTCTGCATTACCTCATCCATAAAGCCTATCCATAATATCTACCTTTCAGGGCTTGGGGGAAATATAAGTGAGATGATAAATATGAAAACCTCAGTAGGCTCAGTAGCTAACTACGAGCTCATTCACTTCAATTTTAAACCAGTACAACTCATTTCACACTTCTGACTTCTAAAACTGTAAGATAATAAACTTATCTCGTGTCAAGCCACTGAGCTCATGGTAATTTGTTACATCAGAAATAGGAAACCAACACAATCAATAACACAAACTGACCACTGAAGAAATAGACACATACTTACAGGCTGAGATCTTAAGGGTACAAAATACACAGAAATGCCTCTATGGATATTTATAGTTAAAAGCAGATTTATTATTTTTAATTTAATATTTAAGACTAAGGTATCATTTTTGTAATAATAATAACTTATTAAATCTTTTCTAGAAAGTACTAAGTTAGACACTGTACATCAACTATCTCATCCAACTCTCACTACAGTCATATGATTTTTTTTTATTTCACTGTCCAGAAAGCAGAAAACAGGCCTTTAAAATGCTGTCCAAGGTCATGCAGATAGCAAACAACAAATGAGACATACACCCAGGACCATCTAACTTTAAAACCCAGGTTTTTAACCAGCTGGCTCTATTATGACTATTTGTGATATTTCATCTTTTATTTAGTAATGCAGAGATAGGCAAGGTAATAGATATACTAATTAAAGGGCATTATAGAATCTAACTGAGAAGAAACCTAAAAGATCCTTCAGTCCAAATATCGATTTCATAAAAAAATATTTTTCAAAATTTGAGTAACTAAATTCTATACAGTATTTTCTTTCCCTCAAAGTGTATAATTTCTCTTAATTCACTGTAAATTCAAAATATATGGCCTTCTCTTATGACCTTTTTACAACCTAAAAATGCAAAGAGTCTTTAAAATAAGCTTGATTACATAATAATATAGTAATATATTACAGTATGGGTCGAGTATCTGAGGCACAAAGAGATAAATGTCTTGTCCTAATATTTGCTGAGGTCGTCAGAAGTAAAGTCAGAATTGCTTTGAGGGGCGCCTGGGTGGCGCAGTCGGGTAAGCGTCCGACTTCAGCCAGGTCACGATCTCGCGGTCCGTGAGTTCGAGCCCCGCATCGGGCTCTGGGCTGATGGCTCAGAGCCTGGAGCCTGTTTCCGATTCTGTGTCTCCCTCTCTCTCTGTCCCTCCCCCGTTCATGCTCTGTCTCTCTCTGTCCCAAAAATAAATAAACGTTGAAAAAAAAAATTAAAAAAAAAAAAAAAAAAGAATTGCTTTGAAATGTAATCAGTAACTAATGAGCACTTCTGGGTCGCTTTCATTAGTAACATGAGAAGCATAAACATAGACAGAAATTATTACCTGTGGCAACATGACGTCCCATTCCAAATATGGCGTAAATGATGGCAGGAAACAGAGACCCATATAAACCGAACACGGGGTGCACAGATGAGAGAATAGCAAAGGCCAACCCTGTCAAGCAGACCCAGGTAGTTAGGATCACCTTATAACCCCAAGATACAGTCCACTACAAAGTAGAAGGGATATCGGTTTATTTAATGACAAAAGGGACTATGATTTAATTATTCTACTGGCTCAACGAGAGACTACATTATGATCCTCAATTACAGACCACTCCCTTATTTACTTTATATTTAAATTTCAATTCCAAAAGCTCTCACTTTTGGACCACTACTTTTCCCCTTGATTACAGAGGTGTCTATAAGGAAACGTTGGTTCAGAGTCTTCCTGGTAAAAGTGATAACATCACAAGCAAAATATCTCCACACACACTTCGAGGACCATTTCTATACTTTTGGTATTATTTTATTGGCACAATAGCATCTGCAGGATAGGTAAGACTGGTAGTATTACCAATGACAGATGAAAAGGTCAGGAAGGCTGGGACAAGAAGGACACGCACTCAAGCGGGCCTGGCTGGCGGCTTCCTGGCCGGCCTCACCTTGTGTATACAGGGGAAGGGCAGTGTGTGAGTCCGTGCTTTACCCATCCTGGACCCCAGCCCATTTCAGATATAGTTTCTTAGAGTGAAAAACAACTTTTTACTTAAATAGTAAGAAGTAACTCATAGCTGTTCATTTTTATTCCTCATAGACACTACTGCCTACGTAGTGTGTATGTTACATACACATAGAAAACTTTCTCAGATATGTCTAAATGACCACAAGTGGTTTAAATGTGACCGAAATATATGTGAGTGTGAGCTCATTAAATTGATCTTGCTTGTGGCTGGTCCTTGGCATTAAATGGCTAGTTAAGCTAGGTTCTGACATTTCCATTCAAGTCTACACAACTTGCTGATAGGCATTTGATTAAGCATAATGCACTCTATAAATAAGGCACAAAGAGACTTGAGGAAGGGAGTGGTGTTAGAATACAGATTACCCAAATATGAGGTTAATTCATTATTCACACTATGGAGCCCAACAATATGGTTCCAAGATCATACTTTTTACTGTTTAACTTTTACTCTTTTAAAATTAGGCTTAATTTCTTTTTAAATATGTAAACTCTAGTTACACATCAGATATTTTTTCAAACCCTACAAGACATCTTACCTTCAATTAAAATACATAAAAGGCTACCAATGACCAGTCCCTGATTTATTTTTAAAAACTCATCTGGATTGCTATTTACACACAATGTCTTCTTAAATGTCTGATGAAAATAAATAAAAAGTGATTATAGAAGGGTCAGTGGCAGAGGCTGTTCTAGAATTTCATGCATACAGGATGAGAGGCAGCACAGCACGCTGGTTATTGGGAAGGATGATGTTAAGTCTTCCCCGCCCCACCAACAAGCCCCTCCTGGCATTTATACCTTATGCAACTTTGTAAAAAGTGTACATTGCATCAGCCATGCAGAAAGCTAGAAAATAACTTTTTTCATTCATTTTCAGAATGAGTTACCTGAAAAAAAATTACCAATCAAGAGACAGAATGCTGAGTGTTTCCAGGTAAGAAATAACGTGACCCACATTTCGGAAGATCCCCCAGATCTACTAAATCAATGATGGGGGCAAAGGGAAATTGCATGCAGCATCTTTAACAAAAGCATCTTGGAGTAAATCATATGCATGCTAAATTTTGATAAATGTGGTAAATCTCAGCAAGATAGGAGTTGGCCTATTTGACCACATTTTTATCCTACCTGCGGCAGCAAATGTAGAGACCAAGCTAGAAGCAGTGGGATCCTGCCTCTTGCCTTGTCAATAGCTACCTCTTTATCTGTTTGTTTTACTGTTTTATATCTTTCTGTCTTTCTTGCCCTCCCTCCCTCCCTCTCTTTTCCTCTCCCTCTCTCTCCTTCTGTCTGTCTCTATCTCCATCCCCCAAATCTATATATAGCAAAATCAGTTCAAAACCAGAATTTCTCTGGATCTTATATTCTTACCAAATTAAAATGGGCACCATCGTGTAAAACATGTTTAACTCAAATCTTTAAGAGATCTCTAAATCCATATGTGCAAAACAATCACTTCAGGAGATTCTACAAAAACAAGCTCAAAGACCAGAGATCCTGTAGACACTTCCTTCATTTCATCGGATACTGACACTGAGCTTTCCCTTTAAGCAACAGTGTCTTTCACCCTCAGCCAGAATCTGCTTCTCTGCGGCAGTGAACAATGGCCCAAATAAAAGAGGAATGGACGAACGTAGATAAACAGTGCTTTAAAACTTCAAATGCTCCTTCCACAAATAAGAACCATAAAACCCAAGCCATCCTCCCACACATACCTCCAAAAGCACAGGGGGCTGGATACAATTTTCTTCTTCTGATTCATTTATTGTTCTGGATCACAACATAAGCCACATACATATTTTCATACACAACACACTAACACAGCTAAAATATGTTAAATACTCCAAAAAAGGTGAAAGTATTAACTGGCTTGAGTCACTTACAAATTAGCCACATTATCTACACTCTTCTCCATGTTTCTAAAACAGGGTATTCGATAAATTAAGAGCAGAATTACAGCCCTCTAACTCTCCAATTTCGGGAGGAAAAACTTCAAATGCTAATAAATATTTGTATTACCCAATCTAGTTGAGATTGGAGGAGAAGCAAGACAACAAAAAGAAGGATCAAGAAACAAAGTAAGTATTAGGCCACAGGGTGCCCAAAAGGGGATATGGAGGAAACAGAGAGCAAAGGGGAGAGGGAGAGAGAGAGGGAGAGGGGGAGAGAGAGAGGGAGAGGGAGAGGGAGAGGGAGAGGGAGAGGGAGAGGGAGAGGGAGAGGGAGAGGGAGAGGGAGAGAGAGACATTGGAGGAGGGAGCCGAAACCTTAAGGTCTTTAGAGGGCCGATTATTTTTAAAGATCAAAAATCATATATTGGTCACTGTCTGAAGGCTTTGAAAGGTGCAGTTTTTAAGAAAACATGTTTTGTAGGTGTAGTGATGGCTATTACAGTACAGGAATAGGATAGACTCCATATTCCCACGTCAATGTCATCAGTAGTTTCAGGACTTGCAAACACTACCAAAATTTCAAGGGCCCCTGAGCACAAAGTCAAACATTGCCGACCAGTCCCTTGCCCCTCCAACCCAGGCAGGCTGCAGGGCCTTGAGAATGGCTTCCCTAAACACAGCGCCTGACCCCCGAGGGAGACAAAGAACCAAAGCAGATAGGTAACTCAGTCTCTACCTCTGCTCCTAGGACAACTTCTCTGCTGAGATGCCTAGAAAGCCACTCGGTCACTACCGGTGAGAAAGAGAACTGTTTATCACAGAACTGTTTTATACTTTAAGATACAGATTTTGTTTTCTATTTCAGCCCAGTCTTATCTGCATTTACGTGATAGCAATTATTCAGAAAATCAAAGAAACCTGACACTGCAAAAGATCGTGTCTAGTAAGTAAATAAGTGTTGGAAGTTGGGGATTGGGTATTGGGGTTACACGTGGAGAGCCACTGCTGGAGACTGTTTTGTTGGCTCAGTGACCTCACCTGTTTATTCTAAGGTCAGGCAGTTAGGACTCAGAATCACTGGTTTTACTCCCCTTAGAACTGGGGTTTTAAAACTCTTTTTAGAAAAGTTTTTTTTAAATTTTTTTTTAATCTTTATTTATTTTTGAGAGAGAGACAGAGTGTGAGCAGGGGAGAAGAGAGAGAGGGAGACACAGAATCCGAAGCAGGCTGTCAGCACAGAGCCCGACACAGGGCTCGAGCTCACCAACTATGAGATCATGACCTGGCCGAAGTCGGTCGCTCAACCGACTGAGCCACCCTGGTGCCCCTGAATTGAGTTTTTATATGAAGTAATACAATTTAATTGTCTCATTAATCTCTCCAATTTCCAGTATATCAGAAAGAAAATATTTACAAAAATATCAAGGGTGAACCCAGGCTGATGGGCTCACGCAAAGACTCCAGAGGCTCCTCCCAGGCTTCATCTAACTGAGGCCTCTGCAGGATCACTTAGCACTAAATGCAAATGAGATAAAGGTGCCCCCTGCTGGATGATCAACCCACCTTATCTGTGACCTGTGTCTGAGGAACTGCTCCCCAGAAAAGCATAGAAAGATTTCCTTATCTTCTGCAAAAATGGAAGCTTTTAGTTTGTTCAGTCTCGAAAATATTCATGTCTCAAAATCATGTTAAAGCACTGTATTCAATTTGTTTCAAGTTGCCAAGGAGAAATCAAACATTACTTTTCAGTTCTCCGTGCTGGGCCCACAGACGAATTACTGCATTTAGGTATGGTTGAAGGAGGAACTCTAGAATTTGAGATATTTATTTTAAAAGCAAAGCTGAGCTTCTTATCCTAATAAGTCACATCACTTAATAAATTATAGCATTACCCAAGTAACACCCCCTCAGTAAAGATACTTCATAGGAGCAAAAGCCAATAACAAAAGCTTAATTATTTCTTATAATGCCTAGGGGGTGGGAGTGGAAGATGTCATGAATATGGAGCATCAGAAGTATTTTTGTGTTCATTTCAGAACTTATTCTCAGCCCAGAATGGCTAAAGATAGAAGCACTTAAAGTTCTCATTCCAGGGAGTAAGGACTAAGTATCAATAGTTCCGTGAGAGTCAGAGAAAGTGTTCAGAATTTAGAGAAAGTACTAACAATAAGGCTCCAAGAAAGGAAATGAAAGATTCAGTCCTGTGCCGCATTCCTTAATCACTGACTTAAGGTTCTTATGAGGAGCCTTTTTAATGAAAATGAAAGGGCAGCTTATAGAATAAAGGAAATGGAAAGTAAGATGAACCTGAAGTACTTTTACAGGTTAACAGTTAAAAAGGAGAAATCGCTGCCTAATGATATAAGGTGGCTTGCAGTTCTGTTCTCCCTGTCTTCCTCCCTCCCTTCCTTCTCCCAAACTTCTCCTTTCCTCTTTCTCTATTTTTAAAATGATCTCCTATTTTCTAAGGTGGTAGAAATATCTGGAATCAAAACATTGGAGCAGTGGGAAGATAAGAATATTGAGTCACTACAAATGGCCTATTAGCTACACGTTGTATTTCCTCTTCAAATGATGAATCATTTGCCCCAGGACTAAAAGCAGAATTGGTACATTTACAAATCTAATAATGAAAACTAATTTAAAATATGTGGACACACACACACACACACACGCAAAGTCAGGACTCCCACACAGTGTGGAATGTTTCTGGATGGGTTACTGGCCGGCTGAACAAAGGGAATTTCGTATGTCACACACACCACCAACATTTAGGCCCTCAAGAGAAGCAAAGCCTAGACATGCCCTCACTCCATCCATGGATTCTAGCAGGGAAAACCTCTGGGTCCTTCAAAATCTAAGTTGATTACTTTCTGTGACTCCTACATACTGCTGAGAATATGTGCTTCTCAATTTTAGATAGGGCACATAACCTTCATTCATAGAGCAAACGAATGGACACGGGCCCCAAGCTGACCAAAGCCACCAACCACCATGGCTTCAAGCCAGTTGAATTCCCCAGTCAGATTTATAAATCTAATAATGTCCCCAGTCAGATTTCACTGATAAGGAGGGACCTATGGAACACTGCAAAGCCTCCATATTTTTGTTCCTCCTCTACTCCCATAGGATGAAATTCCTGTCTACAACATGGGGATAATGTTACCACCTGCACTCTGGTTGAATAGGTCATTGGCTTCCGTGGTACAACATTTGCTGTTTTTAGCCACCCATCTCCATTTTCCCTTCTGTTGGTAGCAGGACACCAATTTCCTTCGGGAAGTCCCTCCTTCCACCCAAAGATCATAGGCTGAGAAAAGGGGAGTTGCCTCCTACCCCAGGCTCTAGGTGGGGACACATGGCTCAGCCCGGCCAACTGGAGATTTGCATTCCTTCCCCAAAGCATCTAGTGTAGAGAAGGACATGGGATACCTTCATGCTTAATGAAAATCCATTTCACTTTTATTAGAATTGTTAATGAATACATAATTACCTAAGAATATATACCTAATTCTTTGTATTAAAATAACTTAGGTAGTAACTAAACAAGGAAATGACCTGAATAGTCATCAATATAGAGACGATTAGATGAATTTTAGTATAACAGTACTATGGCATATTACACAGCTCTTAAAAAGAATGAATTAGATCCATATCCACTAATCTGGAGACATGTTGATTATATACTGTTAGATAGGACAAACAAGTTGTAGCCTTATCTTTTTTATGTAATACTTTATGCAAAAATCCCAGGAGATTCCACATTTTTTTACACATTTTTGAAACTTTTTTCACCCTGTATGTTGTTCATAAACCTATCCAACTTATACATTTTTGATAGAGACTTCTAAAAGCAATCTGAACGTTATCCTGAATGTTATAGAAGTCATTAGATTCTTTTTCTAATGGAAGCAAGGTGACGAGGTTTGATTTTTACATTTTTTTAATGTAGGTTTATTTTTGAGAGAGAGACAGAGCGCAAGCAGGTGAGGGACAGAGAGACAGAGACACAGAATCTGAAGCAGGCTCCAGGCTCTGAGCTGTCAGCACACAGCCCGACGTGGGGCTCAAACCCATGAACCGTGAGATCATGACCTGAGCAGAAGTCTTACAGTTGACTGACTGAGCCACCCAGGGGCTTCTTCAGCAAATTAGTCCAGCAGTTATGTGGAAGACACACAAGATGGGTGGAAGGAACAGTTAGAAAACTACTGCCGATATCCAAGTAGTAGCAGTAAGCAAAGAAAATGTGGTTCCACCACATATAAATAGCCATTACACACACAGTTAACAAAACAAATCAGTTCCCTGGCCTATGGTGTTAGCACAGAACACTTTCTTCCCAGAACATGTCACAGGGTCAAAGGCAACTGACCGGATATGAGTGGACATGACAGGAACCTCATAAAAGACAGCAAACATCCTGCTTTAGGCCCAAAGAGACTGGACAGGTAAACGTGAGAAGCCTGAAGGCCTGGTCAACGCCAAAATTGGAAAAGCGAAGGAATTGCCAGATGCATGGGAAGAGAATTAGGAAAAAAGGCATAAAGAAGTCAAGGCCAAAGTCTGCGGCAATTCCACAGAAACAGTACACATGACAAAGAACAAAAATGTCCTTTGAATTGGATAACAGAAGGGCCAGTGGTGACCTCAGACTGAGCAGGGCCCGGGGAAAAGAGGGTGTAGGAACCAAGCGTGGGCGGGTTAAGGAATGGACGCGAGTGCAGGGAGAAGGGGCAGGAAACACGAACGAAACCCTGAAAATCCTTATTAATGAAGAGAAGAGAAGAAGGCTTGGTACCAGATGGAGACATGGGGGTCAAAGAAAGTGGAGTTCGTTTATTTTCTTATTAGTTTTAAGATAGGACACATATGAGCACTTGGGCAGTCAGGTTTTATGAGCCCTAGATCTTACACATTTTGACGGGCTTCCTAGGAAAAATACTTAAAAAGTGAATTAAATTAAATTAAATTAAATTAACAAAGTGAATTAAAAAAAAACTGAGAAGTAGCATAACATTAGTTACAAAGGTGAATATTTATTTACACTGAGAAATCACGCTAAATTATAAAAATCTGACAAACTCCACGATCAAATACCCACAAAAAATAATACACCATTTTTATTAACTTCCTGATATAACTCTACACTTCTTTTTCCCTTTATAATTGCAGGCTGTATATGCTCTGAACACTTCTTCACCTGAAAATAGTTTTTGTAACATTTTCTATAGAGACAACGGAAAGATAAATTTGGCTCTCCTCTTGCACATCACACATTTCTCATATATCATGTCAAGTGCTCTTGGCCTCGCCCGTCTCTCGTAGCCCTGCAGGAGCTGTCTGACTTCATGCAGTGCAATCTGACAGCTTCTCTTTTTCTTACCCTAGCATTTCTCTGTCGACACCTGCTCTGGGATTCTGTGAATGCCCAGACTCCCGCGTGTCAGCTCAGAGGCGTACCCAAGGGGTGCCCCTCTGACCAATGACAAAGTAAACTAGTGAATACACGTCTCCTTGTTTCTCCCCACTGAAAGATGGCCTGGAGGTTCAGTTGATACCTTCTTGGGGCCATGGCCCCCATGATAGAGCCACGTGCCTGCCACCTTGGAGGTAACCAGCCCCCTACCAGGCATCCTCAGAGTCCTTTATTCCGGCCCTCCAGGCTTGCATTCCCTAATTATAAAGTTGCACAGAAGCCCTCTGACTCAGGTTCCAATTTCTGGGGAAGCAGACTAAAATATCAGTGTGTATTTAAGTTTGTTTTTTTATTACTGGTAGATTAGAAATTTTCATTTTAGCTTTATGACTAGTTACTAATATTACGTGTAATTCAAACTAAAGACTCTTTTGAGGTTCTTGATAGCTGTAAGATTTCAGGGCATTTCAAGTTTTCTCGTGCAGAAACTTAAATATTATTTGAGAATTGCCAACACTAATTAACCAGTTTCTTGAAAATGCCCTTGTTACACTGCTGTCCGATGAGTTTTATTTGATCTCTGTCAGTGCCAGCCGTTTGTGGCAACTTCCTTTTAGCCGGATCCCAAAAATATCTGCAGCCACTCCAATGCCACCAGACATAAGAGGCGTGACCCAAGGGAAGCTGAGTAGGGAAGAGGCAGTATTCTTAATCAACTTCTGGCAAAATATCTCACTGTGGGATTTTTACAAAAATACATGACCATATGAAGACAACTGACCTTGGAAGAGGCACAAGCAAATGGAGATGCAGTATTGAATAGGGTGGCTATTAAGCATGTAAATACAAGTATAATGTGCTTTGTATGTGAAATTACCAAGGGTAATGGGAGCATGATTAGCCTTCACTGGAGAGGGGCGTCTGGGGGATAATGCCCTTGAGTGAGGGAGCCGGCTTTTAAGAAAGGCAAACAGTTTGGGGTCCCTCGGTGGCTCAGTCGGTTAAGCATCTGACTCTTGATCTCACCTCTGGTCATGATCTCAGGGTCAAGACGATCAAGCCCCGGGTCAGCCTCTGCGCTGACAGTGTGGAGCCTGTTTGGGATTCTCTCTCTGCCCCTCCCCCACGCTCTCTCTCAAAATAAATAAACAGTAAGAAAAAAAAAAACAAAATAAAATGAAACCGTAAAAAAAGAAAAAGGCAAACAGGCTGAGAGAGTACCTTGCAAACATTTTGAAAGGGTGGATTTTATTCCCTACGGAAGCAGAGTTCCTAAGGATGCCCTGTAAAGGCTGGCCGCAAAGCTATCTATCACTGGAAGTACCAGCCAGGGAGGAGGAGACACACGGCTGGACTAGAGGAAGGGAAGGGAGAGGAGAGATGATAAAGAAAGGGCATGTGGTGATCAGGGATCCCAGGAACCAGAGGCAAGTGTGCAAGTATAAACTCAAATATACATGACACATGTCATTTCTTTGTTTCTTCTTACTGTATTTACTTTGGAGTGTGAGACCCACTAAATTAGGAAGAGAAGGAGACTGAAACAGTAGATCCCTGGTTTCTCTGTCTTGAAGCAGGTCAATCTGAAGGACTTTCTCCAGGTCACTTCCATCTTTTAATATTTTAAAACATTTTTTTATGTTTATTTATTTATTTTTGAGAGAGAGAGAAAGAGAGCAGGAGCAGGGGAGGAGCAGAGAGAGAGGGAGACACAGAATCCGAAACAGGCTCCAGGCTGTCAGCACAGAGCCTGACGTGGGGCTTGAACTCACAAACCGTGAGATTATGACCTGAGCCGAAGCCGGACGCTCAACTGACTGAGCCACCCGGGTGCCCCCATCTTTTAATATTTGTAATACAAGAGTTGTTACCTAACTGTATTCAAAATTGTAATTTTCAGAGTAAAAAAAAAGTAATTCCTTAGCTTTAGTGACATAATTATGTAAGTAAACGTCAGACCATGCACGTAAGATTGCAACACTTTTCAGGTTGTGATGGCCTCAGTCGCTTCAAAAATGGATAAGGTGCAGCCACCCTGCTCTGAGAGGGTTAATTCACTACTTAAAGATCATCCAGCTACTTCCGGAAAGGATTCATTAGCTCACCAGTTTCAAGTGGCTAAGTGTGTTAAGAGCAAACAGTAGGGCCCGCGTGAAAATGAGGAAATGCTGAGCAGAGGAAAGGCACCCGTCGCTAATCCCCGACTCCAGACAAAACTGAGGAGCCCTTGTCTGTGCAGACCAGCGCCGACAGCCACGGTCCAGGCTGGCACTCCCTTCTCACATACTGCAGCCTCAGAGACGCAGGCGGCTTGGCCACATAAATCGTACCAAAGCAATAATGATGATCCTTCTGTCTGCTGTCTGCACAGTGCCGTCTTCCAGCAATACCCCCAGTTTATACACAACAAGCGAAAGCAGAGTGATCATGAACCCATAGGATACAAATACTCATTGAAATGTTCTTCTACCCAGTTTTGCACAGACGTTCTGGCTCACAGGCATTGAGACCCAAAGAGAATGATACAATGAGCCTAAAATGACAACTCAGCTATTTGGCATCTCTTCCCATTCCCTTCTGGATTTGTCTGTTTTCACTTCTATTTCTGTCTTCTAACCAGGTGGGGGAGGGGGGGGGAGGAAAGGTAAGTGGGAGAGAGAGAATCTTAGCACACCCATGCACAGAGTACCTGCAGATGTTAAATGGTATCTGTCTAGCAACTGACACCAGTAACATCTAGAAGTAAGATTTGAAGCACCCTCTTGGCAAATTTGGGAGGGCACCTTTAACATTTTGTAAGATGCCTAGAATTCCTCTAGCTTAATTGTTCTGGGAGATTTCAGGCAAAATTGATATTTTCCATCTTCTTACCTTCCTTTTACCCTCAAGTAGCAGAGCTAAAATGAGATGTAGAAAAGCATCTGCCTACAATGAGACACCTACTATGTGCCAGCCACCTGAGATACATCAATGAACAAACCAGATAAAAAACCCCACCTTTCTGGAGTTTACATTCTCATGGGAAATAGAAAATAGTAATTATAGCACTGAAATAACAGCATTTATTGAACACCTCTTTTGTGCTAGATTCTGTCCTGAGCACTTGATTTTCTCTCATTTAACCCCCGAAGTAAGTCTATCTACTAGGTGTTATTATTCCTATTCTACACCTAGGAAAACTTCATCTTAGAGCAGCGAAAGAAGTTGCCCAAGTGATGTAGCTGAAATTCAAAACTGAGGTCTTTCTGACAGTTACTCTATAAGTACTTGTAACCTTTTACTGTGTACCCAAATCCACCGTCAATTCCATTAGACATGTAAAGGGACATGAGATATGAATTATAAGGCCCTTGCCTGAAACAATTGAACAATTATATGTGCAGTTTATACAATGATCAGTGTGGTCAAAGTTCAGAGAAGATAGAGAAATATGGGAGCCAAAATCACAAAAAGTTTTACTGGAAGGCAAGAATTAATTCAAGTAGAAGTTGAGGATAGATAGCATTTTTTTTTTTTTGATCAGCAAGTTGCCCGCATTCCTGAAGAGTTGCAAAGCACTTTGTTGTGGTATACCTGAGTTTATTACTAAAAATATTTTCCAGGGCTCTCATAAAGTTTCACATTTTTGGTTTATTCTTCATGTCCTGGGAACTCTATGTTTCATACATAATTTTTATCACGTCAACCACACTTAGAACTCTTACCCACTGGCTCCCAGAGCACCATGATGCTAAGGGACCACATCTTCTCATTCCCCTTTGCTAGCTTCTCAGCCACTTAAATGTCAGATTCCCCAAAGTTGCTTCCATTCTGGTTCCTCTTTTTGTTCTACAAACTAATGAATTATCCCCATCCAATCCCATTGACTATAACCACCTCATATATACGAAACTGATTTTTTTTTACCCACTTTCTACAACGGCTAAAACATTTTTGTACACCTTGTGATTTTCTTGATGAGATACATCATGACCCCTCACAATGACATGGAAAAGAACCAATTGTTTCAAATATATGCACGTTAGTGATATCTCTCCTAAACCCCAGACCCAAATGGACATCAACCAGAGATTCTATAGGCACTCACATAACAAATCCAAGATGGAAATTGTTTGTTTTGGTCCCTCCCACCACCAATCCCTCCATAAGGACAAAACAACACGCATTAAACGCAAAACAAAATCACATACTGGCATTCCTTATTTATTTATGCCCTATTTCAGAAAAGGACATCACCTTCATTAGTCTTCCAATTCAAGAATCTAGAAATTATCAACAATGTTCTCTTTTTCACCCTCCCATCACAGAGCACACGGAGCAAACTGCACCTACTCCACTTTAACACTGGACAACTCTGTCCCTTCTATTTTCCCGCCACAACTTCTGCCTTGGTCTGTTCAGACCACAGTGCTTCCTTTCCTGAATAGAATTTCTCCTAACGAGTCTTTCCTAACTAGTTTCTTGCCTTGTCAAGCATGTAATATAAGCTGCTGCCAGAGTGATTATTCAAGAACACAAACCTCTGTCACACCCCGGCATACCTCAAGATCCACCAAGGCCCTCCATCACCTTGGAAAATAAGCCCAAACACTTTGTCCATGTTATTCAAACTTTTTGTGATCTGGGCCCTGCTACCCTCTCCAGCTACAACTCCCACCAAATTAAATTACTGATGAGTATTTAAACAAACTGTGTTCTTTTATTCTTATCATTGCATGTTTTTCTTTTATCCATAGCACCCTTCATCTATAGATTACCTGAGAAACTCTCATCTAGCCTTCAGGATCCAGTTAAAGTGTAATTTCTTCTTGAAACTTTCCCTAACTACAAACCTCAATCCCACTGCAGTGAGAGTTGATCACGTTATCAATGCTGTTACCACACTTGTATATTCTTTATTTGTACTACTACCAAAATTAGTATAAGTGCTTTTGTGTCTAGGTTTGAATTAGACTGTGAGATCTATTGTTAAGGAACATAATAAGAAATATTTCCATTTATAAGGAAACTATTTTGTGTTGAGCAAAATACTGGGATCTTTTTCACTGGGGATCTGATAAAGACCGAAAGGGTCCTTGAAATGAAATGATACATTTACCCAGAGAAACAAAGGGTATGAGGAGAGAAACAAAGAATCAAAGACAAAGAAAGACACTGGTTATCAGAGGGATGAAGGCATAAACAAGGTCAAGTAGTCAAGAAGACTGTAAACAGGTCAGGAAACAAGGTTATTAAACAGTTCACTGCAGACGCCAGTACCAACCCAAGGGTACTGAAGGCCAGTTTTTTAGCAGGTACTGACCACACTGGGCAGAATATGACTGGGAGATTTAAGACTTCTCACAGGTCCTGATGTTCCTTCCCCTTCAACACTCTAGCTGAGTAAATCTGAACAGGAATTGCCCCTTGGCATCTTTCAGTGTTGTTTTCTTTTGTCTTTTTTTTTGTTTGTTTGTTTTTTTGAGGACCAAGTTTCCATAACACCCCTCTAGACAACACACGAGGCCAGGAAGCAGCAGAGACAAGAACTTTCTTCCCACTTTACATTAAATGCAGGCTCATGCTTCTTCCTTTACTTGTCTTTGCCAGCCAAGTGCCTTTCTCACTGCCTCCCATGGACTCAAGTGCACCCACCAAAATTTGAAGTCTGCTCATATACTGAGTAGAAAATTAGAGGGGCACCTGGGTGGCTCAGTCGGTTGAGCGTCCGACTTTATCTCAGGTCATGATCTCCTCATTTAGGAGTTCAAGCCCTGCGCCAGGCTCTGTGCTGACAGCTCAGAGTCTGGAGCCTGCTTCAGTGTCTGTGTCTCCTCTCTCTCTGTCCCTCCTCCACTCATGCCTCATGCACTCTCTCTCTCACTCTCTCTCTCTCTCTCTCTCAAAAATAAATAAACATTAAAAAATTTTTTTGAAAAAAGAAAATTAGAAAAGACTCTGAGATCTCTCCATTCTGCTGGCTTCCTAGACTGTAACTCAGACCCTTTCTACCCAGAATCTTGGACCCAGGTTCTAATCCTAAGTTGCTCCTGTATTTATCTTAGCTCTGACACTTTATTTCCCAGGTTGACCTTTTATGTCTTGCTCCCACTGGTTGACATCCAGGTACTAAACTTTACACCTACCAGGACGAATCTGTATGTCTTAACTAAGCTTCTTGAGCCTGACCTCAATCCTACCTTCTCAAATGTCCTGAGTCTATCCAACCTCTCCCAGGTTACAGATACAACCTCAGTTCAAAGGGTAGAGCAGAAGTTCCCAGACCCTTTCCCCCTACCACCCTCCACCTCCCCCACCCAAAAGGAGGGCTGCTAATTGGAGAGGCCAGAGTTGAACACTCTTATGAGGCCTCGTTCCTTTTGTTTTTAATTAACAAATTATACTCCAGTATTTAATTATGCAAATTATACTCCAGTATAATTAACAAAGAGTGTTAGTTTCAGGTGTAAAATACAGTGATTCAACAATTCCATACATTACTCAGTGCTCATTGTAATAAGTGCACTCTTAACCTGAGGCCACATTGCTTAATGGGTAAAGGTATGTTCACACATGTACATTTTTTCTCTTCCACTATTTCTTCATCCATGCTCCTAATATGACAGAAAGCCCAGGGCTTGCCTCAAGGTAAGTTCTGGCATACCTCTCTATCAGTCTTTTCACAAGCACATCCAAACCTTAGCTTTACAAGAGAGAAGACCTCTTTGATCTCAGGTTCAAGTTGTTTTTGATACAATCCAGCTTAGCGAGAGCTATGCTTTAAACACTCAACACTAACGCAGCTAATAAAGCGGGCCACTGATTGCCCTTCCCCAAATGTTACCTGTGTATATAGTTTCCTTGCGATCATCTCCAGAGAAAGAGTGATTAGCAGGACTTGATTTCTTAAAGCGCCAACTCCTATAATGCCATATGTCTGTACTAATCCAGTCTTGCCAGCTTGTCAAGACTGCCACTTTGGTCTCTTTATTGGCCCACTTTTTACCACCAATTCTTCATTTCATGTTTTGTTATATAGATGGGCTGGTACTACTTTTCATGTTCCTAAATAAAAATACAGAATTCTTTGGCAGCTGCCTAGATTATGCAACCTACTCACAGCAGAAAGTGGCTGAAACCAATACTCTACAAACTTTCATTAAGAAAATGTTCCCACCCTTACATAGCCACACCAGATTGAGATCTTCAAGGCTGAATAACAAGATCATATTCTCATATACTTTGTACGAATTTCTGAGGAAGGAAAAAATAATAAGGCCCTTGTGGGCTGGAGTGTTGTCTTATACTTCTCTGTCTCTTTCCAAGAACATAGCAAAATACTGCGTCGTCTTTCAAGTATGTTTTTTAATAGAAATGAATAAAGCACCCTAGGAAGACAGATTAGTATTCTTGAAAACAAAATAATTAGGTGGCACTAGGCACTTCCAAGAACTACACATAAGAAATCAAACCCAAACTGTGTGGGTAATGATGAAAGTTACTTCCCTCCGGTAACTGGTTTGTGGTGGTCTTAGAATTGTTATTAGCAAACCACAGTATAATCAGCTGTCTGGTTCACAGCATCAGTGGGCTCAGGGCTCAGCGATATTACAAATGGGTTTCCCAGAGTCAATTTACATATGTTCAAGAACCACAACTATATGCAAACAAAATTCCTATAGACACACATTCTCTAGGTTCATAGACAAAGATCGTTAATCAAAGATCATTGGTTCTAATCACTAGAGAGGTTAAGGCAAATTACATCGTTCTGTTATCCCAGGGCTGCTTATACAGGTGGTATCTCACAAACGTGAAAATAAAGAATTACCAGGACCAAGAAGCTTCAGGATCAACGGACCTACGAGCTTAAATATCAGAAACTGTAAGAGACTGAAAGTTTCCACGGGGAGAGTAGCCACCAAAAGGAAAGTGGACACAGGAAAATTCTGCCCTATCATCTCAATTATGATTTTTCACTGTCAACAAACATTTGAGTACCTACCTACTATGTGCCAAATACTTTGATAGGAGCTGAAAGGGTTTCCTAGGACTCAGGACTTTCATTGCTGAAACCAGGACGGTTGGTCACCCTAGACTATAAAGAGTCCTAACTGAGGGGGGAAATCAAATATAAAAACAAATGCAATTGCGAGTTAAGTAGGTAAATTAGGGAACACAGGGTGAAAAAGAAGAGATGTGGCTGCAAAAGTAAGTTCCAGATATTGAAGGGCTTTGATAAACATCTTCAGAAGTCTAATCCTGTCTAATGAGAGAAAAGTTGACTATTTATATACCTAACTATATTCTAAATTGTGTCTGCTTTTATATTAAATACATACTGCTTCGGCATGCTGTCATGAATTTGGACAATCAAGCTGTCCTTGAGCTGAATCTGAGAATGTCCTGCTCTGGACCGGAAAAGGATGAATAACAAGAACGAAGTGGTGCTGATATAAAAGGATAGCGAACGTTGGGGAATATGATAAGTTGGAAAGTCCATGCCCACAGAAAGGGCGCAAGCACCAATCAGCTTCAGCCTAGGAGTTTCCGTTCAGGAATATGAGCCCTTTGTTATTAGATGATTAGATTCAATACAGGGGGAACACCCACTCAGTTTTAAAATAAAGTCTTCTGTTATTTAACTGACGGTTCCCAACATTATACATGTCAATAAAAAACACACCTGTGGTTTTGGTTCCAGGGAAGCATCTGGAGTTCCAGGGAGCCACGAGGGAAGGGCTGAGGGAAGGGAGGGGAAGGGAGAGAGACCAACAAGATGGTGTAAAGCAAGGACGCTGTATAGAGTGAAACACCAAAAAAGGTCCAAAAGCCATCAGCAAAGGTGCAGCTGAAGCAACTTAAGACAAAGATCTCCACTATCTAACTCAAAAAGAATTTTGTGGCAGTTTGGAATAGATCACAGAGACACAAAACCATAAACAAGAAGACAGTCTAACTGGCGTGGAAGGAATGATGGTGGCTTTTAATGAAGATCAGAGCATGGGCTCAGGATCAGAAAGACAAGCATTTAGATGCTCCCTCTGCTTTATAGAAACTGTATTACTTGGCACTACAGGCAAACTAATTCTCCTTCCTTCATCTGCAAAATATAGATAATAATGGTCTCAAACTCTTAGGTTATTCTGAAGATCGATTCATATAATACACCTGTAGTTTAGTACCCTTTATGGCATTATTTTAAGCATTCCGCAAATGTTACAATATCTGTTAACACTGAGGTAGTTGTCACAAGGACAGTGGGCATGAGGTATATTTGAGAGACATTCAGAAGAAAGAATTTAGAGAACCTCCTTAATTGAATAACAGTCGTGAAGGGGAAAAGGCAATTAGGATCATCCCCAGACTCCTGCATAGACAATTGGGTAGATGGGGGTGACTTTCAGTATGATGCAGAACAGAGGATAAGGACTGATTTTGAGAGGGAAAATGATGTGTCCAGTTGTAAATATGTCCCTGGGAGATATTAAGATGGTGTTCAATATGCAGCCGGATATTTAGAGCTAGAACTAAAAAGAGAAACTTGGGCTAGAAATACATTTTTACAATTCACCAGCAGAAAAGTGGCAATTGAAGCCATGGAAATGGATTAGCTCCTGAAAAACAAAATGTACGGGGAAAAGCTGATCAAGAACAAAGACTAGAGAAACACGCTTTCGTGTTTTTTATTTATACAAATGGTGTTAAGCTGAGACAGACCTATGCTGCTGAGCTCATGGCTACGGAGGGAGTAGAGTCATGCCTGGTGGGCAGACATCTCCAAGGTCAGAAAAGTTAGAAGAGCTCTAGGTAGGCCTTCTCTTAGACTCAGAATGGCAAAGGACAAATGTCCACCGTGGTGCTCTGGGCAGGGGTAGTGAGGGTTAGAGACGGCACCTACTGTGATGGAGGACAGCAGAGCTGAGATGAAGGAGAATAAACCGAGTGAAGACAAGGAAGCCTGGTTACAAACCCATGACACTCCCTCTTTCCCTTTTATTGCCCCTTAGCCTTTAGTAAAGTCTCATCCAAACAGCTTATCCGTGTGTTCCTTCCACCACATGGTGAAAGCCATTGTTCGTTGATGCTCAGGCCAGTGTTACAGCACGTGTCCTCTCCCTCTCTCATCTGAAGCAAGTCTAACAGAGGGCAGCGAGAAGCTCTGAAGGAAGAGAGGAGGAGCCCTGGTCCGGGTATTTCTTCCCTGTGGCAGAGCCCTCTTCCACTCTCAACCAGAATCTCTGGGTTTTATTTTATCAAGCAAGGTGTTATCATGGGTAGGGGCACCTGAGGGGCTGAAGGGAGGCTCGGGCATTCTTTTGCCCACGTTAGGTCCTCTATCTGTTATAACTGAACTAACAGGGGAACAGAAGGCAGTAAGGGATGAGGGATGGAGCCTGGCAGAATCAGGCCTGAGCCCCTCTTAAGCAGCGCTAGAACTGGGGGCAAGTGATCTAGTGTTCTGAGCCTCAAACCCCCCCTTCTCAGAAAAATATAAAGTACAATGATATCTATCTTGCCAGGTTCTGTAGAATTAGAAAAAAATGTGCAATATTTAAATTGTAACAATTCTCAAATGTGTAGTTTAACTCAACTTAAACCTAATTAAACACCTTAATTTTTTAAATGTTTATTTTTGTGTGAGAGAAAGAGAAAGAGAGCGAGAAAAAGAATGCGACTGGGTGAGGGGCAGAGAGAGAGGGAGACAAAGAATCGGAAGCAGGCTCCAGGCTCTGAGCTGTCAGCCCAGAGCCGGATGTGGGGCTCAAACCCATAAACCACGAGATCATGACCTGAGCCAAAGCCAGATGCTTAACTGACTGAGCCACCCAGGCACCCCCACTAATTAAGCAATTTGCACATGCAAGTAAAAAGTTGAGGGTATGCTAGCTGTCTTCCGGACTGTTTCTCTCTGCTATGCTCTTTGCTGGGTTGGCTTCATTTTCAGGCTGCAGAGGTCCTGGGAAGCTATAAAGGCACATCATCCTCACTGCCAGCTGCCCCCACTACAATCCCAGGATCCCCTGGGATCCAGACTGATGGACCAATCAGGTCATCTGTATTACCGTTACCATTTTAAAACAAAAAGTGACAAAAAGTGACTGACTTGTGGCATAGTAAATCTGTGCCCTTGTGCCTAGGCGGCAGATCTCATCCATGAACCAGTCCCCGGCCTGATGTAGGGGACTGTACCAACGACCAAGACTTGAGCCACAAGCTCTCCCCGGACCAATCACTGCGTCTGTACCCAGTTCTCAACACCGTTACACAACAGAATCTGGGACAACTTATAAAAGGAAAAAACATAATGTCTCAATGTCTGGAAACCACTCCCAGGAAATTTGACAATTGCCTGACAATGGCACCCAGGTACCAGTATTCTTTTAAGTCCTAACGTGGTTCCAATGGATCTGCAGGGTTGGTTTTTTTTTATGTTTATTTTTGAGAGAGAGAGAGACAGAGGTGAGTGGGAGAGGGGCAGAGAGAGAAAGAGGGAGACACAGGATCCGAAGCAGGCTCCAGGCTCTGAACTGTCAGCACAGAGCCCGATGTGGGGCTCAAACCCACGAACTATGAGATCATGACCTGAGCCGAAGTCAGACACCTAACAGACTCAGCCACCCAGGCACCCCCCCCCCCCCCGCCAATAGATCTACAGGTTTGAGAATCCTGGTTGAGGGGGACTTAAGCCACTGATGAGCCTAGACTCCATCACTAGAGTCAAAATTACAACCTTATATACACATATACTAAACCACATATACTAAAAATGGAAGAGAGGTTGTTTCTTCAAAAATAATCCAAGATATAGTCATTAACAGGAGCAAGGATGGATCCTAGCTGGCAAAAACAGAAGTCTACTCCAAATAGGCCACACACTTTATCTTCACACTCACTGCCAATCTATTTTGTTGCAAACCTTGCTAAATTCTCCACACCCTAGAAGGAAAGGTCATGATTCTGCCACGGGAACAACTCTAAACACTATAAAGAGCATTCCTCTAAAGGCAGAAGTATGTAAATGACCCTTTAATATACAGATCATCATCACTTTACATTTAAGAAGAAAAAAAAGGGGGCTCCTGGGTGGCGCAGTCGGTTAAGCGTCCGACTTCAGCCAGGTCAGGATCTCGCGGTCCCCGACTTCAGCCAGGTCACGATCTCGTGGTCTGGGAGTTCGAGCGCCGCATCAGGCTCTGGGCTGATGGCTCAGAGCCTGGAGCCTGTTTCCGATTCTGTGTCTCCCTCTCTCTCTGCCCCTCCCCCGTTCATGCTCTGTCTCTCTCTGTCCCAAAAATAAATAAACGTTGAAAAAAAAAATTAAAAAAAAAAAAAGAAGAAGAAAAAGAAAACCAGGAGTGTCAAATGAAGCCTGAAGTTATACTGTGAGGTGAGGTCAGGGCATAGATTGAAATGCAAGAGAAAAGTCAGCAAAGTGTTACTAACCGGTGGGCGTATTTTTATAAGGGTCAGGACAAGTATACTTGAGACTTGCTTGGCAATATTTTGCTGCCCCTTGTTCTGGAGGAGAGAAAAGTTACTAGCAGGGAGAACTAGTGATTAAGGGGGTTAGGTTAGAGATATATCACTAATGCTAGGATTCTGTATCCTCAAAGCTGAGACCACGCAGGGGAAAATTCCCAGACAAGCCTTTCATCTTCCCAATGCAGGACGCTTCAGGAGTTTCCACTTACTGTTCCACATGTCACTAAGCTGCCCTCAGGAGTGCAACGAGGCTCGGCTTCCACACATGTGTTTCGGTGCCAGCAATGCCACACATTCTGCATAATTATAAGGAATATCCATCTTTTGTCTGCGGCCCAGAACACTGTGGTTTGAACATCAGGCAACCCTATGGCAGCATAAAATTTTCATGGTTTGGGAACAAAATTTCTAGGTGATCCCTTGGAATGCAAGGCAAAACATTCTCATATTCCTTCTCAGTGGATTAGCTTCTTACATGGCAAGTCGTGCATTTAGGTCTCCTCCCTGTCTCAGTGCTTGAGTTTTCAGGTTGGAAACAAAGAAACTATTTCCCCCAAGTGCTTGCTCAGGCTAGAATGTGGACTAGATACTCTAGGGAGTACAGTCTTGTACTGCTCAGCTTGCCCACCATGTTTGCGATATGTTTTAAGTTAATGACATTCTCTAGGATGTTTGCTCATCTTCAAAACACATTCTGTAGTGAGGTCCCCCAAAATGTCAGTTACAGGTTATTGTGGTAGATGCGACTATAATGCCTTGTACCTGCTGGTGGTGATGAGGGCTTCCAGATTTATTAAAGATTTTTAAAAATGCACATTGTTTCAAAGAAATATTTGAATATGCTGAAAGAGTGATCTAAGGTTTCTCTTCCTTTGAAATGAGGACATCCATACTTTTATTTATTTACTTTGGGGAGGTGTAATCCTCTTTAGCAGTCTGGCAACACCTATGTACTCCTTCGCAGAATTTTTTTTTTTTTTAAGCAATTAACAGAGGGGTGCCTGGGTGGCTCAGTCAGTTGAGTGGCTGACTTCACCTCAAGTCATGATCTCACCGCTTGTGAGTTCAAGCCCGGTGTCGGGCTCTGTGCAGACAGCTGAGTCTGGAGCCTGCTTTCGGATTCTGTGACTCTGGCTCTCTCTGCCCCTCCCCCACTGGTGCTCTGTCTCTGTCTCTCTCAAAAGTAAATAAACGTTAAAAAAATAAAAAAATAATTAACAGAAAATGCAAAGGATTATAAAGAAATGAAGTCTATTGGAATACATAAACCCAGGTTCACAGACCTAAAGGTTCTGTGAATCCGAGCCCCACTTCCGTTGAACTCAAACCCTACTTCGGATGAGCCCCACTTCCCTCCCTCCCCCTCTCTCTCTCTGCCCCCCCCCCCACTCACTTGCGCCCTCTCGCTCTCAAAAAAAAAAAAAACTTTCTGTGGATCTAAGTTAAGAACCTAATCTTATGTAATCTCTCGGTAAAGGTTTTATTTAGGGATGAGTTAGGGGCATATTAGGCAAATTGACAAAACCATTGACAAAACATACGTCTGAATTTGTTTCGTCTTGGCAGGCGAAACAAATTCAGACACAGGCTGGGCAAGTAACAGGAATACTAGCAGGAAGGGTGGCAATGGGTGAGTGATGAAGAAACTGGCAAAATGCAAAGTGCATGCCCTGTCTAAAGGGGGTGGCCTCTAGGAAGGCCCAGCAGATCTTTGCCAAATGGGAATATGGGCCCCGTATGGCCGTGTATTCGCCCTTTTCAAGAGAGGTCAAGCATCTGGATTTATATAGGAACTGTTCATATTTGTTGATGTTGGCTGGAGAAAAAATTAACATTGTTTTGGAAGAAAGGAAATATATCTTTTACCAGATTTGTCTGGAGGGCTGCAAGTTTGTAACTTCAGGAAAGTAAAAGGAATTGGAAGACATTACTCACTCATATTTTTAATGTATTCCTTACTCTTCGTATCTCTGTTGCATTTCTTTTGAAAACCTAAAAATGTAAATTTAATTTCCTTCCTCGAGTGGCACTATGCTACCATGGAATAATCAGAGGTTGCAGGAGCTAAATTGTTTTTAATACTTCCAGCAAATATTTATTAAAAACATACTTCTATGCAACAGGCAACATGCAAGTTGGTAAAAATGTAAAGATTGAAACATTACCTTTGTTTCCAGAGCTTACAGACCAGTGTGGAAAGAGTTGTATCGAAATATTATAACTCAATCTGCTAAGGCCTATCGTGCAGATAGGTAAAAAGTACAGAGGGAGTAGGAGGGAAGAAAATATGCATCTTCCCAGGAGATTGGGAGGGATTTTCAGAGGAGACGCCTCTTTGAGTAGACCTTGGTATCACGGGCCCCAGATTGTTAATGATCTAATAAATTATTCTGAAGAATTGGCCTTTTATCCGACAGGAAAGAGAGGACTGAAGATTTTTGGACAGAGAAGACATGTGTTCAGATGTTCACATTCTGGCTGCAGTATGCAACATGGCCTACAGGAGGAGACAGAGAAGGAAGGGCCACAAAATGATTTCAAGGGCACAGACCGTGAACTAGGGCCGCAGCAGGAGGCCTGCAGAAGACTACTTGGTTGGAAAGACACTCAGCGACTGGAAGTAACAGAACCTAGGGGCTGACTGTGTGCTAACGAGCTAAGTGGCAAAAGAGAGGAAAGAGTTGGGAATGACTTTTGAGACCCCCCCGTATGAGAAGCAGTCTGGTGTAAGATGAGACACTCCTGGAGCCAGACTCTCTGAGTTCCGATCCTAACTCTTCCACTCATTTGCTGTGTGACTTCAAGCAAGTGACTTATTCTCTCTGAGTCTCAGTTTTGTATACAATGTCAAATGTTCTTACCACACCATTTACATGTGTGCTTGAAAATTACTGTTATTATTTTTAATTATTATAATTCTAGTTAGGATAGTGGTGCTATTCGGTTTGTTTTAGAAGACTAAATGCTGCAGTTGAAGTGCTTTTAGAAAAGTCTAGGTTTGTCCAATTGGATATGTGGATCTTGGGTTTAGGAGAAAGTTTCATTAGCAGGCTGACGGTAGTTAAAACCTCTTATGCAGATTAAAAAGCCTAAGGCCTTCTTGGAGAAGAAGGCCAGGGTTTGAGTCTCCTGGACACTGATGCTTGGGTGGATTGAGGAAGAGGCAAAAGCTGCAGAGGCTCGCAAGAAGAGAAGGCCAGAGATGTGGTAGGAGAAAAATGAAAGAGCAATGTCTCAAAACCAAGAGAAGAAAGTCTTAGAAGGAGTATACTCACTACGTAAAATGCTATACGTGAGTCAAATACGATAGTGACTGATAATCATCGATATTTAACAATTGGGAAATCTTTAGTAAAGCGATTTAAAATACGTAATTTAACATATCTGACATATAGAATACATTCAAATGTTAGTTTCCATTATCCTTCTCAATTTTAAAGACATTTCTAGAGAGAGAAGAATGAAAAACTACTGGATTGAACCATATAACTTTCCATATTTATAGGTCAAAAAATGTTTCATTCAACAATTTCACCTAATTCAACTATGCCGAGTAACTGAAAAGCTGCTTCCAAGATCAGCAGAGGGAAAACAGGTATTTGTTTCTATTGTGTTATGATGCAAAAGCAAAAATTACCCCTTTCTTCCAATTTTCCTAAAGAAATGGAGCTGGTAATGAGTGCCTATACTCACATAAATAGAAGCTAATGACATCTAAACGCCATTCTTACTGTGCATTCCGCTGTAGTTATTTTCTTCGTCACTCACCTTTGAGTCTAAAAACTTCAGGGATGAAACCTAAATGAAAAAGTAATTTGAAGGGAGGAATATTCATACCTTTCCAAAGGAATGTCTTTTATTACCAATAACATTGGTATTATGAAAAAGTCTAGTTATCTTGGCAGTGTAGAACATAAAGTATAAAATGTTAAAAGTGTTGGCTTTGGAATCAAGCCCTCATTCTACCACTTATCAGGTATGAGATCCAGGGAAAATTACTTGCTTTTCTAAACCTCCATTTTCTCATATGGAAAATGAAGAAGAGACTGCTGTCCCTTGGGCTTTTGTTAGGAAAGGGGAGGACAATGAACACAGGGGCTTAGCACAGTGCCCCTTATAACAATGGTAACCTATATTTCACTTTTTATCTCTCCATGGTGGGTAAGCATGAGAAAGTTTAAGAGAATTGTTTTCAAAAGAATAGGTACTTTTTGAAGAATTTGTCTTTTTATACATCAACGAAAACCTTCAAGTTCTTTCTAGCGGCATAGCCTTGCCCAGTCACTGGTAGCTTTCCAAGAGAACCAACAGCCAGATCCATAACTTTCCAAGACACAGGGCTGAGTAAGCTTTGTGCTTCCCATCAGTCAGGGGCTGGCCAATGTGTTTCTTTATAACCAATGAAATATATGACTCATAAAACAAAATCCCTCAAAATCTCTATCTAAATGAAAGCCATACAATTAACTACCAAAGACTTACACATAAATACTCTTGCTAAGGGTGTATCACAAACATCTTTATCATATCCCCAGATTTCCTTATTAACTTGATATTCTATAGAGATGACAAAACAAATTATTTAAAAAATAGATTTCTCTTTCACTTTACATTACATTAAAGCAAAATAAATTTATACATTTATACTAAAACTATCTGGTGAAAAAGCCCTTGGAAGTCAATCGCTTAGATTCAAAGTACATAGTAGTGTCACATTTTGAATTTAAAACTGAATAAAAACAGGGCTCAAAATGCCCTAACCTATTATTTACTTTGCAGTTTTATTAAAGATTACCATGCTTCACTATTGGCGAAATAGTCATTAAAAAATGTAATATTAGACTATTCAGGGAAATGGAATCCCATAAAGTATGATAGTCTTATGGATCTTAAAGTAAAGCCACCAGTGCAGATGGTCCTAATCATACTAAAAACACAAATACACAAACCAGTTTGTTCCAGCTACAGAATAATTCAATTAAAAGAGTGCTTATAATTTAACAGAATGAATAATAGTTCAAGCTAGGGATGTAGTGAAACTGCAAGGAAATATAAATCTACAGTCTATGCCAAGGAAAGTGTTCCAAATTTTCAAGGTTGAGAAATTGGTTCCCTTCTGTGCTACAGGTAGGAAATCATTACTTGAATTAGCAAAATAATAATAATAATTCAATAAATATATCTCTAAGGAAAACGCATGCACACACACACATGTTCACACACATGTACACACTACTCAACTTAAAGCTTTCACCAAGAGAAACACCTATGTATCAAAATCCAGAATACCACTTAGAATCTGCTTTGGGAAAGTTAAACTCAGACTTCTCACCAGTTTAAATTTCTTATTGAGAAATAAATACAGTATGTAATGTGATACAGAATTAAATCAACATGCACAGTAAAATACAAGCTCTAAGGACACACAGGATTCTCTTTGCAAATAATGGTTTTGGCAAAGAGCCTCCTTTATGTACAGAAAGCTCTGTTCCTTGCTTATAGCGACTCTCAAGGCTACAACAGGTAATTGTGTGCTGCTAATTAGGTTTACAAACGATATGTTCAAGCCAGGAGATATTTTATAGCTTGACTCAGTGAAAATAACAAACTGTATCAGTAAGGTCAAGCTATAAAAATTCATTCTCCCACAATTACTGATCTTTTACACTTATATAGTATGAATTTTAACATTGCAAATATGTAATATTACCATTCAAAAATTGGTTCAGTGTTTAATAGCTTTAAAAAATAGAAAAAAAAAAGACAACTAGGAATGCTTTTGTATATAGATAGTCAATGCGCTTATTTTCCCACAATTAATTAAGTGTCCATTTCACTAGCTAAATTATAGATCATGGGTCATAATACTTTTCCAAGAAAGCGAAGTGACATCTATTCTGCTTAAAACAGGAAAATCAAATGCAGTACATTACCTTGTGTCACCTGTTGAACTGCCAACATTATCCCAGACAAGGTGTCTGGAACCAGGTTTTCTCTCAGATTATACTGTGGTGCCCATTCCAGAATAGGTAGCCGCCTTCTACACCACTGTTTAAAGTCTTCACAATGAGGGGTATGCATCTTGCTCCACAGCATACTTTTCTTTTTCCTCTTTGCCCCTGTCATGTTTCAGATTCTCTCTTGTAGAAGTAAACTTCTTTAGACAAGAAAAAAAAAAATTGTTGCAGAACACCTCTTTTCAATGCCAGGCTCCAATTCGTCCGTGGTTTACAATGTCAAAGCTATCCAGAAAAATAAATCAATAAAAGAGGGAGAAAGGGAAAGAGATTAACAGAAGTACTTAAATATACGCAGCCAGGCTGTATGTCTTATTATGGTGAAGCTAATTAGTCTAGATTAAAAGCTATAGATTAAAACCTTGAATCCTTATCTGAGTAAGACGGGGAAATGGTTCCTGTTAGTCTAATATTTTTCTGATCTTGGAAAAGTAATGGGTTCAGTGTTAAGCTGGTCTAGAGCTCTTTCGCCAGTAATTCCCCTTATATTCACTGTAGTCTTATGTTTTTGGCTCCATTCCCAATGGCTAATGAGGTAGTTGTGGGCGTGTGTTGGAGGTGGGCTGGGTTATGCTAATGAAACCAGGAAGCGTTCAGCCAGTCCAGTCTCTCTCCTACAAGCTGTGCAAAAACATAAAACTGCCAGAGGGGTTTATAGTGCAAAATATATTCAGACAATCTAGCCTTACTTTTTGAGGGCGT
The DNA here is from genome assembly GCF_022837055.1 of Prionailurus viverrinus. Taxonomy (NCBI): domain Eukaryota; kingdom Metazoa; phylum Chordata; class Mammalia; order Carnivora; family Felidae; genus Prionailurus; species Prionailurus viverrinus. Next base: position 38,666,761 of record NC_062578.1, on the reverse strand, counting down.
GCATATTTTCAATACATCAGACGACTACCAGTTCTATAAAATTCAGAAAAATAAGAAGGTGTTGCTAAATGTCCTTATCTTTTTTATTCCTTGGAAGATGAGCTTTTCATTCATACAGAAACATTCAGACGGCCACTGCCCAGCCTGAGAACAGAATAGCCAGTCTCATAAACAAACTGAAATTTCATCTCATGGGCTGAGAAAATAAGCATCACTATGAACTATGAACAAATATTTGTGGCAATAGTTCTTCCCTGTCTCTGAAATCGTTCATTCAGTTTTCTCGATTTCTCCAAACCATATAACTCTCACACTCATGCTAAGTAACTGGAATTTCTCAAGGAATAATGTATTGTTTCAAACTACTGTTTGAAGTATCCCCAGATTTTTGTGTGGTGCTGCCCTCTTTTCACACGACCTTTGGGAGATTTCTCTTTTTTAGATAGGGTGTTACATTTTATAATAGAACAGACAGGCTGTCAAAGATTTTTAGTTTATGATTGTTTCCCCCTGTCCCAGAAGAAAAAGCCTGCATTTATGAGTTGTGCCATTGGAATTAAACCAAAAAGCCAATATATTAACTAAAATTGTGAGGCCAAGAGAAAGAATATCATGGTATAAATTTACTGCAGCCCTTTTAATACCTATGTGTCCAGAGAGTAGAAATCTGGTTTCTGAAAGCCTTCAGAATAAAAAAGTACTTGAACTTTTGAATAAAAAAGGTCCTCTGCTGGACCTTTTTCCATTGTTTTTTTAATTAAGGTGGAGACTAGTTCCCTCAGCTTTCCAAAGATGGCATTGCTTTCTATCTGTGCAAAAATGTCTACCTTTCTTTATAAATCCAACGAATCCTAAACATGTAGGGATGTATGTATACTTCATTCATATGTACAGAATAGAATTTGCTTTGTATTTTTCTTTTTTTTTTCTTTTTTTTTTTTTTAATTTTTTTCCAACGTTTATTTATTTTTGGAACAGAGAGAGACAGAGCATGAACGGGGGAGGGGCAGAGAGAGAGGGAGACACAGAATCGGAAACAGGCTCCAGGCTCCGAGCCATCAGCCCAGAGCCCGACGTGGGGCTCGAACTCCCGGACCGCGAGATCATGACCTGGCTGAAGTCGGACGCTTAACCGACTGCGCCACCCAGGCTCCCCTGTATTTTTCTGATTGTTTACATCGTGTTAAATTTACAAATTTTTCCTTAGTTTAGATATCACAGACTGAGTTGTAGTACTTTAACCCTATTCTTTTGGTGTGAGAAGTAGAACCAGATAACCAAATCCACTCTTAATAATGATGCTACATTGCTTTTCCTTCACAAACAGCAATCTTGGGTTTTGTTTTATAGACTACATTCAGGATATAAACAAAGTAATTCAGAAACCATATATCAATATATCTATATTTATCTATCTATCCTATGTATTACTTTTACAATCAAAACTAACACTAAAGATATTTTTTCAAAACATAGCTAGATCATAAATTCAAATCTATACTGACAAAATGAAAAAAAAAATGAAAGCTCGACTGAAATCGCCAAGCAATAGCTATGATTTGTGTAATTTCAATCATTAAAAAAAATGTGTTAAATGTTTGTTAGTAACAAAGAATTCACATGAATGGATTTTTAGAATTTTAGATAAATCTGTATAGAAGTACCTAAATATATATTAGTGCCAGCAATTGTTCTAAAGTATCCTAAGACTACGAAGGAGGACAAATTAGTTTGACAAAATGGTTCCATTGTCTTTCAATCAAAAACCACTTAAAAATTACAATAAACCTTACCCCCCCCCCAAATCTTCGTTAAAGTGTAAATCTGGAATTCCAATATCCAGACTTTTTTCCAATTCTGTGTGTTTGCACATTATTTAAAACATGCCAAAATCTCACCCCAGAGCGTGATGTCACTCCTATTTATAATCAACAATACCAAAAACCCTTATGAAGAAAACCCATGAGATTCTCAGAGTATGTTAGACCCAGCCCATAAAATTCAAGACGACTAAATATATTTATTCAAAAGATTCAATGACTAAAATCAGCTTAAAGTTCAGTACTATGAATCATCTATAGGAGACATCTTTTCCCAAATGTCCAGGCAACACTGAGACAATTAGAAAGATGAACATATCTTCCACCTCCTATGAGGAATGACAGAAACATTCTTCTTCCTAAAATATCATTTTGATCACATCCTTGACATGTTTGAACTTCCACTGATCTCCAATATCAAACTCATTAGCACAAGCATGTGACCCTTCTCCACTCCCCTATCCACGGACTCTGACTAGCTTCTCATTACCTCCATTCAATTCAGTAGGTATTTATTGAATAACCACAATTTGATAGATTCTGCGTGAGGTGCTATAAAAGTGGAGTAGGGTGGTGGTGAGGGGAGATTGTCTCTATTGTCTGGGAGTTAACATTTAATGAAGGAAATAGAAAATATGTAACTAACTCACTCAAAGCAGAATGGGATAAGTTAATAACAGGTTGCACAAGGAATGTTATGGTTACCAGAGAAGGGAGAATTTCATGCTCACGGAGAAAAAAAGGCTTCCCATCCTACTCAGACCCTCTGTTCCAGCAGGTAAGTATAGCCACTGTTTACGGCACATTACTTTGACTCTTCAGTAGATCTCTACACTAATTTTCCTTGTTCTATGGTCTTTTTCCTCATCTAAACATTTACTCAATACCTATCTCTCCCATGAAACCTTCCCTGGCTTCCCCATACTTCTGTTCATGATGAACATCCAACACCCCGGTAACCCCGAAGCTACTTATGGGTCTACAGCTGTAGTCATTGTCCGCTATTGGTTTTCTTCTTTGAAATCTATTTGTTTTTATTGTAATCCATCTGGCTCATGAGATCATAAATTCCTTGTGAGTAAGGATTATTTAAGTAACTTGCTTTGCCTTTTTCCTTAGGATCTAATAGAAAGTTCAGCGTACATAGGATCCACTCACTAAAGTATTAACATATGAATGGCCCTACTCTTGAAAATTACCCCAGAATTATTTAGTCTATCTCAGCCTGGTTTCCAGACTGTGATATTAAAGAATGAGGAAAATCGGTGTAGAGGGAAAGAGAGTAAGAGATAGTGGGGAAAATAGAGATCCTATCTTGCTCACCTTCTCACAGTTCTCTTACAATGTAAGGAAAGCTCTATCTTTTTCAACACAATTCCTTTTTCTTATATTATAGAGTCTAGGGAGCAGAAGGAGGACAAACTAGATAGTAAGTGGAAGAGAAAGAGAGGAGACAAAGCAAAGATAGAAAACCTCATGTGCTAGGGTTTCAGAGAGAGTTTTACAGGGTTAGACTGTAAGAAGAGCCTCTGAAGAAATTCTGAAGTGTGAGGAAATTGAGTCAGGCTCGAATGAGGAAAGAACCTTCTAAGAAATGTTGTACAGGCTATAAATTGGACCACATTTAATGGGTTTTGAGAGACACTAGTTAAGATTAAAAATCTTGTGTTACTTTTGATTGAAGTATTATGTTTCTTTGTGATCTAGCTGACGACCGGGACACCTAAAGCACTGAATTATATCCAGGTTACACTTGTAAATATAGACTCATCAACTTCAGAGGGCATCACTCCAAACTCATGCCAGCTTCAAGAAGTTGATCTACAGCATTTCTATCAAGAGGACACTTTAAAAGTTTCCCATCTGAGGAGGAAAGTAGAGACTGTGAAATGAAGGCCATGTTCTGCTACTAAGCCACAGAACTGGCCTGGGGATACAACCACACAAAGAGAGCAACTTCTATTAAGTCATCTTCTAGGTTAGGAAACCTTTTCCTAATTCACCCAAAATTTTATATAGGCTGGCACAGCCCTGACTCCAACCTCTGTCTTAATTCTTCTAATGACTGAAACAGCTTAGAACAATAGCTCATTCCAATCTTTAGACATTCTAATTGTTAAAACATCTGTTTCCCAATTATTGTGCCAAGATCTACTACTGAAAATGTTCACTCTTTAAAAAAATTTTTTTTAATGTTTATTTATTTTTGAGACAGAGAGAGACACAGCATGAGCAGGGAAGGGGCAGAGAGAGAGAGGGAGACACAGAATGTGAAGCAGGCTCCAGGCTCTGAGCTGTCAGCACAGAGCCCGACGTGGGGCTCGAACTCATGAACCGTGAGATCATGACCTGAGCCGAAGTCGGACGCTTAACCAACTGAGCCACCCAGGCGCCCCATGAAAATGTTCACTCTTTAGTATTTGCCCTAATTCCTGTAACACTTAACAATCAGTCAGCTTTAGGACTAATTCATTTAGTGCTATCCCAAAAGCGTTCTGATTTCTTTTTTTTGGTGTTATTTAATTCAGAAATACTGTTACATTTAAATGGGGTTGGGGATGCCTGGATGGCTCAGTCGGTTAAGCGTCCAACTTTGGCTCAGGTCATGATCTCACAGTTTGTGAGTTCGAGTGCCGCATCTGGCTCTGTGCTGACAGCTCAGAGCCTGGAGCTTGCCTTAGATTCTGTGTCTCCCTCTCTCTCTGCCCCTCCCCCACTCATGCTCTGTCTTTCTCTCTCAAAAATAAATAAACATTAAAAAAAATTTAAATGTGGATGCACACATACAAGTCAATTCCAGTCCTGAGCAGTACAGTTAATATTCTACTCATGACACACAAACCATTATAGTAGTGTGAACAAAATCTTGTGCTCTCAGTGTCGATTACTAATGTACCTTACTTTGCTTTCTTTGGATTAAACAGCACTTCCCAGTCTGTATTCTTTACCATGTTTTTTCCTTCTGCCAATATTTTGTGTTCTGTGACTTATTTTGACTTATAAAAGCAGCCAAAAGGAGATAACTCTGGTGGAACTTAAAAAAAATGCATGGGGGGGGGAGGTATCAAATGCATATTTTACAAGGATCCAAGGCATTTTCAAATACACAGGGAAGAAAAAGAAAGAGACAGAGACAGGGAGAAAAGGAGGGAGGAAGTTACTATGGACCACATGCTTGTGTCCTTCCAATATTCTTACGTTGAACCCTTAACAGTAAATGGGATAGTATTAGGAAGTAAGACCTTTGGGAAAGAATTAGTTTTATATAATGTCATGAGGATAGAGATCCCATGATAGGATTAGGTCTTTTTAAGGAGGAAAAAGAGACTATAGTTCTTTCTCTCAGCCATGTGAGATACAATGAGAAGGCAGCTGTCTATAAGCCAGGGAGAGAGCCCTCACCAGACATTTAATCTTTGAGTGCCCCAATCTTAGACTTCCCAGACTCCAGAACTGTGAGAAATAAATGTTTGTTATTTAAGTCACACAGCCTATGGTAATTTTGTTACAGCAGCCTGAGCTGAAAAAGACATAAAGGAAGGATGGGAGAAAGGAAAGAAGGGAAGAAGGAAGGAAAAGGAAAGAAGGAAACAGTAAAAATAGTTCATTAAGAATTAGTAAAAGCCCTTTCTCATTTCTGACCAACAACTGATATACAGTAAGTGAAATATACTATGGCTGGGGGCATATCACAACTTAACAAGATTTGAAAATGCCAAAAGGGGTAATTAGTGCAGTGCTAGAAATCCACCCCCTTAAGGACTTGATGATTGTGAATCTTTCACTGCTCCTTTAGCTGTCCTATTTCTAGGAACATTAACCCCCATGTTAAAGGAAATATATGTAAATTGGAAAATTGTGATTGGGCTTCTCTTATGTATTCTCATTTTTCAGCTACATGTCCTCAGTTCCTTCGATTATTTGCCATATGTGCTTTTCATCTTTTTAGTTTTAACCTATTTCTGTATATTTAAGGTAGGCTTTTTGTAGGCAACATAGAGTTGGATCTTGCTTTTTTAATACAATGTGACAATCTACACCTTCTTTGAAGGCAAATTTATACTTCTGTGTTTATTGATATAGTTGGATGTAAATCTACCACTTTGCTATTTATTTTACACTTATTCCATCAGTTCTTTATTTTTCTCTCTTCTTACCATCTTTTGGATTACTTTCTATGACTCTTTTATTTCATTTGTTGGTCTATTAGCTATAACTCTTATTTTGGTGATCACTTCAGGGTTTATATTGCACATCTTTAACTTATCAAAGTCTATCTTCAAGAGAGAGTATATCACTTCACATTTAGTATAAGGACCTTATAACTATACACTTCTATTTTCCTTTGCGCTATTATTGTCACATATTCATGTCCATATGTGTTATAAACCCCCAAATATATTATTACTTTCTGTCTTAAAGTTGCTTATCTTTAAAACTTTTTTTTAACGTTTATTTATTTTTGAGACAGAGAGAGACAAAGAATGAACAGGGGAGGGCCAGAGAGAGAGGGAGACACAGAATCTGAAACAGGCTCCAGGCTCTGAGCTGTTAGCACTGAGCCCGATGTGGGGCTCGAACTCATGGACCGCGAGATCATGACCTGAACCGAAGTCGGACGCTTAACCAACTGAGCCACCCAGGCGCCCCATTAAAGTTGTTTACCTTTTAAAGACAGCTAAATAATTTTAAAAGTCTATTATATTTACCCATGAAGTTACCATTCTATTGGTCTTCGTTTTTCTTCGGATATTCCCAGATTTTCATCTGTTATTATTCTCCTGCCTGAAGTATTTCCTTTAGCATTTTTTCTTGTGCACGTTTGCTAAATGAATTCTTTCAGGTTTTATATATCTGAAAAATGTTTTGTTTTACCTTTGTTTTTGAAAGATAATTCCATTTGGTTGTAGATTCTAGGTTGGCAGGGGTTTTCTTTGTTGTTATTGTCATTGTTGCATTCTTTTGTTTGTTTTAGCACTTTAAAGACATTGCTTCACATTTAGCTTGCATTGTTTCCAACAAAAAAATTTTTGTCATCTTCTTTGTTCTTCTGTACATGTGCCTCTCTTCCCTAGATCTTTTAAGTCTTTACCACTGGTTTTAAGTAATTTCTTTATGATGTATCTTGGTGCATCTTCCTCCCAACTTATTTTGTTCTTCTTGATGTACATACTTGGTGTTTGTCAAGCTTCTTAGATATGTGAGTGTACAGTTTTCATCATATTTGAAACATGTCTGGCAATTACTTATGCAAATATTTTTTCTGCCCTACATCCTTTGGAGACTCCAAATAAATATATATTCGGCTACTTGATATTTTCCCACAGTTTACAGATGCTTTTATGTATATTTATTTCAGGCTTTTTTAATGTTTCATTTTGGGTAGCTTCTACTGCTGTCTTCAAGTTCACTAATCTTTTATTCTGTAGTGTTTAATCCACTGTTAATTCCATCCAGTGTGTTTTTCATCTTGGAATTCAAAAGCAAGACCTAAAAGCATTATACTGGTAGGTGGGACCACAGAACATTTATTCCCACTATTGAGACAAAACCAAATTCGCTGCTTGATGTTCTGTGGATCGTGAGATTTTCACTCTGGCTGATGGAAACATGAACTATTCCTGACCCTGTGTGAGTCCCTAGGATCGCTCCTTCTAACCATTTACCTAGTGTCTATAGATTCCTCACATCCATGTGCTGATCTTTACTTAGCTGAATATTCAGCATGTGTAGATTTCTTAGACTCTATCTCTGTGTCACTCTTTTCTCTCATACTCTGCCATGTGAAATCTATCTGCTTTGGCCTCCCCAGTCTCCCAGATCCTTCTCTGTAGCTTAGGAAAACTACCAGTCTCCTGGGCTCCCATCTATCCCCATGCTCTGCTGTACCATGGCTTGGAAATGTTCCTAGCAGTAAGCTGGGACAATCATTGAACTCATTTAATTTGTCTCCAATCTCTCCATTATTGTCCTTTGTTGCCTAATATCCAAATTCTTGCCAGTGTTGTTTCACATACACTGTCAGGTTTTTTATTTGTTTCAGGCAGAAGGGTAAGTTCAGTCCCTACTACTCCATTCTGGCTGGACATAAAAGTTATTCATCATGTAATATGGCTTCAAGCAGTCCACCATTATGACCATTTCCTTATCATTTGCTACAGCTTCCAATTTTCCTTTAGAATGTGATACCAGAATTTAATAGTCCTTAGCTGTATTCTGACTAAAAGTGTAAACAATACCATATGATTAAATTCTATTTCCAAACCAATCTGTTAAATGATATGTTCTCCATTCTTTTTATGTAGGACCTTTTTATAACAATCTAAGCACCAAGTTTTACATCAAACCTTATCTGATATATTGAATCTGGTCATTCAATTAATTTTGCCAAAGTCTTTCTGAATCTGACCCAGTCATTATTAATACTCATAATTATATATTTCACTTCAACATATTAGCTATTCCTTCAAGCATTGTGTTACCTGTATTAGTTAGCTCGGGCTGCCACAAAAAATACTATAGAGTAAGTAGCTTATTCTAGAAACCTCAGGAATTTATTTCTCATGGTTCTGGAGACTGGAGAGTCCAAGATTAAGGTACCTGCCAATTGGATTCCTGGTGAGGACCCTCTTCCTACCTTATAGACATACACCTTCTCACTGTGTCCTTACTCACATAGCAGGGGGGGGAAGAATAAGCAAGCTCTGATATCTCTTCTTATAAGGGTACTAATCCAATCAGAAAGGCCCCATCCTCATGACCTGATCTAAACTTAATTATCTCCTGAAGGCCCCATCTCCAAATACCATCATACTGGAGGTTAGGGCTCTAACATAAATTTGCAGAGGACAGAATTCAGGCCATAGCATTACCCAGAAATTGATTAAGCATCCTATGTGTCCTTATTCAAATCAATGAATAAGAAAAACCAGACACATCTACTAGACTCCTTCAGATTAAAATTTATTCTTTAGGGGGCGCCTGGGTGGCGCAGTCGGTTAAGCGTCCGACTTCAGCCAGGTCACGATCTCGCGGTCCGTGAGTTCGAGCCCTGCGTCGGGCTCTGGGCTGATGGCTCAGAGCCTGGAGCCTGCTTCCGATTCTCTGTCTCCCTCTCTCTCTGCCCCTCCCCCGTTCGTGCTCTGTCTCTCTCTGTCCCAAAAATAAATAAACGTTGAAAAAAAATTTTTTTTAATTTATTCTTTAGTAGGAATTATTTGAGAACAGTCAAATAGGATTTTTTTTCATTTTGTCCAAAAAGGTGTCTTAAGAGTCTATAGCAAACTTACTCCTGAAATCAAATATACTATGTCTTTAGTAGTAATGTAACATTTCAATCTAGTATTTCTATTAAAAGAGATCATGGAATTTGTCTAATCGTTTCATTAGACTCTCCCTCTGGGCACAGTCCTCATCTAGAAGGGATCATAATATCAGAGGAAAGATTGGCTTTTTGGAATTGTTGTGTTACTTAGAAGAAAAAGAGCTAAAACAGTCCACACAGCCTATATTGCTGCATTAGAATCAGTCCAGAAAAGTAAATTTCCCCAACATTATCAACATTATTCCCCAATATTATCGGTATTTAATTTATGAAATTACTTTTAGTGAAATTTCAACATTAGTGTGGATTTTGTAATGCTAACCTTATTCGCTTTTAAGTCTTAAAGTTGAAATAGTACTTAGAGATGATCCCTAATGAAGAAGATCCAAGTAGTGTGAAAATAATTTTATAGCATTCCCTGAGAGACAGTCACTCAGCTTTTAACGCATGAAACAGGGGACTATTCTAAGATGCAAGACGACTTTTAGGTTCTCACTTACTTGCAACAAGAAGTGTTTTGTTTGTTCTGTTTTGTAATCTTTATTCCCGACATGGGGCTCAAACTCATGACCCCAAGATTAAAAGTCATATGCTCGGGGGCGCCTGGGTGGCTCAGTCGGTTGGGCGTCCGACTTCAGCTCAGGTCACGATCTCGCGGTCCGTGAGTTCCAGCCCCACGTCGGGCTCTGGGCTGATGGCTCAGAGCCTGGAGCCTGCTTCCGATTCTCTGTCTCCCTCTCTCTCTGCCCCTCCCCCGTTCATGCCGTGTCTATCTCTGTCTCAAAAATAAATGAACGTTAAAAAAAAAATTAAAAAAAAAAAAAAAGTCATATGCTCTTCTGACTGAGCCAGGCAGGCACCCCAAGAAGTGTTTTTACCAAAAGGTAATTAATTGTGTACATGAAATATGAGTAAACTTACAAAACTGAAAAATAACCAAACTGGTCTCATAAATACGTATGCATTAAAATATCAAAAATTAAAGCTCAAGTTCCTACTCATTCCATTCCTTTTACTTTCCGTGTTCAACCTCATGGCTTTGTATATACATTGTGTCAAGGATCAATAGGGAAAAATGCAAAAACACTTACACTTTGACAAGAATTTAGAAGTCATTTTTCTAGATTCTTTTCATTTTTATGGTTATTAAATGGTCAAATTGCTATTATGAAATAGAAGAATTTGTAAAGTATAGAAAAGTGTTAAAAAATTAAAAAAAAACAACATGTCCCAGAGTCATACTGGTGATCGAAATTTTGGTATATCTGTTCTAGTTTTCTGGTTTTTTTTTTTTCATGAAAAATTTTCCTCTACATAGTTAAGACATTACTGTACATATAACTTTTCATTTCACTGAGTAGTATATCATCAGCCTTTATCATATTATAGAAAACTCTCAGAGAAGACCAATTTTTTTAAATGACTATACAATATTCCTTCATTCCTTCATGTACCATGGTTTACATACCTATCCCCTAGGAGTAGACACTTTGGTTCTTCCAGTTTTTAGGCTTTTAAAAAAAAAATTACAGATAACACTGGGATACACATCTTTGGACATAAATCTTAAGGCAAGTCTTGGATTATTTCCTTAGAAGTAGAATTATTAGGGTCTAACTGGCAAAGAATCATCACCAATGATGTCATTTTTATTGGTGGATACTTTTCCCATGCTCCAAGGCACTTTTTTGGGTTAACATCTTACACCAGCCCTGATCTATAATAAATTCATCTTTTGAGTGGTCTCACTGGGACATTCTTCGATCTGTCACATGTTGACTTACACAACACTTAATGATATCTAGTTTTCTGGATCAATTGACTTTCCAATAAAAATTTAAAGCACCATGCTTAGAATTTCTTGGGACCTTGAAGCCATGGAACATATTTTTCTTTTGAGATAGTTTTTACTTGCTGGTTTACATTCCATATCTGACAACATAATTCAAATGTGGGCTACCACTAATGTTACCAAAAAACACATAATATTCAAAGAGCATATGGAATGTAGTCAATAATATTACAATATACTTATTGTGTTGAACATTTCATAATGTATATAATTGTACTATGTTGTACACTTGGAACTAACTTAATATTACATGTCAACTATACTTCAACTAAAAATAAAATATTTTAAAAATAATAATATTCAGAAATTCTCAGTGCTCAAGCTTATTTGTCCTTAGGAAGTCAAATTGGGTAGCTAAATAGAACTCTGGGAATGGAGCCAGAGAAAGAAACAGTTAATAATTACAAATTTATCACTTATTGGAAAATGTAAACAAATACCCAAACCATTTTAGTTTATTGAAAATTCAAACCTTCAAGGGACTTTTTAGGCCTTCCATAAAGCATTTCTTTTGCTTCAAGAAGTAGCAGATAGGGAATAGTACCAGAGTTTTCATTCTCCCAATTACTGGCATTACTGAAATTTACACTAGAAGTTGCAAGGTTTACACTGCACATAGATTGCAATGATATTTGCACCATATCCACTATATATATAGTAGAGCAGATAAACCAAACCCTGGGGAACCTTGCTTTTTGTTTGTGTCAAAAGGAGAACGACAAAAAAGAAGTATTTGAAGTGCTGTCCTATGGAGCCAGACAACCAACCGGCCCATTGGCAGGCAAAGCTGAAATTCTATGCTAGCTTTTCAAGGTCTTTGAGGGGAGGATTTAGATAAGTAGAGTACCAAGGACAATGCCTGGCATATGGGAGAGGCACTGATAAATGTTAGTTGTTAACTCCTATAAATCTCTTTCATTGGTTGCTAAGATGATTTGAACAGTGTGTGTGAGTATTTCAACAGTTTTGAATTGAGCTTTTCATATGCCTTAATGCATTAAAAGCTTAAAAGAAGAACACCATATATGTCTTATTTCCCATCATTATTCAATTAGAATGGAATGTTTTCTTCTTCTGGAATGGACAATCTTATCCAGTTTATAATTTTTTGCAAACCAGTCTACTTGGCCTCCAAACTGAGTAACAACCCAAATCTATTTCCATCTGCCTTACTTGAATCTGAAATTTTGACTTGGGTACAGCATTATTTCTCCTCCAAACATGGTCATGTACTCCGTCTGTCTAGTCTGGAAATCTACATGTCAATTCCACTCTCTCCGTTCATATCCTAAACTTTGTCATGTCCTCAAGGTGTTCCTGACATTCCTAAACTCTTGACTCTATCTTCTGGTATTTATCCTCTATATTCTGAGTATAATTAACAAAAGGCCGTCTGTATCCTGTCAATAGAGATGAATTAGTTCCTCAGTCAAATTACTGAAATGTGAAGTTAAAAAAAAATCTAAAGCAATGCATCCATGCTCAGCAGAAAGTTTGCAAAGATCCATCAGCAATGTCTTCCATAGGCATTGGCAGGAGTGACCATCCATGCAGTGTAAACTTATATTGCTCTATTGCCCTAGGAGTTTTTAATTTAAGGCAATTCTTTAAGACAACTAGAAGAAACATTTTCTCATATTTTTATCTACAATTACTTTTAACAAATTGACTGTGAGTCTCAATCCAATCTATAAAAAGCAAGGTTTTATTGCACTTAGAAATTTAAAATTAGTGCAAAGTAAAAAGTGATGAATATGCTTAGTAGCACATGGTACTTATGCTTATCAATTCTTTTAGTTGTCTATGGAGAAGAAATTATTTTTGACGGACAGTCTACTAACCTGTACTTAAAAGAAAATCTCCACCTAATTAAATATATGGTCCCAAAGTCTCCAATCCAATGAACATTCTTATTATCTGAAACCACTGTTTTAATGGGTTGCTTTCAAAATTATGCAGATGATTAGCATGTTTTCTGACATATCTCCATGGATTACCCATCTCCAAGGAAGTCTCAGAATGAGGAAGCATTATACTTTAGGAGACCTAACATAATTAGGATCGTAAAACCAAGGACAAAAGATTTAAGAGTTCAAGGTATAAAGTGCCTTCTGGAATTGATTCTTGAGATTACAAATAAGGCGAATTGTATGTATGTTCTTTCCCATATACTTGACCACATCTTGAGTAGATAATGTTCAAAACAGTGAATATAATGAAAGTGCCTCTATCACATTTATCAATAAAGCAATTTCTGAACCTGATGGCTCACGTCAGGTACAAGAAAAGCAGTTCATCTCCCATCTCTATTTTCATGGGCCAAGGAATCACTGCCCAAAAGCAACCAGTTGAAAGCAGAGAGCTCATCAACTTATCTGTAAGTCCAGAAAAATAAAGAACCCCATCACAAGAATACAAATTTTATTCCTATCACCCCAGGATAATCATTAAGTAAGGAGACGAAAATGAGAAATATGGAACACAATTCCTTTCCCGTTAATCTTAAATTCTTTTGAAAAATCCCCTTCCTTTGGTTGATTAATATAATCAGATTAAATATCAGAAGGAATGGATATGCAAGAATACAGTTGAGGCAGTAGCCACATAATAAAACAAAAGTATCAGGGCTAAAAAAAAATGTCAAAAACAAATATGTCTACTGTCTGGGTCTATGGTGATGCTATTATAACAATAGAGGCAGAGACTAAGAATCTCAGAATGCACCCCAAGAAAGTGATGATTCATCCATGGGAAGTAATATGGAGAACCGAACTAAGGGATTAGAGATGGAACACCATCAAATAGAGGGGGAAAAGATGAGGGCTTAGAAAAGTGTGGAATTTAGCAATTAGAAAAGTGTTGAATGACTTTCAGGAGAGAAGTTTTATTATAGTAATGGACGTAGGCACCAAACTGCAGCCATTTGAAGACTAAGAAATGATAAGAAAATGGTGGGCAACTTTTTCAAGAAGTATAACCAAACAGGATGCAGAAGAAGCTTGAGGTTCTTTGATACAGAAATCTCCAATCACTTTTATAGGCAAGGTCAGGGGAAGGGGGGAGTGAAAATGAAACATGCATGATACCAGATGGGGCAAGTCTGGAAAAAGGCAGGAAGCAAAAGGATGAAGGGCACAGATCACAAGATCATCCTCTAAAAGGTTAAATGCATATTCCTCAGACAGGAAGGAAGGGAGAGATATAGAAAAAGGGAGAAAGTCCAAGAAAGAGAGAAAGGAAATTGAGTTTTTGTTAAACTGCCCCAAACTAACTAGGTAAGTCAATGTTGCCATATCTAGCAAATTAAAATATAGAACACCTAGCTAAATTTGAATTTCAGATAAACAAAGAATGATTTTTTAAAATATAGATATACCCCATGCAATATTTGGAACAGACTTATGCAAAAAAATAAATGCATCTCTTGTTTGTCAGAAATTCAGATTTGTGCATGGGACATACTTACAGTAAAAAGTCATTTATCTGAAACACGAATGTACATGGGGATCCTGTGTTTTATGCAGCAATCCTAAATTAAGGTTATTTGCTGTGAATAAAAACATTAACAGGTATACCAAATAGACACGGTTTTTTCACAAATATGAGTTCCCAAAAATAGCTTTTAAAAATAATGTAAAGGAAACCATATTATGTGTGTGTTAAACGTGCTCTAACTAATTTTCCCTAGACCCTCTTATTCTGATATAGAGAACTGGATCGGAAATACCGTGACAGAGCTCAGGTAGTGCCCTGCCACTAACCTACCAGGTGACTGGCCACTTCATCTGTTAAGGAAGGGGCTGGAGAAGCAGCCAGATGGGGTCGGAGTTCCAGTCCTGCTACTGCTCAGCTGTGGCATCTTTAGCAAGCTTGACTGGCAGAAGGATCAAATAAAACAACTTACCTAAAAGACTAAGCACAAAGGTTGTCAGAAACTAAGCAGCTGATGCGTCTTAGACGTTGGTGTTTAGCAGCAGCAACAGTAGTTTCTTTTACTCTAGCATGTGTAAATTTCATATAGTAAATAGTATTGTCAAAACTGTTTTCAGGAATATTGACAATGAATATTAGTCCCATGTCAGGCTGGTAAATCAAATATTCATATTGAAACTATAAAAAATATGTTTATGACAAATATAAATAGTGTTTCCTCTACAACTTAACACGGTTGATGGAGGGTCCTGCGTTAACTCGGTGAAGCAACAGTGACACCTAGTGGTTGTTAAGTCAATAATGACTTAGATAAAGACTGCTAGGGCTTTTACCTGCGCAGAACTTACCGAATTTACATCAGGGATGACTATTGATGGTAATTAATATTTTCTGTAATATAGTGCATCAATTCTTCTCACTTTATCTTCTCAAAATTATTTGGGCCCTGTCATCGAGAAGATATTGGCTATTTGCTGCTTTTCCCCACTTCGTCTGACAATCAAACATACTTTGTTACAGAAACAAGTTCCTGCTGCCCAGGATGCCTGAATTATGAAATTACTCAAATGGATTTTGGACTTCTCACGGCTTCTTCTGACTATTATTCTCTGAAACCTCGGCAGAACGGGAAGGAGAGGTGGGGAGAGCTGGAAATCTGAAGCTTGAGGCTTGCTCAATTACCAGACTCAATTTTTTTTTTCCTTCTATTTAGGTTAGATGTTTCTTTTTCCTTTCTCACGCAGTCAAGTGGATCTACGCTTTTCTTTGGGAAAATAAAAGATACTATTTTCCCAAAACTCAAATTGAGATATAAATATATTACAAATTTTGTTTCTGTATTAATTGGGACCAGTGTCAACTCCAGATATATTCTATAGTTTCCGTCCTGAGGGCCTCCCAAAGAGATAAGAGATTTATAGCTCACAGGGCTATGTATGTAAGTAAAATGTTTCAAAAGTAATGAAGAGTGAAGTTTTTTTCCACTTGCAAGAGAAATGTCAAGAGAAATTAAGAATCCCAAGTAGCTTTGGGGTGAGATTTTACTCTGATTCTCTTTAATCTTTTATGAGAATATTATAGAAGTTCCAAACCAAAATACTAGTGGTCAGGAAATGGTTAAATTAACTAAACTTGGCATTAAAACTGATAATGTATCAACTCAAATATGACTTAAGAGTTATTAATCAATGGCTGTTAGAAATTTTTCCTGTGTGTGTATGAGAAATATATATATCTTAGACATCCATTAGGAATCTGTCCTTTCAAAGAACCAATCTTTTTTTAGATATGTGTTTAAATCCCCAGACAATGATTCTCAATTACCAAAATATTTGTGTCTCCCAGACGTTTCCCAGTCCTTTCCTTCCCCAGACTCTGCTTTGTCCAGAATCTTTCATAAATATTTCATGGCTGACATTATTTCACAATGTTCCTAGACTGCTAGGAATTTTGATGTCCTCTTTTTCTCCTGACTGGAATGAGTAAGGATATGCACATGGATAATTTATTAGAAAGTGCATGCCAGTGTCCCCAAAGTCAGCCCTAAACATGAGGGAAGAATATATCTCCTGTGATGTTTCCTTCCAACTCCTCTCATTGCTCCTTCTCCCCCTGATGCTTATTTTCAGAATCTGGGGACTAAGCCCTCAATGGCCAGAGGTGCTAAGACACAATTGTGCTAAGACACAATTCTACCTTGTAGAAATCCCAGGTCTAGCAACAGAGTCGGACCACTTAATCCTCGAAGGACCTCCAGCTCCTCCACAGCTGGGAATCCAGCTGACTAATTCATGGCATGTCTATTTGTAGGGCATGAATAACTGCTCTTAGAAGTAATGGTAAACTTGAAGTAACAGGTGACATAGCAAAGTCTCTTTGAACTCATCCATGTGAGTCAGGTGAGGAAAGGAATGACATGTTCTTCCTTGAGTGTACCGCTTATCTGAATGTGTCTGAGAAAACCAAGTAGCAATACAATGACAGCTTGGTCATAATATGTCTACTCACTGAATGGGAAGATTGTTTTCAATCACGATAATTTCCTATCTGAATAATATAGAGTTCTCAGTCAGATTTGGCTGTCTTATTTAAGATCATCATACACTTCAAAATTTGGGCTCTCAATTCCCTAATTAGAATTGAGAATGAGCAAGTGAAAAATACATACAAATATACAAATGAAAAATAGGCAAAGATACATGCCTTCTGCTGCCAAGTCTTTCTGCAGCATTTTTATAAACAATAACAGAGGAGCTACCTAAATGTAATCTATGCAATAATTATATATATATATATAATATGAATATATGTAAATATATGTTTTTACATGTACAAATATATATAACTTCTATATGTATGTATATATATTTATGTATATATATGTACATATATATATATACATACATATATAATATGTATATATATTAGTAATGACTTAATGGTAAGCAACTAGTCTACTTCCTATTCTTCTTCTTAAGAAACCTAGGGGAATTTCCTAATACACAAACCAACTATTAAGACTTTGGGAAGCCACTCTGAAAAACAATGGGTTTAACACTTTTGAGCAAGAATTAAAGAGCAAAGTTTGTGATATGACCAATAGACTTGATTAAAACCAATCAAGTTATAAAGCTAGTAATCTCCAAAATATATTCCTGACCAACATTCCACCCCCAGAGGTGGTCATGCTTTGAAGAGCAAGAAAAAACCAAACACTGAAACTTTCAGAGAATTGAGAGTTATACTTGTTGGAAAGAAATTAAAGTAGGCTAAATGTGAAAATTCCAGATTCATGGCAAACAAATTAAATCCAATCTTCTTATTGCTCTGTTCTTCTACCTATGCTATCTGATCTATTTGGAAGAAGCAAATGCTTCTGAGAACTCATATTTGGATATCATCTTTAAGGGTGCTAGAGAAGAGAAAAGAGAAAAGAGCAAAGGACAGTGATGGGGCTGGAAGGCAAGAACTACATTTAACTGTCTAAAGAATCGCACAAAGAATGGCCTTGTGTAGCAACAAGAAAGTTAATATACTATGTTATAGGAAGCCTGGCTCTCTGGAAGACTCCATGGGCAAGGCATATTTTAAATAAAACAAATTGAACTAACCAGGAAGGCTTTTCAACTGACACATTGAGTGATTTCAGACGAGTTACTTTAATACCTTTTCAGGTTTCAGGAATACATTTATTTCAAAAGTGAGACAACATCAAGTTACGTGCCCCTCTTCCATATTTTCTGAGGGGAAATCAGCCTCCTCCCTTTCCACACTGTCTTTCCAGTGACCAACTTCTTTGTTGTTTTTTCTCTTCACATTTCCTTTTCCCTCCTTTTGGGCTCACCCTGGTTTATATTTTTAAGAGTCAACCTGATGCATCATAACTAGGCTGAAATAAATGATCCTCAGGGTTTCCAAAGGATCTTTCTAAAAACAATTTAAATACAATCAGGCAAGACCATAGGAGCATCTTGCAAACCCAGGGCATTCTCTACCAACTTAGAGATATTCCCAACATGCTTCAGTTCTCCCAATGAACATTGAGCATCATTCTTAGCTAGAATTTTCAAATCTTAATTTGTCAATAGTCACCAGCTTCGGAAATGTATAACCTTTCTTAGAATTACAGGACTAGAAAGATCTACATTCTATTTTGATTGAGGCTTCACAGAAATATATGATAAGCCTTTTAGGCACAGGCAGTGACTGATTGTCGTATCCAATATTTAGCATCCTGTGGATGTTTTCTGTCAACAACCACCAGCACCACAAAATAGGCCCATTTAGCATGCCTGGCAACATCTTCACTAGTTCTGCCCTCCTGTCACCTACACAAGCATTCTGGAACTCAGGTTTCTCTCATGCCAGGTCACTGTGCTTTGCTTAGATGTTTCTGAAATTCAGCAAGACACGTTCCACCAGAAGAACTGATTCTGGGATATGCGCCCTGGAAAATCTATGAGTGCTAAGCTAATGGGAATACCCTTAGCACTACACAAAACACAGTAAGTACAGTGAAAAAGTACTTCTAACCATAAAGAATTCCTGTCATGAGATGAGAAGTTCAGAATCAGTAGTCAGTTCGGAATTGGACATGTGGTGTCTATTACATGAAAGATTCTCTCAGTTTGTCTAAATACCTCTTTAAAAACTTAATATATCAGAATTCTGGTTCACAATACAAACCCTTGTTATGAACATAAATACAAATGACATATTGTGAGTAGATTCACTTGTTTAGATAAATGACCCCTGGAAATGTTAGACTGAAAGAATTCGATTCCATGACTACTTCCACCAAGAAGACAGCACTTTATTTATTGCCTGTGTACTTTTAAAATACATCCAGAGAAAATAATTAACTCATATCAGTTTCTTTTTTTCTTAATGAGTAATTATGTCTCAACGGGACTTTTCAGCTTGGAAATCTTGGGTAGTTTTTGTTACAACACACTGTAACAAAATTATATAGAATAATAGATAAAAAATTACATACACCTAATTCTCTAAAAAGTGACACAAAGCTCCAGCACTATGACTAGGAAGTTTTTATTAGATCAAAGGAAGGCCACAGTAGCAGTGCCAGATGCTTCTCTGATCTCCAATTCCTGCCTCGCAGTAGAAAAGAATCAAAACAAGGAAGACAGACAATACACACTTCCCCCCCTCTCTCTCTCTTCCCTGCATCACGTACTACTGACTTCCTGCACTGAAATCAGGAATATAATGGCCACCCACTGATTCCATCTTTTTCCTCTCAGTTTTTGGACTTAAAATAATCCACCTTAAACTGCAAATTGAAACACAGTGATTCAAAGTGTCAAAGTCTTCTTAATCCTTGAGAAGAAAGAAGAAAAAGAAGAAAAGAATCACAGCCACAACCAGACCTTATTAAGTGGTTCCCTTCAAACACTGCCATTTCTGACTTTTAAACAGGCTTCTCAGATGTGTCTTTGACCCGCTACCACTAAAAGAGCCTTTTCCATCTGTCCCCGTATCTTTGTTACCTGAGAATGTAATGTGGAAGGAAATGAGTTGTTTACTTGTTAGAATCCCATCCAGGGCGAGTATAAAAGAGGACTTAGGTTTGTAGAACAGCAATAAAAACTCAGAGGTATCTATGTCTCCACCTTTACTCTACTCTTTGACATTCAGTCAGTCGGTTCTGTCTCTAAAGGTCATCCGAATCTATCTCACATTTTCAATTCTCACTTCCATTAACTCAATTCCCACTGAGTGCACTCGCGTGGATGATCACTATAAGTTGTGTTTATAAACAATGAGATATCACTTCATACCTGTGAGATGGCTAAAATTAAAAACACAACAAGTAAGTGTTGGTGAGGACGTGGGGAAAAGGAACACTTGTACACTGTCAGTAGGAATGCAAACTGGTGCAGCCACTGTGGGAAACAGAATGGAGGTTCCTCAAAAAATTAAAAATAGAATTACCATACGATATAATAATTCCACCACCTGGGTATTACTCAAATAAAACAAAAAACATAATTTGAATACAACAGCCAAAATACGGAAGCAACCCAAGTGTCCATCAAAAGATGAATGGATAGGGGCGCCTGGGTGGCGCAGTCGGTTAAGCGTCCGACTTCAGCCGGGTCACGATATCGCGGTCCGTGAGTTCAAGCCCCGCGTCGGGCTCTGGGTTGATGGCTCAGAGCCTGGAGCCTGTTTCTGATTCTGTGTCTCCCTCTCTCTCTGCCCCTCCCCCGTTCATGCTCTGTCTCTCTGTCCCAAAAATAAATAAACGTTGAAAAAAAAATTTTTTTTTAAAGATGAATGGATAAAGAAGACGCAGTACACACACACACACACACACACACAGAATATTACTCGGTCATTAAAAAAAGAATGAAATCTTGCCATTTGCAACAACATGGATGGATCTAGAGGATATAATGCTAAGTGAAACAAGTCAGACAAAGACAAATACCATCTGATTTCACTCATAGGTGGAATTTAAGAAAGAAGAGAAAAAAACAAAGGAAACAACAGACTCCTAAATATAGAGAACAAACTGTTGGTTGCCTGAGGAGAGGTCTGTGGGGGGGGAAGGATGAAACCGATGAAGGGGATAAAGAGTGCACTCATCACAATGAACACTGAGTAATGTAAAAAGTTGCTGAACCACTCTATTGTGCACATGAAACTAATAGAACACTGTGTGTTAATTATACTGGAACTAAATAAATAAATAACATTTTACATTTTAAAATAAAGAAAAATGTGTTTATTGTTTTGCTGAAATTCAAATTTAACTAGGTGTCTTGCATTTTTATTTGTCAAATCTAACAACCCTAGAAGCTGGAGATGATGCTGGAAAAGTGAAATGGGTGGACATCAGTGATCAACTCCAGCTTTATGCCAGTCACTCTCAATTCATCAAACTCGTGGCAGAGAAACGAGATGAAGGGACATGAAAGGAAGGGACATGAAAGAATGTTCTGGGATGGTGGTAGTGCTGCATATGTCAATAAAGGTGTATAAATGCACTTGCCAAAGTCACGTAACTGTGCATGCAAGCACGTGCATGTAAATTTTACCTTGGGGAAAAAAAGAAACGAGTATTGAACTCTAGTTAGTGACGTATACACTGAAATGTTGGAAGAAAAACACACTAATGTCTCCAACTTCAAAATATATCAAAAATAAAACAGATTCATGGTTGAATAGAGGGATGAATAGATATATAATAAAGCAAATATAGTAAAATGTGAATTGTAGAATCTAGGCGATAGGCACATGAGTGTTCACTGTAAAATTCTCCCAATTTTTCTGAATGTTTGAGAGTTTTTATAACAACTGTTAAGGGGAAAAGCCCTGCCCTGCTCTCATGGAATTTACATTAGAGTCGAATGAGCAGACACTAAATAAAACTGGTAAGGAAATTATGGAGTGAAATGGTTTAGTCATGCCAGGGATGGAACTTACAATTAAATAAATATGTGGCTAAGGAAGTATTCCCTGCGGGATGGTGGGGGTGGGGGGATGTTGTTTTGTTAGGAACAGATAGAACCTCTACAAGGCTTTATCCATTCCTAGCTTTAGAGAATGTCTTCCCTATTGAAGGTATCAAGAAACATTTGTTGGATGAGCAATTATAAACATAAAATGGAAGTCTTTCAATGGAATATAGATATTTTAGTCTCCTAAGTGCTTTTTTCTTTTAAAGACAATATCACATACTTGACTGAGACATTTTAAGTGGTAAGCTTTAAAACATTTTAAATGCTCTATTTTGTCTTCTATTTGGACAGATAAAATAAGAAATTACGTGTAAGCCCTCATTTACACCAGAAAGAAATAAAAGGTTTTGATTATAATTTGATGGACTGGAAGCTTTTTCTAATTTTACCAGGAGAGTGGTAGCTATTTATGATCCGTTTCCCTGCATCCATATTCCTCATCCTCCAAAACACTCTTTTTCCTCTCCAAATTTTTATCAACTTTTTAAGGGAACAAAAGGCAGAGATTTACCATAAAATAGATCTTGTGAACACCCTGCCCCACATGGCCCCTGCGCCATGCTATCTGCCTGCAAGCCACGATCCAAACTTGTCCTCACCTTGAGTCTGCAGTGAGGCTGACAAGCCCCACGTCTCCTCGGGAGGCCAAGACATGAGGACTTGAATGTATCCGATCTCTCAGCTACCCTTGAATGGCATGACCAGACAACATGAGAGATCCTTTGCTTTTTCCACCCACCTTCTAAAGCAGCCTCCCTCTTTCAGCGCTGGTAGCTCACTCTTCCACCACCAGCCCAGCGTTCACTAATGGTGTTGCCCTATTAGCCATCCTCACTCACTCCAACCCTGGATGTAGAAAGAGGGCACGCATCCTGCACTCCCTTCCACCTCAGGTGACTGCTCTGGCCCCTCAGGATACCCACTCTAGCAGAATGAGGATTATTGAAAAGTCCCCCTCATCAATCCTGGCGTGCCACAGCTGGTCTAGGTGCCTCAAAGTCCCTTCTGAACTGCAGGTCAGGAGACCACGTGATTTGGAGCTGTGTGGTCTACAGAAGGCTCCCCAAGTTCCAGCAGTGGGTTTGCAAATTAAACTGCCTGGGGACTTTCTCTGCACCAAGAAGCAAAACAATTCTTCTTAGCAAGTGCAACTGACCTCCAGCTATTTATTTTTTCACAGCTGCAGTCTGGGAAATAAGCTAGACAATAAAGAACATTGCAAAGAGGTATTTTATGAAGAAATACCAATGAGAGTTCCAACTGTTATTCTCAAGTTTTTGGAAGCTTGTTATCAGATGAAAGACAATTAAATCTCCCTTTATCTAAAACCTTCTCAGTAATCCCCATTAATAAACCTTAATGTAAACATTAATGTTAAGAAAACAATGTTTTTTAACCAAAAAGGTTTTAAAAAAGGCAAATATTGTTAATGGCTGATTGCTTTGATTATACAAAAGTAGTATCATTACTTAGCTAGATTTATTGATTCTTTGCCCACTGGACTCAACTAACACCACTCTGAACAACTGTTTGAAATATTGGGTAATTAATATTGGGAGAAAAATCCATGTTAGACTGTGTAGACAAAGGAGATATACAAATATAAATAATCAGAGATTATGCTTGAATTACTCATAGTAACTGGAGACATATAGAAATTCATTAACAGAATGAAAATAGAATAGAACAGAATATGAATAGAACAGACTGGGAAGAAATTAGTAACTGGGACAAATAGAATTCATTAATAACCCTAAAATTATATATATATATATATATGTATATATGTGTGTATATATGTGTGTGTGTGTGTGTGTGTATATATATATATATATATATATATATATATATATATATATATTCTTGTTGGAAACTACTTCCCCATAGCTCATGATGATAGAATTTATGAAAACAGTAAAAGAGACCTAATTTCTCTCTCTTTCCTCTCCCACATCTTTCTGAGGCAAATGGGAGTAAACCAAAAAAATTCCAGAGAGCACCCATAGAAGAGACAAAAAAGGAAAAAAAAAATTGAATCCAAATAATTCACAAAACATCAATGTTTCAGCTGCTTCAACTTCACCTGAATAAATAAAGGTTGGTTGTAATTGTTAGGAAGTAAAACTATTTGGCAATGTTTCAGATTCCGATAGTGTCTCGAATGGGTTACAGATTGGCCAGAAGAGATCACCAACTCATGTGGCACACCCATGTACACATGGAATAAGATGAACTAAATTTCTGATTTAATTAACCAATGAACCAGAACATGGGGTGGCCCCACAGGGTAGAAGCAGATGCATCCAAAAAAAAAAAAAAAAGAGGTTAGAGTGGGAGAAAGCCAAAGCATAAGAGACTGTTAAAAACTGAGAACAAACTGAGGGTTGATGGGGGGTGGGAGGGAGCGGAGGGTGGGTGATGGGTATTGAGGAGGGCACCTTTTGGGATGAGCACTGGGTGTTGTATGGAAACCATTTTGACAATAAATTTCATATATTGAATAAATAAATAAATAAATAAAATAAAAATAAAATAAAATAAAATAACACTTTACATAAAAAAAAAAATAAAAAATCAGATGCATCCTTCCCCAATCTGGTTGCCATGCTGATATCTGACACATGACCATGCATCCAGCAACCCTAAATTTCCTGACACCAGAATAGTGGTTTTGCTTTAGCATGCCATTGGTTACTTGGCATTTTTAGCATCATCCTGAGTTTTTTGCCTTTCAAACACTCAACTTATTCTGATTCATTATATTCTATCTGTAGAGCTCATTCCCCTCACTTGCTTCAGATCTCTGATCAAATATTACCTTATCAAACCCAGACCACCCTCTGTAAAAAGTATTCCCATCATTCTCTACCTCCCAAATCTTATTTTACTCTCTTCAAGGTACATATCACCGTATTACTTGCCTATTTACACTTGTTTGCCTCCCCTGCCCCATTAGAATATAAGCTTTCTGAGAGCAGGGGCCCTGCCAGTGTGTTCTGTTATATTACTAGAACAACAACAACAACAACAACAACAACAACAACAACAAAGACACACACAAAAAACAACAACAACAACAACAAAAAACCCAAAAAACAAAAAACCAGTGCCTGGCAGACAGTAGTGCCTCAATACATATGTGTTTCCTACATGAATAAATGGTTTGACAACAATTTGTGAAGAAAAGAATCCGGCCTATTTTAGAAATGTTGGAAGTGGCAGAGCTTGGAAATAGCAGGTAAAACTGAAGAGATTGAGTGGCTACTCATGCAGAGGTGATAAATGAAGCTAAATGAAACTGGTAGGAGTAGATGAGCTCCTTCAGGTAAAGACAAAGTGCTAAGAGAGAAGAAAATGGTACTGGGAAGAGAGTACCAGAGTCTTTCTCTTGAGAAGAAGATACAGAAGAGAATTCAGCTAAAGGTATGGGGAAGAGCCCACCAGAGTAAGAATGAATGAACCTATGGCATATAGTCCCAAGAGGCAGAAGATGGTCAATCGAGCTCAAACCTGCAGGGAAGCCCAGCCAGATGAGCAGCAGCAGGATTGGAAGGAAGTCACTGACAACCTCCAAAAGACCAGTTTGGGAATAGAAGGCAGAAACCAGGTCTCAGGACCCTGACACATGAAGAGGATGGGGTGAAAAGGTGGAAGTGGAGAGTTACCATTCTGTTTTCATGTCACCTGGGCTTCAAAGGTACCTGAAATATTTGTTGAACAAATGATTACTCAGATGAATGAATGGATACAATGTTCTCCCCAGAACCAAGATGGCACATAAACTGTGGCTGAGGTCATGAGACTCAACTGGTAAACAAAACACTCTTTTGAGCAGCACATGCTGCACAAAAATATTTCCTTAATCAAAATCAATTTTCTGAGTGGTTTTCCCTCAATAAACATGCAGTTTATTCCTATAACTCATTTTTAATGAGCTCCTATGACTTTCGTTTGTACTTTGCTTTTTATCTTTGTTTAAAATGCATTCTTGATTAATGGAGCCTTTAGAAATTTACCTTGAGGCTCCATCTCTGTCTCAGTGGGGCCTAACTCTTGTATTCTTTAGGACTGAAGGCCTTTCAGCTGCGCTCCATTGATTTGGCTTCCCAGGTATGCCAAAGGCAACTCTGATTCATAAAGGATTCCATCCCAAAGTGAACTAATAAAAGGCCTAGTTAGGAAAGTGTCA
This sequence comes from Prionailurus viverrinus, assembly GCF_022837055.1. Taxonomy (NCBI): domain Eukaryota; kingdom Metazoa; phylum Chordata; class Mammalia; order Carnivora; family Felidae; genus Prionailurus; species Prionailurus viverrinus. Next base: position 38,640,660 of record NC_062578.1, on the reverse strand, counting down.
TGATAATAAACTATATGGAAGATGAGAACCCGCTCAGCTTTCCACCAGAAGTACCATCAAATACTTACATGAAGAAACGTATTTCTAGTGGGATGTAAATATCAAATTATGATTAAGTTTCTTGCTTTTCTGAACCTAAAGCAAATTTCTCTTCGTCAGTACCTATGGTTCTCAAATGACAGCTTGCCTCGAAAGCACGTGGGGGATCTGTTAAAAAACAGATTACTGGGGCGCCTGGGTGGCGCAGTCGGTTAAGCGTCCGACTTCAGCCAGGTCACGATCTCGCGGTCCGGGAGTTCGAGCCCCGCGTCAGGCTCTGGGCTGATGGCTTGGAGCCTGGAGCCTGTTTCTGATTCTGTGTCTCCCTCTCTCTCTGCCCCTCCCCCGTTCATGCTCTATCTCTCTCTGTCCCAAAAATAAATAAACGTTGAAAAAAAAAAATTAAAAAAAACAAAAAACAAAAAACAGATTACTGGGTCATACTCCCCCAGTTTCTGATTTAGTAGGTCTGGGGTAGATAATTTGTACTCTAACAAAGTTCTCAAGTGATATGGCTGCTGCTGGACAGAACCACACATCCAAAGACCACTGGTCCGGGGCACCTGGGCGGCTCAGTTGGTTAAGAGTCTGACTTTGGCTCAGGTCATGATCTTGCGGTTCATGAGTTCCAGTCCTGTGTCGGGCTCTGTGCTGACAGCTCAGAGCCTGGAGCCTGCTTCTGATTCTGTGTCTCCCTCCTCCTCTGCCCCTCCCCGGCTTGTGCTCTCTCTTTCTCAAAAATAAATAAACATTAAAAAAACCTTTTTTTTAAGAGACTACTAGTCTATGTTATGCTGTACATTTTCGTAATTTCTTTTTCTACTTTTCTGTTGTCCTTCAGAGAAAATGAGTCAAATTCTCATTTCAGTGCTACTGCCCTGGCTTCTGTAGGTTTCTTGTGAAAAACAAAAATAAAGATAGAATAAAACTTTAAAAGTGGAAACAAAGGGATGTTAGGAGTAACCAAGCCTGATTCCAGCCTTCTACTCCGTTTTAAGTGGAATGGTTTTATTTTAGTCAATAAGACGTTAGTGCCTCTTAAAAAATAAGAGCTCAGCTGAAATCATACAAATGGGATACAACGGTCTAACATTAAAAAGTAATTCTCTTTCAATTGCAAAACATGCATAAAATAAATCCTTGTCCCCATCACAATCTCTCAACACTTATCTAGAAAAGGAGGGTGGTGGTCATAAAATGACAGGGAAGAATGACACTTGCCACACAGACCTTTATTTTTCCCTTCTTTATTTTGTTTTTAAGTCAAAGAAGAAACAGCACACCTAGAGTCTAAACAAGCTAACGGTAGACTATAGTGCTTAAGTTGGGATCTTTACAAGTAAATTCTTTTTCTTCCTTTGCTTAATGTATTGGCAAAGAGAGGAGAGACAGCACGGTACCATAGTAGGGCATAATCTGACTTTGTGTGCAGAACTGATGGGGCAAGTCATGTGAGTCTCTAAGTGAGCTTCTCACCGCCTCTACACTTGAGCAATTCCAAAGAGGTTAGGGCCGCGTTGATTAAAACATGTGTAAGAACAAATTAATATTTGAAGAGGTACCAGCTGTAGATTTCTGCTTATCTTCCATTTCTAAAAGGTAAAGATTAAAAATAACATTAAAGCAATATTCCAATATTTTTGAATAAGATAAATATTAGCTTTCTCAGAGATTTCACAGCATTAATTTCTAAAGGGCACAGTGTTCTATTTATGCTTGATGTGCTCCTTTCTCATGCACAAATAAACAAATTAACTAGCTAAGAAAGGCATATTCAACACTAAACAAAATTTAAATGGTAAAGGATTGTCTATGCTCTTACCCAAATATATTATTATACTATCTAGCAATAAAGTGCCTGTAATGAAGGTAAAAATACAGAATCCACACAAACCTGACATCTGTCCTACAGGATGTTAAATTGATCAGTCAGCAGACATTTACTGAACTCCCCAATGAATGTCCTCGTTTGGTCTGTCCACCACCCATTTCCCATGGAAATTAGTATTCTTTGTTCACTATCCATAATGTTGATTTTCATTGGCTGGATTCCCACTGCGTGATTTAAGTTTTTGTTCTTCAAATCTCTGATTTTCATTCTCCATGCACAAAATAGGCAGTCAGAACTCTTAGCCAACTTAGTATACATGTCTTGAGCACGAATACTGGAAATAATGGCAACTTCAAAAGCTTGCCATTTACATTCTTTATAAACAACTTCTGAAGTCAACATAGCTATTAGTAAGATAATCCAAAACAGAGTCACACAACTAGTAGTTTAATTGGTCGACAATGCTACTTTCATGAGCCCACTGGGCTGTCATCATCACAAGCCCCAGTGAGAGATTTCATTACTGTTTTGTTCACTCTTCCACAAAAGAACTGAGGGCCCATTTAAAGGTTCAAATACCTAAGCACATTTATTAATCCATCCTTGAGAGAGTAAGAGCCTTTCAGCTTTGGTGGCAAATCGGTGGGGAGTCCAAGTCATACATCATATCACCTTCACATCCACCTCCAACCGTGACTATGAAGTGCTCAGAGGATACATGGAACTATTCTAATGATAAAATATTTTGGATGAAGGTAGAAAATGGTATAGAATCTCTACAAATCTGACTCTATTCCTAGAAGGAGGTTTAGTTGATCAATCAGCCAACATTTATTGAAATCTCCAATAAGCATCTTGTTTTTGTCTCGCCAGCATCTATTCCCTGTACTGCTGGCACAAAAGCCCATCTTTTCCTTTTGGGAACCACCTTTTCACTGATTTCAGTGCGTATGTTATGGAACAGAGAAGACAACTGATCCCACTCCTTGGCTGAAGACTTAGCCACATAATTCAAGCTGGACACATAACCCAGGACAGTCCAATAAAGCCAATGAACATCGGCCCCAGGGCTTTGCTGGATCTACTGAGGGAAGCTCTCCCTCTACTGCCAGAAGGCATAGTTTGGCTTACAATAAGTGCAAAATGGAGACCAAGGGAAGCAGACACAATACACATAGAAGGAGAGATTCCTCATGATAACTTTGGGTTACCTGATCCAGCATGACTAAATATTCAGCCAGACCCATTCCTAAGCCTTCTTTATCACTTGCTATTAGTTACTGTGTAAGTTGCGTTTCATTAGTTTGCAACCAAGAGTTCTGAAAAATTATAAGCAACCTAAAACTTGAACCACATTAAGCAACATGCCAAGGATGCAGAGATATAACAAATAATCTCTGCCTCAAAGAATCTTTTCAGCATCTAGTTGGAAAGCTAAGACATAAACACACAAAAAACCTAAAAACAAAAGACTCGATACTATGATAGGTTCTATGATATTTCCAAGAAGGGAGACACCACCATAGGCTGCACATTAAGCAAGATTTCACAGTATAAGAAAATAGTGAGCTGAGTTTTAAAGGATGACTAGGATGTGACTGCCTAGAAAGGACATGAAGGACATTCAGAAAGAGTGAGCTGTGGGAGCAAAACTTCAGGAATGTGCATATTGTATTGGGGAAACAACACAGTATAAACAATAAATAGACCATAAAATGTTGAATCATGGGATATCAACAATGTGACTACATTAGTCTAGGGGAAGAAGAATTCATAATCAGTTTTCTAATGATACACACATTATGTATAGTATTTTAAATAGACAAGAGATCCTACTGGCCGATTAGATTATAATGACAAAGTGTTGAAACTGCACTCAAAAGCTAAATGTGTTTTTTCCCTTTGCATATGGTAGACAGGCCTCTCATGCCACCAGCAACCTTGGCTTACTACTGAAGTACCTATCATCTAGAACTAAGGGCTATCAAAATAAACCATGCTAACACACTTCACTTAGCTGCTGTCTAAGGAGTTAGAACAAAGAGTAGAGCCATGAGCCAAGAGGTTATAGAAAGTCAAACATCTACCAAGGAAACAAGTGGAGCCATACAGTTAATCTGATTTGCTTTGTCCAGTTTCTCCATGAGATACAAGGTTTATAATAGAAACGATGGATGGTATTTTCTATTTCCACTGTGGTTTTAGCCATTTCCCTTGTGCCAATACGAAGTGTCTGTATCCCTCTTTCCCCTACTTGGGGGTATTACTGTTTAGTTAGAATAAAATGTTTTATTTAACTTTTTAGAAGTTTATTTTACCAAGGGCCATTATCAGTTTTGTACTGAATGTGAAACTTTGTAATTATTCTATAACTTAATTATTACTATTTCTGATAAAATATTTCTCAGGGCTATAAACTGTTTCCTGGAAATTTTACTGAGAAAAATGAACTCAACATAATTCCTTGGCCATATACTTTTCCACCTAGAGTCATTGGACTCAGTAATGTTTTCATAAAAAAAGAAAGTCTTGAATACCTAGCCTATTGATAACCATTTAAATTTTTATGTCCACTTGTGGGATCATGATAGTGCTTTCTGCCAGTATGACACCTGTCCATTTGACATGAGCATGTCACGAAGGAATAATCACATACCCTCTTATAGAGGACCTCTCTTCACAAACATCAATTAACATAACTTCAGGACTCTGTAAGATAACTACTGCTTTGGTCGCTCTTTGCAGATAGAAATTGAAACACTCAAAAGCCCCTTTTTGTCAAGTTGAGGTTAGGAAAGGAAAAGGAATTGGTCTATGATTAGACATACTTTTATTCTGAAATATCTTTGTAGCAAAAGCTTTAAAATGTAAAAGAGCTATACTACAGGCTAATTTTTCACTCTTTATAGTGAAATGCATTCTTTCATAAAGCAAATGAACATATGATTACATCTTCTCCCTATTTTAGGAAAAAGTAGCTCTGTACTTTAATTTTAAAAAGATATATTCACTAAGTTTTATATTTATTGAATGGTGGAATTGAGATTTTTTTTAAAAAATCATTCAACGCATGCCTTATCGGTGATAGTCACTGTCATCTTTTAAACTGAGAAATAAAAAATTATCACAAAATATATATGTATAGCACACAGTATAAACTAAAGCTTTGAATAAGGTTTCAGTATTACATGAAGCATACAGAATACGAAAAAAAAGTAACATGGTTTCCTGTTTCTTGGGAAAAGTATCATAGAAGGCAGAATAATATCCCCCCAACACTTCACAAAGATGTTCATGTCTTAATCCCTGGAAGCTGTGAATATGTATGTTACCTTACATAGCAGAAGGGATCTTACAGGTATTGTTAAGATAAGGACCTTGAGAGACCCATAATTATTCTGTATTATCTGAGTGGACCCAATTTCATCAAAAGGATTGTTTTGTTTTGCTTTGTTTTCATCACAAGGATTGTTAAAAATGGAAGAAGGAGGCAGAAGAGAAGATCCAAGTGATGTGACATGAGAAGGACCAGATCCGCTAATGTTGCTGTGAGGACGGAGGAAGGAGCCATGAGCCAACGAACGTCAGTGGCCTCTAAAAGCTGGAAAGAACCAGAAAATCGATCCTCCCCTAGAGCCTCCAGAAAGGAATGTAGCCCTGCTGACACCTTGATTTTAGCTCAGCGAGACTCATGCTGGACTTCTGACCTACTTAAACTGCAAGATAATGAATTTTTTTAAGACACCAAGTTTATGGCAATTTGTTATAGAAACAATAGGAAACTAATACTAGTATCATGTTCCAAATTAGCAGGACCATGAAAAGCATGACTATGACAGCCCCTCGGTCACTCTGGAGCTAGAAGAGACTTTGATCTCATCTCTTCGTGGCCCAGATAAGGAAATTAGTCCAGATATAGTGAGAAGGAATGTGGTTTACCTTAAGCCTCAGAGTTCAAGCTAGAGACTGGACTAGAATCTAAGTTCACCAAACTCTCGATCTGCGTTAAGTCATAGCATGCCTCCCAGCTTCTTTTACCAAAGGAGGGCTCTGATTATGGTTTAATAACAATGTGCAGAACTCTCTGAAAGAATGAACAGTTGTTGAAAAGTGCACACATTTTCAGATAATGCACAGAAGTACACTGCTTCGCTGTTCTAACCTGTCTCCAACTGGCTAAACATATTCACTTGAATTATCACACATCACTTGTAACAGTATATCTGAGATAAAAACTGGGGTCTTGCTCTCACAGAAAGCTTCCTCTGGAGTTTTCTGGTTTTCTCTTTTACACCCTTCTGTGGCTTCCCTTATCCAACCACTCAGTCCTGCCATGCTTCCTTCCCCATGGAGGTTCCTTTCCTTGCATTTCTACTACTACCTCTTAAACCCACGCTAGACAACCACTAATAGATCTCTTTTCTTCAGCTTCCCTCCTCTTCAACTTCCAATTAATCCTGTACAATACTGCCAAATGATTCCTTCTAAAATACATCTTTCTTTATATCATTGGTTTGTCCCCACATATTCAGTAGGACTCCATTTCCCAAATGGGATCAAATTCAAACTCCTTATTCTATCCTTTTACAGCTTCATAGAATTTGACCTCATTTTTTAAATAATGTCTCCTCTTCCAATTTCCATCTATGAACCAATTTAATTGATTCACTGCCCTATGAACAAGATTCATTCTCCTCCATGTCATTCTCTTCTCCTAAAATATCCCCTGTGCTTCCTTCTCCATGTATCTGAATTCTACCTATATCAAGGTCTTGTGAAGTCCCAGAATCTTTCTGGCATTTCCCAGGCCAGACAACCTACAATTATCTCACCTTCCACTTTGAAGCACTAAATCTCTTACCACTCATTTTAGTTTTTATTGCCAGTGTCTTTTGCATCTCTAGAGTTTAAACTCTTAGATTTTAAGCCATTTGGGACCAACCAGGCCCCCCCACCTATTGGCACTGTACTTAGCACCCAGAGTTTCCCTTTTAAAGCAGGACCTCAAAAATGTATGGAGCCACCAAAAATAATTTGAAAATTTAAGATGAACATTCAGAATGACAACTCCTCCACATCAACAGTGATAAAAGCCAGCAATGAGCACTACTCTAAAGTTAATGGCACCATTTAAGAAGTATAGCCATACATTTGAATTTGCCCAGGACAGTCCCGATTTCCTGCTGGTTTTCCAGTTCATGGATAATGTTCACTTTTACTCTCAAAAGCATCTTGGCTTAATTAATAGATTATATGGCTGTTCCACCCACAGGGCACTTTGAGGCAGAAACCAGAAAGAAAATCCTGCTCATGTTGCAGCCACCCATCCAGCTAAGCAGCATTCTCTCCTCTCCAGAGCAACCCTGCTCTCAAGCACCACCTCTGCGTAACCAATGTCCTTTGAATTTCACGTGGGAGGTTCAAACATTTTGGTGACACATAGCTTCAGAAAAATGTACTGAAGTTGAATGCAATTTGAGATTCTTTAGAAGAAAAAAATAATCATAGAGATTGAAGACAACTGCAACTCTACCCAGCAGTTTAAGAACAAAAGGGAGGTCAGGTCACGATCTCAGGATTCAAGCCCCACTTCTCCAAGCTGGGTGTGGAGCCTGCTTAAAGATTCTCTCTCCCTCTCCCCGCCCCCCACCCTCTCTCAGAAGAAGAAGGAGAAGGAGAAGGAGAAGGAGAAGGAGAAGGAGAAGGAGAAGGAGAAGGAGAAGGAGAAGGAGAAGGAGAAGGAGAAGGAGAAGAACAACAACAACAACAGCAACAACAACAACGAGAGTTTTCTAAAGAAAAAGAGAATTCAATGACTTCCCCTAGAAGTAATCAAGATACAGTGAGTTAATTTATACTATAATTGTTTTGTTATTTTCTGAATAAAATAATAAGGATCATTCACACCATTTCAATTTTTCTGAACAATAAATACATATTACTTTCACGACTGTTTAGAATTAGAAATGTGATGCCTTCTGATCCTCTTAGTGGCTAATGTACATTAAATTGACTAACCACTGCATAAATGTTTTAAAACCTACATTCATTTTCACAGTTGGCTGGTTGAAATGATCAGTTTCATAAATGAATGTCAGTGGTATCTAAACAGTAATAACTTTTTACTGCAAAGTAAGATTTTTCTCTATAAGTAATGAATAAAATTATTAAATGTAATCTTATATTATGTTTCATTACTGGCAGCTTGTCATAAAAAAGGAATTAAGGTTGCAAATTTTCATTTATTTTCATAAAGTAGATCAGCATTTTCATTCATTTGTAGTGAAACTTACTCAATCTAATCTCTTTTGAGGGTAGTTTTAATTACATTACATCATTCTACACAGGGTTGAGAGTTCATGTTCCAAACTGTTCCCTCCCTAAACTCTTCAACTTTAAAGGTATCTGGGGAAATGTTAAGTTCAACTAATGTAACTATACAAAATGAAAACTATCAAATGCATATCTTGGGCTCAGGATCACTCTCAAGTGTTTGGAATGGATTTTATAACACCATTTAGGTTACTTCTAAGTCACTATGGCCCAAGTTGGTAGTAACTAAAAAGGATTAATTTCAAAGATTTATATCATTAGCAGTTAATACTTAAATATCAATTACACTGAAATTATTGATAATTCTATCACTACTAAGGACTCACTGAACTCAGATGGCAACAGCTATAACATTTGAAAAAAGACAAAAGCATCTGGATAAATTATGGTAAAGGTTAATAATATTCGATATTGAGCAAAACTCTTCATCAACTATTTTCCTCACCTCACTACTTCATAAGATAAGTACCACATCATTTCATATTCACCTAAATAAAAGCAATTACAATTTGATATTTGGTTGTTTCTAGTTGTTTTATGTCAAGAATAAAGACCCATTTGTCATCAAGTGTCACCCTCCTTCAACTGTGCCTTCAGATGGCAAATTCCATCAGAGACAGAACATTCTGTAAGGCACAATAGAGCGACCAGACGTTGGCATTATCAAATGGGCTCTCCCGTCATGATGAAGTATTTACTCTAAAGGTCAGCATTCTCTAAGTTTAGCTCCTTAAAAGATAATTAAGATATTAAAATTTTTTAATACAAAGGGAGGCTTCTAGGCAAACTAGTTTTTGTATAATCTCTTTCTGCTTAACTGGGAAAAGCAGCACAAAATCCTAAAAATATATGAAAGCAACTGTTTACCAACATGGTTAATCTGATTATCATCCCCATGTATTTTGTGCACGTTTTCACTCAAGAAACAGGGAACTAAACAAACCCATGAAAATACCATGTTTCAGTTGCTAAGTCCCTGGTAATGTTTATTCCAATCTAAATTTTATTTTTTTAATGTTTTTTGTTTTTGGTTTTGTTTTTGTTTTTGAGAACGAGAGAGAGTATGAGAGAGGGGCAGAGACAGAGGGGGACAGAGGATCTAAAGCAGGCTCCTTGCTGACAGCAGAGATCCCAATGAGGGGCTTGAACTCACAAAGCATGAGATCATGACCTAAGCCAAAGCCAGATGCTTAACCAACTAAGCCACCCAGCACCCCCCCCCCAATCTAAATTTTCTGTATCCAATTTTTAAATATCTTTAATATTTTGGCATAATTTATAAATTCCTACTATACACTTATTCTAATTCCATGCTACATACTTTTTCACTATCACATACTTACTAAATGTTACTGTTTTAATTTTTTCAATTATTTTAATAAAGTTAGGATCAGTGGTTGTTTCAATGCAAAGCAATTTTCCTTTCCAATTTTTTTCTTCTCACAAGTTTCTGACACTCCCAGGTTTTTTTTTTTCTCCTTCCAAGATTTTATTTAAATTCAAGTTAGTTGACATATAGTATAGTATTGGTTTCAGGAGAAGAATTTAGTGATTGATCACTTACATATAACACCCGGTGTGCTTTTCACAACAGTTGCCCTCCTTAACGCCCATCACCCATCTAGTCCATCCTCCCACCCACCACCCCTCCAGCAACCCTCAGTTTGTTCTCTACAGTCTCTTATGGTTTGCCTCCCTCTCTGTTTTTATCTTATTTTTCACTTCCTTCCTCTATGTTCATCTGTTTTGTTTCTTAAATTCCACATAAGAGTGAAATTATATGGTGTATCTTTCTCTGACTTAGTTCACTTAGCATAACCATTGCAAATGGAAAGATTTCATTCTTTTTGATGGCTGAGTAATATTCCATCACGTATATATACCACACCTTCTTTATCCATTCATCAGTCAATGGGCATTTGGGCTCTTTCCAAACAATTGGCTATTGTTGATAGTGCTGCTATAAACATTGGGGTACATGTGTCCTTCAACTCAGTATTCTTGTATCCTCTGGATAAATACCTAGCAGTGTAATTGCTGGGATATAGGGTAGTTCTATTTTTAACTTTTTAAGGAATCTCCATACTGTTTTCCAGAGTGGCTGCACCAGTTTGCATTCCCACCAATGGTGTAAGAGGGATCCCCTTTTCTCTGCATCCTTGCCAACATCTGTTGTTGCCTGAGTTGTTACTTTTAGCCATTCTGACAGGTGTGAGATGGTATCTCATTGTGGTTTTATTTACATGTCCCTGATGATGACTGATGTTGAGCATCTTTTCATGTATCTGTTAGACATTTTTATGTCTTCTTTGAAGAAATGTCTGTTCATGTCTTCTGCCCATTTCTTAACTGGATTATATAGTTTTTTTGGGTATTGAGTTTGGTAAGTTCTTTATAGATTTTGGATACTAGCCCTTTATCTGATAGGTCATTTGCAAATATCTTCTCCCATTCCAAAGGTTGCCTTTAGTTCTGTTGATTGTTTCCTTCACAGAAGCTTTTTATCTTGATGAAGTCCCAATAGTTTATTTTTGCTTTTGTTTCCCTTGCCTCAGGGAGATGTGCCTAGTAAGAAACTGCTATGGCCAAGATCAAAGAGGGTGCTGCCTATGTTCTCCTCCAGGATTTTGATGATTTCCTATCTCACATGTAGGTCCTTCATCCATTTTGAACTCATGGTGTGTGTATGCTGTAAGAAAGTGGTCCAGTTTCTTTCTTCTATATGTCGCTGTCCAGTTTTCCCCACCATCTGTTGTTTCCCAACACCACTTTGCAATTTATAAATGTAGCGAATCCACATGCTTTATGCCTTAAACTTACATAATGTTATGTGTCAATCATATCTCAACAAAGCTCAATAAGAACCATTATACTATCATACAAGTCAATTCTTAGATAAACATCTAGTTAGTATTGGCTCACTTAGAGAAGGATAAAGAAAAAGAGAAGATATTATGCTCTACTCACACAAAAAGCACTATTTACCTTTGATGGAGGAACAAATTCAACACATTCCAGCCATATTGTTAAAAAGTACTTTTCACATATTGCACATTTTCTTCTCTGAGACATTATGTTCCTGACCAGTGGGTGCCATGTTATAGCTTGCATTACAAAAGGATTCTTTTCTGAGAGCTCATTCATTATAAATCTTGATGTTATTTCCTAGATTTAAAAAAAATTATATTAATTATATTAATTTACATTTTTGGCTTATTCTTCACAATTTCTGTTAAATTAGTTTTCCATAATCTATATAATGAATTTTATTGCCAATGATGGGCACTATAAATTAGTTTTCAATAATATAAGAAAAGAGGGGTGCCTAGGTGGCTCAGTCGGTTAAACGTCCGACTTTGGCTCAGGTCATGATCTCACGGCTTGTGGGTTCAAGCCCTGCATCAGGCTCTGGGCTGACAGCTCAGAGCCTGGAGCCTGCTTCAGATTCTGTGTCTCTCTTTCCCTCTGCCCCTCCCTCGCTCATGCCCTGTCTCTCTCTGTCTCTCAGGAATAAACAGAAAGAAAGAAAGAAAGAAAGAAAGAAAGAAAGAAAGAAAGAAAGAAAGAAAAGGAAGTTACTTCCATCTTAATATTTCTATCTCTCTTACATAGAGGAATCCAAATTATTAAAAATTTACATAATTGGGGTGCCTGTGGCTCAGTCAGTTAAGCATCCAACTCTTGGTTTTGGTTCAGGTCATGATCTTACAGTTTGTAAGACAGAGCCCTGTGTCAGGCTATGCACTGACAGCATGGAGACTGCTTGGAATTCTCTCTCCCTCTCTCTCTGCTCCTCCCCCACTCACACCTGCTCTCTTTCTCTCTCTCAAAATAAAAACAATAATAATTTTTTTAAAGATAAATCCAAAATTAAAAAAAATTACATTATTCAAGTTTAGGTTCAAATTTTATACCTCTCATTACAAGCAGCAAGGACTGTGCAAATATTCATACTGGACTCGATAACTGAGTCTGTCATATTTACTAATGTCTAAATCCTTAGAACTTAAATTTTTTTTTCAACTTCTATTTATTTTTGGGACAGAGAGAGACAGAGCATGAATGGGGGAGGGGCAGAGAGAGAGGGAGACACAGAATCGGAAACAGGCTCCAGGCTCTGAGCCATCAGCCCAGAGCCTGACGCGGGGCTCGAACTCACGGACCACGAGATCGTGACCTGGCTGAAGTCGGATGCTTAACCGACTGCGCCACCCAGGCGCCCCTAAATCCTTAGAACTTAAACTGTGGCTCAAGGACCAGAATCTGCATCATCTGGAAACCTATTAGAAATTCAGACTTCCAGCTACATTCCAGACCTACTGAATCAGAATCTGCAATTTAACAAGTTTCTCCAGGTAATCAGTATGCCTGTTCAACTTTAAGATGCACTGGTCTAAGTTACCTACTTCAGTGAGCACCTGAATAGAGTCATATTAGCAAAGAGCACTGATTTCTATTACCCAAATGTCTGAATTCAATCTGTATTAAACCTATCCACACAGCCATGTCCAGAAACTTAACTTTTGGTAATAATTATAATATTAAATAACAAAAGGGTGGCTAGAAAATATAAGCTGGCTTTTGCCATGACCATCAACAACGTCGTCATTTTACAGTAAAATGCTATATAATACATAAAATCAAATCTTTACCAAGCAAGCAAATAAAACAAATATTTGATTTACTCTGCTAACTGAGCCTCTTGTGCTGGTAGCATGGAAGCCCTGTATAAATGTTCCACAAACATTGCATGAATTTTAATAATTTATGGAACTGTTTTTTTCTGGCCAAAGTGAAAGATTTCCCACTGGTGTTAAAATGGTCCACAACAGGCTCTAACAGGAATCTTTGGAAATACATACATACATATGTACATACATAATCTTCACTCATGTGCCCAATTAAAATCTTAAAAAATAACAACAAAATCCTATAAATTGCTGTCTCCCTGTTCCTTATTACTCTGTCCATTCCACCTAACAAGCATCTGAGAAACTGAGAAGCTGCCTTTATGCACAGTCTCCCTAACTGTCTGATCCTTCAGCAGAATAACCTCCTACTCATTTTAGCTCTTTTTCCTGAATGGTGACATAAAAAGATTATCCTTTCTGAAAGAATTACTCTTTCACACTAATATTACCAGGACTTCTAAATTAGATGTCTATTATCACCTTTTCTTTAACTACTTACACACAGCATAGTGTGTGATTCAGAGTGAAATAATGATTTTAGAGGTAAGTTTTTAGCTACCAGAACTCAAAGGCTAGGTCTCACTATAAAGCAGAAAACTAATAAATAAGGATTCACTCCCCAAAACAGCAGATGGTAGAAAAATTTGTTGGAATACATGGGACCTATAAAAAGGTCACAATTTATACAGTTCACTTTTTCCATTTATGATTTCTGGAACCAAACATGTTTGTTGCACTTGATATGTCTCTTGATAACTCTTATATTACCCATTAATTATATTATTCTCCTACTTGCTGCCAATATGTTACTTTGGAAGAATAACATATACCACTGAAATATAAAGTTATTACTTGGAACTGCTAGTATATATAAAGTAAGATACTATCGGCATGACCAACAGTATTTTTTAGGACATCTCTTAAAAATAAAGGTCTCTCTCCCAACTTGTGCACTCTCTGTCTCTAAAAATTAAAAAAAAAAAAAATAGAGGTGCCTGGGTAGCTCAATTAGTTGGGTCTCCGACTCTTGATTTCGGCTCAGGTCATGATCTCACAGTTCGTGAGATTGAGCCCGGCATTGGGCTCTGCACTGACAGCACGGAACCTGCTTGGGACTCTCTCTCCCCTCCCTCTCTCTCTCTCTCCTCTCTTCTCTCTCTCTCTCTCTCTGTCTCTCTGTCTCTCTCTCTCTCTCTCTCTCTAAATAAATAAATAAGCTTAAAAATAAAATCCTAACCAAGGCATAGCCTAAATCAAAGCGCTACAATTCTTTGACAAAGTACTTAAATCAGGGCGCCTCAGGGGCACCTAGGTGGCTCAGTTTGTTTAAGCATCTGACTCGATTTCGTCTCAGGTCATGATCTCATGATTTGTGGAGACAGTGCTGAGCCTACTTGGGATTCCCTCTCCCTTCTGCTCTGTCCCTCCCCCACTCCCCAAAATAAATTAATTAATTTTAAAAAATACAAACTGAATGGCTCAGTTGGTGGAACATGTGACTCTTGATCTCAGGGGTTATGAGTTCATGCCCCACACTTGGTGTAGAGGTTACTAAAAAAATTAAAACTCTTAAAAAATATTTTTTAAAGTAGTTTAAATCAGTAACGTTACCCAAATATCCAGTAAAAATGATTAAGTACAAATATAAAATGTATAATAAATTTGGCACATTTCTAAGAAAAAAGTCTTAGAGATACTTTTAAAAATACCCAAATTATTAATATAAGTAAAAATCATTTTTTCTACTAAGTACAATTGACCCTTTTAATTTTTTTTTATTAACTTTTTTTATTTTTGAGACAGAGAGACAGAGCATGAATGGGGGAGGGGCAGAGAGAGGGAGACACAGAATCAGAAGCAGGCTCCAGGTTCTGAGCCATCAGCCCAGAGCCCGACGTGGGGCTCAAACTCACGGACGGCAAGATTGTGACCTGAGCTGAAGTCGGACGCTCAACCGACTGAGCCACCCAGGCACCCCCAACTGACCCTTTTAAACAACACAGGTTTGAATTGTGTGGATCTAGTCATATGTTGATTCCTTTCCTCTCCTCTCCTCTCCTCCCTTCTCCTCTCCCTCTCCTTCCTTCCTTCTTTTCTATTTATTTATTTTAAATTCCAGTATAACATACAGTGTTATATTACTTTCAGGTGTACAATATAGTAATTCAACAATTCTATCCATAACTCAGAGCTCACCACAATAAATGTACTCTTAATCTTCTTCCCGTATTTCACCCATCTCCAACTACCGCCCCTCTGGCAACCACCAGATTGTTCTCTATATTTACGAGTTTGGGTTTTTTTTGTCTCATTTTTCTTTGTTAATTTTTTTTATTAAATTCCACATGAGTGAAATCATGCAGTATTTCTCTGACTGACCTACTTCACTTAGCATTATTCCCTCTAGATCCATCCACATTGTTGCAAATGGCAAGATTTCATTTCTTTTTAAGGCTGAGTAATATTCGACTGTGTGTGTAGATACGTGTGTGTGTGTGTGTGTGTGTGTGTGTGTGTGTGTGTGTATCACATCTTTTTATTATCTATCAATGGATCCATAATTTGGCTATTGTAAATAATACTGCAATAAATGTAGGGTGCATATACCTTTTTGTTTTAGTGTTTTTGTATTCTTTGGGTAAATACCCACTAGTGGAATTACTGGATCATAGGGTAATTCTATTTTTAATTTTTTGAGGAGCCTCCATACTGTTTTCCAGAGTGGCTGCACCAGTTTGCATTCCCACCAACAGTGCACAGGGTTCCTTTTTCTCCACTTCCCCACCAACAGATGTTGCTTCAGGTGTTTTTGATTTTAGACATTCTGACAGGTGTGAGGTGGTATCTCATTGTGGTTATGATTTGCATTTCCCTGATGATGAGTGATGTCGAGCACATCATTTCATGTGTCTCTTGGCCTTCTGTGTATCTTCTTTGGGAAAATGTTTACTCATGTCTTCTGCCCATTTTTAATTGGATTATTTGTTGTTTCAGTGTTGAGTTATAGAAGTTCTTTACATTTTTTGGATATTAACCCCTTATCAGATATATTGTCTGCATATATCTCCTCTCATTCAGTACATTGTCTTTTTGTTTTGTTGATTGATTCCTTTGCTGTGCAGAAGCTTTGGATTTTGATGTAGTCCCAAGAGTTTATTTTTGCTTTTGTTTCCCTTGCCTTAGGAGAAATATCAAGAAAAATGCTGCTACAGCCAATGTCAGAGAAATTACTGCCTGCGCTCTCTTCTAGATTTTTATGGTTTCAGGTCTCACATTTAAGTCTTTAATCCATTTTCAGTTTATTTTTGTAAATGGTATAAGAATGTGACTCAGTTGCAATCTTTTGCATGTAACTATCCACTTTTCCCAATACCATTTGTCTTTTTCTCATGGCATATTCTTGCCTCTTTTGTTGTAGATTAGTTGACCATATAATTATGAGTTTATTACTGGACTCTGGGTTCTGTTCCATTGATCTATGTGTCTATTTTTGTGCCAGTACCATACTTTTTGATTACTGTAGCTTTGTAGTGTATCTTGAGATCTGGGATTGAGATTCCTCCAGTTTTTTCTCCTTTTTTAAGATTGCTTTGGCTATTTGTGGTCTTTTATGGTTCCATACGAATTTTAAGATGTTCTAGTTCTGTGAAAAATGCTGTTGGTATTTCTATAGGGGTTACATTTAATCTTTAGATTGCTTTGGGTAGTGTGGCTATTTTAACAAGATTTATTCTCCCAGTCCATGACCATGGACTATCTTCCCATTTGTTTATGTCATCTTCAATTTTTTTCATTAATGTGCTATAGTTTTCAGAGTATAGGTCTTCACTTCTTTGGTTAAGTTTGCCCTAGGTATTTTATTATTTTTGGTGCGATTATAAATAAAAGTGTTTATTCAATGAATTTCTATTTCTGCTGCCTTGTTATTAGTGTATAGAAATGCAACAGATTTCTGTATATTGATTTTGTATCCTGAGAATTTACTAAATTCATTTATCATTTATAGCAGCTTACTGGTGGTCTTTAGGGTTTTCTATATACAGTATCATGCCATCTGCAAATAGTGAAACTTTTACTTCTTCATTACCAATTCAGATGTCTTTTACTTCTTTTCTTGTCTGCTGGCTGCAGCTAGGACTTCTAGTACCAGGTTGAATAGAAGAGGTGAGAGCAGACATCCTTGTCTTGTTTCTGATCTTAGGGGGAAAGCCGTCAGTTTTTTCCCATTGAGTATGGTGTCTGTTATGAATTTTTCATATATGGCCTTTATTATGTTGAGGGATGTTCCCTCTAAACCTACATTGTTGAGAGTTTTTTTTATCATGGATGGATATTGTACTTTGTCAAATGCTTTTTCTGCATCCATTGAAATAACTATATGGTTTTTATTCCTTATCTTGCTGACGTAATGTATCCTATTAATTGGTTTGCAAATATTGCACCACTCTTGCATTCTAGAAATAAATCCCACTTGATTGTGGCGAATGAATTTTTTCATGTATTTTTGGATTGTTCGCTAATATTTTGTTTAAGATTTTTGCATCTATGTTCATCAGAGATATTGCTCTGTAGCTCTCTTTTTTTTGTAGTTTCTTAATTTGGCTTTGGTATCAATGTAATGCTGGCCTTATAGAATGAATTTGGAAGCCTTCCTTCCTCTTCTATTTTTTTGTAATTGTTTGAGGAGACTAGGTACTCTTCTTTAAATGCTTGGTAGAATTCACCTGTGAGGCCATTTGAACTTTTGTTTGTTCAGAGTTGTTTTGGTTTTTGTTTGTTTGTTTTTTGATTACTGATTCAATTGCATCACTGGTAATCAGTCTGTTCCAATTTTTTATTTCTTCCTGATTCAGCTTTAGGAGGTATGTTTCTAGGAATTTATTCATCTCCTTTGGGCTAATTTGTTGGCTATAATCTTTCACACTATTCTCTTATAATACTTTGTATTTTTGTGGTGTTTGTTATTTCTTCTCTTTCATTTCTGATTTTGAATTGTATCTCTCTGTCTCCCTCTCTCTCTCTCTCTCTCTCTCTCTCTCATTATGAATCTGGCTAAAGGTTTATCATTGTTGATCTTTTCAAAGAACCAGTTCTTGGTTTCATTGATCTGTTCTATGGGTATTTTTATTGTTGTTTGTTTGTTTATTTGGTTTTGGTTTTCTTAGTTTCTATTCCATTGTTTCTACTCTAATCTGTATTATTTCCTTCCTTCTACTGCTTGGGGCTTTGTTCTTTCTTTTCTTTTTTGTCTTGTTTTGTTTTTGTTTGTTCTTCTTTTTCTTCTTTAGGTTAGTTTGAGATTTGTCTTGCTTCTTCATATAGGCCTGTATTGCTATAAATTTTCCTCTTAGAACAGCTTTTTCTGCATTCCCCAAATTTTGGACCATTGTGTTTTCATTTTCATTTGTCTCCATGTATTTTTTTTATTTCCTCTTTGATTTCTTGGTTGATCCACTCATTGTTAACATCCATGCATTTTTGTTCTTTCTAGATTTTTTATTGTAGTTGATTTCTAGTTCCATAGCATTATGGTTGGAAAAGATGCATTATATGACTTCAATTTTTTTTTTAATTTTTTAAGTCTTCTTTTATGGCCTCATGTGATCTATTCTGGAGAATGTTCTATGTGCACTTGAAAGGAACGTGTATTCTGCTGTTTAGGATGGGATGTTCTGAATATTTCTATTAGATCCATCTGGGCCAATGTATCATTCAAAGCCCCTCTTTCCTTATTAATTTTTTTTTTTCAACGTTTATTTATTTTTGGGACAGAGAGAGACAGAGCATGAACGGGGGAGGGGCAGAGAGAGAGGGAGACACAGAATCAGAAACAGGCTCCAGGCTCCGAGCCATCAGCCCAGAGGCCGACGCGGGGCTCGAACTCACGGACCGCGAGATCGTGACCTGGCTGAAGCTGGACGCTTAACCGACTGCGCCACCCAGGCGCCCCCCCTCTTTCCTTATTGATTTTCTGTTTAGATGATCTGTCCATTGGTATAAGTGGGATGTTAAATAACCCCCTATTATCGTATTACTACTGATTACTTCATGTTTGTTAATAGCTGCCTTATATATTTGGGTGCTCTTGTGTTGGGTGCATAAATATTTACAATTGTTATATCTTCTTTTTGCGTTGCCCCCTTTATTATTATTATATAGTGTCCTTCTTTGTCACTTGTTACAACTTTTGTGTTAAAGTCTATATTGTTTGATATAAATATTGCTACCCTGGCTTTATTTTCGATTTGCATGATAAGTGTTCTTCCACACCTTCACTTTCAATCTGCATGTATCTTTAGGTCTAAAATGAGTCCCTGGTAGGCAGCATATAGAAAGGTCTTGCTTTCTAATCCATTCTGACACACTATGTCTTTTTATCAGAGTGTTTAGTCCATTTACATTCAAATTAATTGCTGGTAGGTATGTATTTATTGACATTTTGTTACTTGTTTTATGGTTGTTTGTGTAGTTCTTCTCTGTTCCTTTCTTCTCTTCCTCTATTGTCTCATGGTTTGCTGGCTTTCTTTAGTGATATATTTGAATTCCTTTACCGGGGCAACTGGATGGTTTAGTCGATTAAGTGTCAAACTCTTGGTTTTGACTCAGGTCATGATCTCATGGTTCATGAATTTGAGCCCCACAGCCGGCTCTGTGATGATGGTGTGGAGCCTGCTTGGGATTCTCTCTGTCCCTGTCTCTCTCCCTCTGTCTCTCTCTCTCTCTCTCTCTCTGCCCCTGCCCCACTTGTGTGCACACATGCTCTCTCTCTCTCTCTCTCAAAATAAATAAACATGAAAAAAATTAATTACTGGTAGGTATTTATTGACATTTTGTTACTTGATTTATAGCTGTTTTTGTAGTTGTTCCTTGTCCCTTTCTTCTCTTGCTCTCTTCTCTCATGGTTTGCAGGCTTTCTTTAGTGTTATACTTAGATTCCTTTTTCTTTTAAATTTTTTGTGCATCTATTACTGGTTTTTTGTTTTGTCATTACCATTAGGTTTATATATAACATGTTGTGCATATAACAGTCTATATTAGGTTGATGGTCACTTAAGTTTGAACCCATTCTAAAAAGCACTAAATATTAACTTCTCTCCCCTCCATGTCTTTTGTGTATAGTGTCATACTTCACATTCTTTGATTTTATGAATCCTTTGATTTTTATAGATATATTTAATTTTGCTGCTTTTATCCATCCTATCTTTCTTACTCTTGCTTATATTATAGTGTTTTCTTTCCACTCAAAATTCCTCTTTAACATTTCTTACAAGACTGGTTTAGTGGTGATGAATTCCTTTAACCGTTGTTTGCCTGGGAAACTCTTTAACTCTCCTATAGAGTATTCCTGATGGAAGGTTTGTTGTTGTTGTTTTTTTCCCTTTCAGCACTTTGAATATAACATGCCACTCCCTTCCAGCCTACAAAGTTTCTGCTGAAAAATCAGCTCGTAGATTTATGGTGTTTCCCTTCTATGTAACTGATTTCTCTTCTCTTGATGCTTTTAAATTTTTCTCTTTATCACTACTTTTTGTCATTTTAATTACAATGCTCTCGGTGTGGACCTCCTGGGGCTGATTTTGTTGGGGGCTTTCTGTGCTGCCTAGATTCGGATCTAGTTTCCTTCCCCAGATTTGGGAAGTTTTCAGCTATTATTTCTGCAAACATATTTTCTGCCTCCTTTTCTCTCTCTTCTCCTCTGGTATCCTTATAATGTGAATGTTATTATGCTTGGTGGTGTTGCTGAGTCCCCTTAATCTATTCTCAATTTTTACTAATCTCTTTTTCTTTCTCCTGTTCAGCATGTTTACCTTCTATTACTCTGTCCTTCAAGTCAACTGATCCATGCTTCTGCTTCCTGTAATCTATTCTCTATTTCCTCTAGTGTATTTTTAATTTCATCTTTTGAATTCATCTCTAAAAGGTTCTTTTTCATTTTCTTTGCCTTTGTTGAGGTTCTCACAGAGATCTTCCATTCTTTTCTCAGGCCCAGTGAGTATCTTTGTGACCATTAATTTAAATTATCTACCAGGCATATTACTCATCTCCATTTGGTTTAGCTCTCTTATGATTTTGTCCTGGTCTTTCATTTTGGACATATTTCTCTGTCTTTTCATTTTGTCTCTTTGTATCTATGTGTTAGAAAGATCAACTATGTCTCCTGCTCTTGCAGGTATGGCCTTATGAAGGAAATGTCCTGTGATGCCCTGTAGTGCAATGTCTCCTGTTCATCAGAATCTGGAGCTTCAAGGGTGTCTCCTACATATATTTTGTGCACCCTACTCTTGTGGCTGAGCGGCATTTGTCTTCAGTGGAATTGCCAACAATGGCTCACTTTCCCTGTTGTTGGCAAGGTTTGGTCCCTGTTGTTAATGGACCAATCTGGGGCTGCCTTGGGCAGAGATGCAGTTGCACCAAACTGCAGGATACTCTCCCTGTGTTGTCCCCCAGGAGGCTTTTGTTGGTGGGTGGGGCCTATAGTGGGACCAGATATCTGGCCTAGCCCACTGCTGGAGCTGCAGTTCAACTGGTATGTGTGGTTATCTTCCACACTCCCTGGGACAGAAGTCACTTTGGAGTGGTGCTGGCCCCTACTGGGGCTGCTTGCACAATGCCACACTTGTGGCACACCTCTGGACTCCTGTGGAGGACAGGTTGGTGGAGGTGGGTCAATAGGAGAATGCGAGGGTGGTGTGCACAGTGTTAGCAAGTTTTGTGCAGGTCCACTGTGTCAGGGGACCTGTAGTCACTTTGGAAAACTCCCCGGGGAGACTGGGGCTAGAGGGGTGAGTCTGCAGAACTTCATGGGTATGGGGTACACTGTTAGCAAGCCAGGTAGTGTTCACACTGTACTGGTTCCTGCAGGTCTCCATGTATCTAGGCTAGGGGGTGGGGGAGGGAAATAGAGCCTGTCAGCTCTTTTGTTCTTATAAAAGTCTCCTAAAGATCCCTGCCCCTGCTGCAGAGGCTCTGAGATAAGTAAACAAATAGCCTTCCCATACCCCTGGTGTTTTTCAAACCGCAGCTTCTATGCCATATCACTGGGGCTGTTTGTTATACTGCAGTCTCTTTAAGGGCAGGGAACCAGTTTTCTACCACCCTTTGGTTCCCCCAGACCCAAGCTGCTGATTTTTAAAGTTCCAGGAGTTAAGCCGCACTGATTATAAAAACTCACAATGTTAAGTCCCTCTGCTTTTCAAAACCAATGATTTTTTTTCAATAAATACAACATAGTAGTATAAATGTATTTTCTCTTCTTTATGATTTTCTTAACCTTCACTTTTCTCTAGCTTACTTTATTGTAAGAATACAGTACATAATACATATATACATTAACACCTATTTGTTGTGTGTTAATATGTAAATCAACTCTTTATGTTACTGGTAAGACTTCCATCAACAGTAGACTATTAGTAGTTAAGTTTTGCAGGAATCAAAATTTATGCATGGATTTTTGACTCCCTGGGGATTTGTGCTCCTAACCCCCATGTTGTTGAAGGTTCAACTGTGCGTGTGTGTGTGTGTGTGTGTGTGTGCACACGCACGCGCATGCCTGCATAAAATTCTTGTGCTCCTGGGTCCTTATAGTTTTAGAAAAGGGGGAAGAGGGGCGCCTGGGTGGCTCAGTCGGTTAAGCGTCCGACTTCGGCTCAGGTCATGATCTCACGGTCTGTGAGTTCGAGCCCCGCGTCGGGCTCTGTGCTGACAGCTCAGAGCCTAGAGCCTGTTTCAGATTCTGTGTCTCCCTCTCTCTCTGACCCTCCCCCGTTCATGCTCTGTCTCTCTCTGTCTCAAAAATAAATAAATGTTAAAAAAAAATTTAAAAAAAAAAAAAAGAAAGAAAAGGGGGAAGAATACTTCTCTCTCACTCTGCATCTTCATGCTGGACACACAGCAACATTCTTGCCCTCAAGGGATCCCAATGAAACTACTGCCACATTGGGTTGACTGCTCATTCGGTCCCCTCCACAAACCAGACCCTCCTCCAGAAAGGGACTAGCCCTGTTTCCCTTTCCCTCACCTTCCAGCAGACTCTTTCTAAGACAATGGAGTTTTCCAAGCATGGATTCTGAAGCCCAGCTTTTAGGTTGGCATCATGATACTAACACATACTAGCTCTGTGAACATGGATAAGTTATTTAACTTACCCTGATCTCAGTTTATCAGTAAAAGGGGGACAATAATGGCACTACTTTTTAAGGTTATCGGAGGACTAAATCATAAATTAGTTCATTCCTGTTAAGTACTTAGAATCGGAGAAGTCCAAATTCATGATGGAGACTCATACTCAACTGTGGGAAGATCTGCAATCTTAATTCATCTGTCACTAAAAAACACACAAAGAGAGTCCTCTACTATGCTCTTCTATTCCATATTTTAATATCATCAATTTGTCTGATTAAAGTGAACATGATTTCTGGGTCAGATTCCTTTATCCAGTAGAAACAGGGACAAGTGAAAATGGGAAGGAAGAGGCAAAAACCATGGTAAAAACAAATCAAATACACCCTTTAAATAATACTGAAAAAATACTTGGAAGGTTAAAGTGAAAATAACTTCCTCTTTTTTCTTTTCATCCAATAAAATGTTTCCATTTCTCCAAATTTGGTCACTCTAGAAATCAGTATTACATTGGATTCTATAAGCCAGTCAAAGAGATTATGTCTAGGATCCACATTGCCAATGGACTAGGGTTGCTGTAATCATTTACCAGTTTGGCAAGAATGCTTTAAAAGAAAACTCTTTAAAACTTAAATCATAGCTTTAGTTTCAAGAGCTGTGTGAATGGTATAAGGCTTCACCTGTAGACTCCAGACATCATCCTGTTGTACAGCGGTAACTGGCTCCTTCAGGAACAGAGGGTTTCCTTCACAGTAGAATTCCCTCAGCTTCAGGTTCTGAAACTTTCAAAACAAAATAAAAACTTCATTTCATCATAAAATAACAAACTTCACTTTTGAGGCTCATCTTACTTTATTTAGAACTTATATTCCATGTTAGTATTTTCACATGGAAATATTCTATTGTTAAAAGCATAAAGGTCTTCATGCTGGAATGAATGGCATTGACCTTAGAGGTCCCTGGTGGCATCCCCAATACTAGACAGCAGAGGAAACTTGTTGAGGATAACAGAACTGATTAGTAATAGAATAGGGGTTAGTTAAATAATCAAATGCTGGGAATATTTTGCAAATAATGTATTTGTTAGAAAACCAAGTATGATGAAAAATAACATTCTAATTTACACCAAAATCCAGGTCTGAAAGACTGTGAACCATGACCCATTTATGTTCAGTAAGAAAGGTAAGAGAAACAAAGGAAAATCAAAACGCCCTATGAATAAAACCTAACCTCAACTGGACTCTACCATTTGAGTAGAAAAATAAGGGATTCTCTCATACTAATAGTGTGCCTTGCCTCCCAGGAACTCATGTGGTTTTCAAAGTTAAACTCACTTTAGGGAATTACTTTCCTGAACTTCAGTTTCAGCTTTGAAATGGAAAAAAAAGAAGACCCATCTTTGGTGGTGTGCTGGTAAAACAGTTCTCTGGAAAGAATATAATTTTTTTAAAGCCCTGATTTGTGGCATATTTTGGTTCCTTATTCCTTAGTATAACTACTTCTACCATGGCGATTACAGTCACAAAACACAGAGCTGGGGAGAAATATGGAAAATTGGTTCTTATGAGCCAGGATGCGCTGACATCATCACACCGCTGTGTCTCACACTTACAGGAAAGTTACAGATAGTTCCCTGAATTCTGCCTAGGGTTTGAAACATAGCAAGCATTTAATAAACTAAAATAATTGATTTAAAACATCTTTCCAGCGTGTCATGTCACTAGGTCTCAAAAGTCTCCAGAAATCTCTACAACACAGACAAGATTTTGAAATAAAACACAGAGCTCAAGGCCATGTTGGAATCACCTTGTCTCCTGGTCCCACCACAGACATTCTGCCTTTCCTAACGCAGCTTCCTATGTTGCCCACCATAAGGGAGCAACCTAGACAGTTGAATCCAATGGTAGCCCCCAGTCAGTGCTGAGTGTGTTGAAATGAAGAAAGCACTCCCTGTGCTTAACGGAACCATCATAGTTTCCTTTCTGTCCTAAAGAACAACAGTCCATAATTTATAACCAAACTCATAGCCACTTTTTTCAAAACAGATACAAACTTGAATATCTTGGTATGTGTAAACATCATTAACTTCATTTCAAGTTGAACTGTGCTTCAAAGAGCATACATTTCTCTATATGAAATCATGCTTTTCTTCCTTCAAATCCTGTCACTACACTTCCATCATACATGGTAATGAGTTATTCAGTTTGCTAACTTACCACACATATTTTAAAAGGAGGTGATCCTGGGGCGCCTGGGTGGCGCAGTCAGTTAAGCGTCCGACTTCAGCCAGGTCACGATCTCGCGGTCCGGGAGTTCGAGCCCCGTGTCAGGCTCTGGGCTGATGGCTCGGAGCCTGGAGCCTGTTTCCGATTCTGTGTCTCCCTCTCTCTCTGCCCCTCCCCCGTTCATGCTCTGTCTCTCTCTGTCCCAAAAATAAATAAAAACGTAGAAAAAAAAATTTAAAAGGAGGTGATCCTAATGAAATTAATTACTGAAATTCATTAGCATGTGTTTTGCAAAGTGACAAAATCTCTCAATGTCCACTCTGAATATTCCCCAGAATATTCAGAAAAAAACATTTTTTGTACCCTCTCTTTCTGTTCACTACTGGATTTCCTGTCAGCCTAGTAACTTAATAGAACAATATTTTTGTCCAGTAGCAAAATCAGTTACATTATTTTCTATTAGTAAAATGTTGTTACAGCTTGTCAGAGTCTCTTTGCACGTGCTTACTCAAAAAGAGCTATCAGTTTTGGGGCACCTGGGTGGCTCAGTCAGTTGGGCAGCCGACTTCAGCTCAGGTCATGATCTCGTGGTTTCTGAGTTTGAGCCCCAGCTGGGCTCTGTCCTGACAGCTCAGAGCCTGGAGCCTGCTTTGGATCCTGTGTCTCCCATTCTCTCTCTGTGCCCTTCCCCCACTCATGTTCTGTCTCTCTCTCTCTCTCTCACAAATGAATAAACGTTAAAAAAATTTTTTTTTACGGGGCGCCTGGTTGGCTCAGTCAATTAAGCATCCAACTTCGGCTCAGGTCATGATCTCACGGTTCGTGGGTTCCAACCCCACGTTGGGCTCTGTGCTGACAGCTCAGAGCCAGGAGCCTGCTTGGGATTCTGTGTCTCCCTCTCTCTCTGCTCCTCCTCCACTCATGCTCTGTCTCTCTCTGTCTCTCAAAAATAAATAGACACTAAAAAAAGTTTTTTTAAAAAGAGTTATGAGTTTTATCTCAACTGAAACAATTTTGCCCCTCCACCACAACAGAGATTTACAGACATTTTTGGTTGTCATAACTGGGTAAGGGGAAGTATTGCTGGCATCTAATTAGCAAAGGCCAGGGGTGCTGCTAGGCATCCTACAATGCATAGGACAGCCCCAACAACAAAGAATTATCAGGTCCAAAGTAGTGTTGAAGTTGGAACATCATAAGCATTCACTGACCTGTCATATCTGGAGAAGGGACTGGCAGCTGCAGAGGAATAAAGGTTAAAATGAGGGTTTTTTTTTTTTTTACTTTTCTAAGATAAGGGTCACTTGAGCATGTAGAAGGTAAATGCCAACATAGATTAATGTAAAGGAGAGAAAAAGGATAATTGAAATAATAACGATCAGGTGAACACAAAATGACCTTTGAATACTAACATCTTTGCATTATTTCTTCCTCTGTGGCCACAGGAAAGGAGGTATAAATGTAGGCATGGATAAGTTTGAAGGTGCAGGTTTGGATCACTGAAGGAATCAGACATGATGCCTTCAATTTTGTCTTAAAAATAAAGAGTAAGACCATCTGTTAACTGAGTTGTGAAGCAAGGTGTCATTGTGGAAAAAGGCATGAAGAAGGTGGTGAAAGCTGGGAATATGCTACAGGTTTTTGAAGAGAAACCTGGCCACAGACAGAGGTGCTGAGGGATGACCTACTGGAATCCACACAGTTGTGGTTTTTCCCGTCCATATATTTTGTGCTTCCATTTAGCACTTAGTAGCCCAGATCCAACACTGAGAATTGTGCATCAGAAAGCAAGGGAATGAATGCATTGCATGTACTAAAGAGCAAATGATTTGGACTTTATGATCTAGACTAGATAGAAAAAGAAATGATAGTACAATGTTTCAGTTAACCAGGAGTAAAAGGAGAAGTAAAGGGATGTGAAGTCTCAGTGACCCAGAAGAAAAGATATGGCTATAAAGCAATAGGGAACTGGAACATAGAAGGAACCAGTGCTCAAACTGCCATCTTGGACTGTAATTCTTCCAATTTAGAGCAGATGAAGATGATGTTAAGATCCAGACATAAGGGGCACCTGAGTGGCTCAGTTTGGTTAAGTGTCCCACTCTTGGTTTCAGCTCAGGTCATCATCTTGCAATTCGTGAGATCGAGCACCACATAAGGCTCTATGTTGGCAACGTGGATCCTACTTGGGATTCTCTCTCTCCCTCTCTCTCTGCCCCCCTCTTTGTCTCCCCCTCCCTCTCTCAAAAATAAATAAACTTTAACAAAAAAGAAGAAAAGATCCAGACGTGAGAGTGGAGGTGGTTTGTTGAAGTAAACACTGAAAAACTCGTTAAAATCAAGGATTCAAGGTGCTCTGCGCTGAAGGTTCCTTGTTTTTTTTAAAGTTTATTTATTCATTTTGAGACAGAGAAAGTGTGAGTGGAGGAGGGGCAGAGAGAGAGGGAGACAGAGAATCCCAAGCAGAGTCTGCACTGTCAGCATAGAGCCCAACATGGGGCTCAAACTCACAAACCATGAGATCATGACCTGAACCAAAACCAAGAGCTGGTTGCTTAATTGGCTGAGCCACCCAGGCACCACAAGCTGAAGGTTGCTTGTATCAACCACCTTTACAAATGAACTTCCTGAGTAATTCTCTCAAATATTTGGGTGTCTATGAAAAATCTCCTGCTGGAAGTCCCACAATGACTAAAAAGTCTAACATCTGAAACTGAACTCATGTTTCCTCCAAATTTTCCTCTTTCCTTTTCCTGATCAGCCACATCAAATCTCCCGCCATGTTCTGTCAGTTCTACCTTCTTGAAACTTCTGGAATCTATCCTTTCTTTCCATCTCGCTCTCCCACCAACCTCCTCACTACTTCTGCAGAATCTCCTCCTACTTCCGACCCCAGCCACTAACACTCTGCCTTAAGGCCTTCAACCTACATGAATTATTGCAGTAGTACTCAAATTAGTCTCCATGCAAACCTCTGCTGCCAAAATTGTCTTTTAAAATAAGAATTTGATCATAATACAATCCTGCTGAAAAATTTTCAATGTTCTCTTTTGTCCACAGAATGAATTCAAAATCCTTAGTATGTCATAATTGGCTCTCCTCAGCTGGTTTCTCCAACCCTATATCCTGGTAAGCTCAACCTTTGCCCTTACATGCCAGCCATCCCAAGGTACTTAGGGGTCTCACAAGAGGCCTGTGTCTTATCTCACAGTTATTACTAATGCTGCGCCTTCTTCTCACCCCATTCCTGGAACACTTCTTCAAAATGAAAATATCACCCACCTAAGCTTCTCTGGCTTCTGCCAAATGTTTCCACGTCCACTCCTTGGGCCTTATATATAAATCATACCACCTACAAACACTATGAAATAATCATTGTTGAAAAGTCTATCTTCATCTACCAGGCTTTTGTCTCTTTAAGAATGAAATCTTAAGTGCCTATAAATGCAACTTCTAAATTCAGTACTTTGAGCATAGCTGATGCCCAGTAAATAATTGCTATATTAACAAATGTCTTCTCAGATATCCCCAGGTACCCACAGCTCTCCCTGGAAACTCAAAATTTTCAAAGGCCTCCTTCTCCACAAGTGGTCAATTGTGGTAACTGTTCCTCCAAAGCCCCATGCCTCAGGAACAATGTATACATTCAGCAAGTCCTTCTGTTGCTTCCACTAGCCTAAAGTAGTGAGGGAGATCAGAAGGATCTGGTGTAGCAAGAACACCGTTAATGTAAACAAGGAGAAGGGAGGCTAGGATTTAATAATGACCAAACCAGGAGTGATAAGTAGGCTAACAGCAAATTAATATGGACTCTTCAGACCATTTCAGAACTCATGGGGTTACCCATTAGGAAGAATTAGAATTTCTAAATAAGCTAAAGCCTAACTTGCAAAGAGGAAAAGATTTTAAGTGTGGGGCTATGGCATTCAAAAAAATATATGTTAACAATTCTAAAAGGGACATGAATAAGATTTGTGACCAATGAGAAATTCAAGAAAATAAGTGATACACTTCATATCTAATCAGAATTGTGTAATGAGTAGGCTGATGATATCATCTGAACATAAGAAAGCCAAAAACTCTCTTCTGGGAACCCTTGTCTCACACACCCTGTACAAGTGGGAGTGAAAACAGGCACAAAGTGACCTCAAGTGAGGATCCTTTAGTATCTGCTGGATACTTGTCCCAAGAGAAGACCCTTAGAAGGAGTTGAAGAGAGGAGGCCAAGAGAAGCCTGGAAGGAGGAGATAACTAAACTCCAGGCTCTAAACACACACACACACACACACACACACACACACACACACACACCCCTTCCTCAATTCTGGCCAGGGAGAAGCGACCAAAGGTCCCCAAGCTCAAGCCCCTTCCTGCCTGCCTTCACTACACTTGGCCTTAAAGCTGATGGGACAGTGGCTCCAGAGTCCTTGTCAGGACTCTTGGTCTAAATATCACTGTAAAATGAACAACTGGTCTGCAAGGGCTTGTTTGTATCTTCTCACAATCCCCATCCCACACCTGCTTTAGACCCCACTTTTGTCCTCATACCACCTGAGAACCAGCAGGGAAACAGGATTTTGTTTCCACGAGGCCCTGTGTGCTCCATCCCCAATGGTGTGATCTCCTTACAATGGAAATTAGATCACATCACTCCCTTGCTCAAAACCATCCAGGGGTTCTCATCTCACTCAAGATGAAACACAAGATTCCTCACACTGGCTTATATGATTCTTATGATTGGACCCTGCACCATCTTTGACCCTGAGCATTCATTCTCTCACTTTCTCTATTTATCCCTCCACTCTGGCAATGTTGGCTTTTTTTCCAGAAATTCTGCACCTCTTCTTGGCATTCTGGTCTCAGATCTGTCCATACCATTAAAATTCAGAATAAAATGGACTCATACATTTAGGAGTTCAGATTCAACAGCCAGAAAAGTTTTCATTAATGCACAAAGACAATGGAAAGGTATTCTCACATGCATGAGCTAACTACCTTAACCAAAAAAATTACTCAAGACACAAAGCAACTGAAAGAGAGTAACAAAAAGTAAAATTTGGGGGAATACATTTATTCTGCCTACCAAAATGCAAACAATAAAAATTAGGAGGTGGGTGGGGAGATGGGTGAAATAGACAAAGGAGATTAAGCGTACCCTTACGGTGATGAGCACTGAGTAATGTACAGATTTGCTGAATCATTATATTGTACACCTGAAACTAAGATAACATTGTATGTTAATTATACTTCAATGAAAATAAATAAAGTAGCTTCTTAGATCCATCTACAGAAAAAATTAAAAATTAAAATTAGAACACCCACTGCCCAATGTAAACAAGATTGGGGCAATCAGTTTGTGAGCAAATTTGCAATGTCATCAAAAAGCTTAAAATTCTTATTCTTATTCTTACTCTTTGTTAATTCTACTACTAGGAATTCACCCAAAATAAATATTTGAAATGGGAACAAATGTTTATACACAAAGTATGTTTCTCAGAATTATTTAAAATTTAAAAATCTTTTCCCACATTAAAAAAAAATGACCTGGTAAGTTATAGGACATACCTGAATCCTCTGCCCTCTGTCTTTTAATTCCCTATGTTTAGGGAAACAAAACCCTGGGTCATCCCTGCCATCAGTTTTCCCTATCTCTGCACCCAAATAAAGAAGTCCCATTTGCAGAGTCACACATTAGGGTACACAGGAATCATAGTCACCAACTTCCAAAATGCTCTTAGTGGTTGCCAGAAATTCTCCTCTATTCAGTATGCTAGCCAACATTAATTCTATTTTTTCTTTGCGGGCCTATCATTCTTTGCCCAACCATGAAAGAGTCCACCACAGAGCTCACCACATTTTCTTTTCACTTTATTTTCTTTTCCCTAGGCAATTTTACCCAAATCCACAATTTCAATTAAATCTCTGTGCCAATGACTCTGGTTCCACACATGATAGCCAACTGCCTACTCAAAATCTTCACTTGAATGTCTTAAATACAAGTCAAACTCACCATGTTCAAGATTGAACTCATGATCTGCTCTCCTGAGGCTTGTCTTTTTCCAGTGTTTTCTATCCCAGACCACAAAAAGCTTACTAGCCCATCACCATTTCCAAATTTACCTCTTAAACATCCCAGGAATCCATTCAGGTCTTTCCACTCCTACTACTACCACCTTAGACGAAGCTACCACAATTTTTTACTTGGCTTTGGTAAAGAACTACCAGAAGTCCACCCAACGTTCCCTCTGATCTCCTCCAGTACGTCTTCCACACTTCAGACAGAATGATCTTTTCAAAATGCAAATCTGATTATGTCACTTCCTGCCTAAAATCCTTTGAGATTTGTGTTGCTCTTCAAATAAAGATCAAAATCCTTACCATATCCTATATTCTTTGGCCATGGCCTCCTCTCATCCAATCTCTGAGCTCCAGCCACACTAAATTATCTCCAGTTCCCTGAACATCCATGTTCCCTCCAAGCCCTTTCCACATACTTGTCATCTGTCTGAAATATGTCTTTTCCTTTCACTTAATTGATTCCTACTCACTCTTCAGCTCTCAGCTGTCACCTCCTCCAGGATGCCTTCCTTAACCAATCTGTTGAGCCAGGCTTCTGTTTTCTCTCACAGACCAGTGGGTTCTTTCTTTTAGTGTACTGATTTCAGTATGTAATTATACATTCATAATGTTAATTACTTGATTAATATGTCTCCCACTATACTGCAGCTCTGAGAGAGCAGAGATCCTATCTGGTTCCTCACTATTATATTCCCAGTTCCTAGTGCAGGACTTAGTATATGACATGTATGGGTTTAGGACGACAGACTTCGGAATCAAACTGCCTTATTTAAATTTCAGCTCCACTGAAATTTATACTGGGACCACCAAACTTTTCCTACTCTGCGGATGCTTCCCCAACACCCATCTTCTACCACTACCCAGGGAGTCTGCTACCTACAGATTTTACATGGTATGGTTTTACTACTTGGACATTTGAACAGGGGCTTGACTCTTGAGCCAAAGAAAGCTAATCATAGGCCTGATCCAATCATCTGAAATCCAACAGGCTTGCCTAATCAAATACTCTCTTGGGAATTTAAACCAAGAAATATGGAAATAATTTGCAATTGAGTTCTGGAAGCTGGAATAGAACAGTTATTACGTCAAGGACCTGGAGACTCCACAGTAGGCTATGTGTATGTTGAATTTATAGGAGACTGGAACCAAGGTATAAGCAGAGCAGCATTTGGAATATGGCCACATTATTCCAATATTATACCAACCAATTGCAACAAGTGTGATGACCTAATAGTTCATGCCACTGAAGATCCCAGATGCTCTTTGAGCTGAGAACATTCATTCCAATACCTTTGGGCTCTGCCCAGCCTTACTGTAGCTCCTTCTTAAATACCTGTGAAATTCTCTTCATTACATCTTCTCTATGTAACTTTAGTTTCTATTTATGTTGTAACCAAAGAGCCAAAATAAAACACATATACCAATTTCAACATGTCATAGAATTTTCTTGTCCCACCTTCAACAGATAAATGATTCTCTCCACTGTTTCTGAATTGCTCCAAATAACCTTCTTGGGTACTTTAATGTGAATCCTTCTTTGTAAAACATAAAAATTGACTTCTCCCTCCTCTCAATCTAACTAAGACTTTCAAACCTTAGTTACTCTTTAAAAACAGTTTCAGGCTTTTGAAAGAAAATTATGTAATTAGTATCTCTCCACAGGATAGGGAAGCCGTATACCTAGTGATGTTCTTTCACCCATAATTGTAAATCTCACAGACCTAGGTACAGATAAAAAGCAGTAATCAGCAGTAACTAAACTATAAAAGGCACTTTCCTTGGGGAATAACAAAGAAATCAAAGTTCCCAACCTCTGCCCTGAAATATTCTACAATTTAAACTGAAGAATTCCATCTTAAAATTTATTCAGACCAGGCAACAATTCAGAGTAGTGAACCAGAAGAAAGATATTCAAAGATTTTGTGAAAGCTGTTTATGGTTTGAAAACCAATTGTGAGATCTTTGGTCTTCCATTTTTTTATTCTGACAGGAAATTAAAATTTTAGTGGCCAAATTCTTGATGAGAACTGAAGAAAGAATGCCAATTTGTAGCTTCTGCATTGGTTTCCACGCAAGCCCCAATGTGGTTTTAAGTAAAGCTCCTCAAAGGTGTAACACCTTTAATTCCACTCAGCATACCTTTGTTCTTTATTCATATTAGATATCAATGTTTCAAGAATTCTTGAATGCTTTTCTTTACCTTCTCTTAATTCACTGTTATTTTAACTAAAACACCCTTTCTTTTAAGCTCTTCATATAACTCAATCTATATGTGGTAATAGAACAGAGAAAGCATTGTCCTCAAAGGCCGGGAACTGGTTCAAATCCAAGTCCTCCACACAACTTCTTTTTTTTTTTTTTTTTTTTTTTTTTTTTTTAATTTTTTTTCAACGTTTATCTATTTTTGGGACAGAGAGAGACAGAGCATGAACGGGGGAGGGGCAGAGAGAGAGGGAGACACAGAATCGGAAACAGGCTCCAGGCTCTGAGCCATCAGCCCAGAGCCTGACGTGGGGCTCGAACCCACGGACCGCGAGATCGTGACCTGGCTGAAGTCGGACGCTTAACCGACTGCGCCACCCAGGCGCCCCCACACAACTTCTTTGTACAAGTCATTTAAAGTATCTGAGACTGTTCTTAATGTATAAACATAACAATACCCCCCTCAATGACTGTGAAGATCAAATGAGGAAGTATAAAATACTTAATAAACTTTAAAGCATTCTAGAAAAATTAGGTACTATACCAACATGTAGTCCATTTAGCAAGTCACGTTTATTGTTTTTCTGGCTTGTTAGGATCAGCCAGTATTTTGTCTTCCTTATTTAAGCTCTACCAGGCAAGAGTAAAGGCATTTCACATGCTGCAAATGTATTAGCAAACTGATATAAGTACTTCCAGTTTCAAGATGGTAAGATAGCACAATCAGCAATATCCTTGTCCCACGACAAATCCTAGAAATGACACAAAGATACCTTCTAAAATAAAGAATAGTCACTTAAATACAGGAAGAGAAATCCTCATAGGAACAGAAATCATGTGTAGATAGTATCACTTGAATAAGGAAGTATCAACCCAGGATGATATGAAAACCCCAGAAAAAATTCCCTCCACACACACACACACACACACACACACGCACACACACAAATAGAAATGAAGGAACTCAGTACACAAAGGCAGTAGAGGTCTCCAGAAAAGAATGGGTAGTGAAACAACAGACAGGAGGATTACTGTACTCTTTCAGAAGCAGGTAGACACTGGGCTCATTCACCCATTCTTATCCCACAGCCACACTCCACCTCCCATCTCCAAACTTCCTTTCCCTGAATCCTGCACACCTATACACCTAATAGGAGCAGTGCTTTGAATAGAAAGAAGTAAGAGGGACCCTGAGTGGCTGGCAACACAAGGGAAGAATAAGCAGCTATCAGAATGCATTATACCTGCTGGAATATTTTTAAGTATTTCTGTAGTGTCATTGACCAATACAAACTCCTGTAATAACTTTATCTTGTCCAATAAGGTGAACTGCAAAGACAGCTGCCAGCTCTCAGGAATCTTGTGTTCCAAATTCAAAAATAAGACGAAAGTTTAAAAATAAAATTACCTGAAAATAAGAGGTAAGAACTTATACCAGAAGAAATAGAGCTAATAAAACAAGACTCAAAAGTAATTAGTATAATTAATATCTTTAAAGAGGTATGTGAAATATTGCTTAAAGCAAGAATAAGAACCAACTTTAAAACTTGGAAATGTTGGGCTTTCTGAAGCAAAATTTGGCAACATTCATCAAAGCAGTTAAAGTATGCATAATTTTGATCTAGCAATTACATTTCAAAGAATCTTTCCTAAGGGAGTAATTAATGGTATGTACAAAGATTAGCTACAATGATATTCATTGAAACATCTTAATTGTGGCACACAGGTTTAAATCTCCTACTTGTCAAAAAATAGGAGACTGCTTTAATATAAACAATATCAATATGATGCATCCATTAGAAATAGAGAGGTATGGTTGAATCACTATGTCATACACCTGAAACTAACATAACATTGTACACCTGATACTAATGTCAAGTGTAACTCAAAAAAAAGTTAACACAAACTAGGCCAAGCAAAAAAAATTCAATAATTAAGTCAAATGTCCACAATAAATCTAGATACCCAATGGGGAAAAAAAAAGAAAGAAAGAAATAGAAAGGAAGGGAAATACTTTAAGAAATGGGAAAATTTTTTTAAATAAAAATTGAAAAGGCAGATTATAAAACATGTATATATAAATAATACACTAATATGCATGAGTAATACTAATAATACTAACACATTAGCATATATGACTATTCCATTAAAAAAAATCTACATGTGCATGTACACACATGCATTCACAGACACCCCTGTCCCTCCTCCCCCCCCCAAAAAAAAACAAAACTGGAAGAATAGGAAAAAATAAACCAACATGTTAATTTGGTTTCCCTGGCGCTTTCCCTCGGCCCCAGTATGCTTGCATTATAGGTCATTTTGCTTTTCTTTTTGCTTATCTCTATTTTCCAAGTAATCCACAGTGAAAAGATATTTCAAAAGTTTTTTTCTGAAATGATTAAACTTACATCACCCTAATTCTGATTTCTGATCTGCAAACTTTCAGAAGATGTGTTTGGGAATGGCAGCAATGGGAGATAGACGCCTCCTGTACTGGGTTAAAGGACTGAAAATACAGCTTCCCAAAGTAGACAGAATTTTCCCAGGGCTAAAAGTATTTCAAGGATTTCAAGAAAGCTATCTCAACATCTGTGCTGATTCTAAGATTCTCTCAGAAGTTTGAAAACTCTCCCACATATCTGGCCCATGAAGTATAAACGTAAGAATGTAGGAAGTATTTTTTCAAGTTCTCTGCTGGTTCAGCTCATGCATTTCAATAGTGAAGGCTGTTATGATCCCTAAGGAGGTGAAAATTAGTTTATGGAGGAGGCAAAACAATCTTAGATATTATAATTGCTTGTGGCCCTCACAGCTCAATCCTACTTGACAATATAAACATGTACATTCTCTCTCTAGTGCTAAAATGTAATGGGGTAGGGAGGAATTATTAGGGGGAAAATATCTAAAAATCTCCTAGCAGGAGGAGGACAATAATGAAAAAAAAAAAAAAAAGGAAAAAAAATAGTGAGAAATGTTGGTTCAGCTATAGGAACAGAAAACCCAAATTCTTTTTTTCACATATCCTCTCTCAGGTTGCTTAGAGCATTCACTACTTTTATTTATTTTTTTATTACACACATACTCACACATACACGTATGTACACATGTTCTTTTGTTTTAAAAACTCAACCAATTGACTCTTCAACAACTTGCCTGTATACTCAAATGTGTAGACAAAAAATTATAAAATGCTAGATTTTTTCTAAGCATTGTGTTGCTTTCTGTTTTCAAATATAAGCGTCCAAAGCTTTGAAGAAGTGTCAACTGACAGCTATTAACATTAGTTAATATTAAAACAATAATAAAAGTTTTTCCAGAAACCCCATCCAAAAGATTTTCTCTGATCAGAACTGTGACACATGGCCACTCTCCACAAAAGGAGTTCAAAGGTAGAGGGTTTGAGATGGAGCCATCAACCAGCTTCCCAACAGCACCTGCCACATAGGTTCATTCAAGTCCCTCTGATCGTATGAGTAGCAGACTCTCTTTTATACTGTGATTTGTTCTTGCAATGTTGTAAGCCTGCAAACAGAGCAGTGCACAAAACACACAAAATATGCCCTCCAGGACATAAAGTGCCCTGTGTGCTTTCTTCATGAACTACCTAAAGTTATATTTTAGGTATTTGCATATTATGTCTCCCCCTCTAGAATATAAGATTTAAGAGGGTAAGGAGTTTATTTTTATTCACCTCTGTATCCAGAATGCCTAGAACAATAGTTCCTAGCCTACAAAAGACATGCAAATACATACTGAACAAATGAATTAATAGTAAAGAAATGTGACTAACGGAATTGTAGGACTTCTACCCAAGATTAGACAGCTTATAAATAGCAAAGCTAATGTTTTATGAATCTCTGACACAAAAGAAAGACATATCATCTCCTTAAATTCTAAACCAGTGGTGCCAAGGTGACCGCCATTGATTTGCTGACTGGTACAAGATCAGGAAAGGCAATTATGAGCATCAACGTTCAACTTGGCTTCTGGTGATATCATGTTGGTAACCTGAAACAGACTATGGTGGGAGTTTTTACCCCATGGTAATCGGTAGATGTCACAAAAAGAGCTAGTTGTCAAACACTTACTGGCACACCACAGGGTATTTCCTTTCCATCCCACTTCCTTATCTATTCATCCTGAAAGCACTTAGATGAGCTACCCTTCCTTCTCTCCCTAGGAGCTGTCCTTACTTTGCTGCTTCTGTGGGACTCTGAGTTTTCAGCATGGTGCCCTCCTCTTGCTTTCTCCACTTTCCAAATCTCAAAATCTTTGAATAAGGATCACAGCCCAACAAGGGTGGAGCAATACAGTAACTAAAAATTGTGACTATTCAATAAGCAAATCAGGCAAGATCATCAGGTGTAGGTGGAGAAAGAGAAGAGCAGAATTTATGACCAGCTCTCTGTCTATGAAAATGGGCAGGGGCAGAACTTTTACTGGAAGACAGCGCCTGGTTGGCAGTCCTGGTCTTACTCGGAAGACGCATAAATCCTCTTGTTCCTTTTATGGGGACAGTTAGTGCTGGACTGACTCTACTTGTTATTCCCCAGAGGACATTCAGTGGAACTTGTACTCCAAAACAGTGAATACCTGAATAAAAATTCCATGGGAGTGTTGTAAAATAATTTCATAAAGTGGTCTCTTCCACTGTAATATTAAACACAAGCTACATGTTTGTTTTATTTTGTTTTGTTCCTGCTTTGCAGTGCATCTTTGATCCATGAGCATAAGCTATAACTGTTCTTCCTGCCATCCAGTTAAAAAATTACTAGCACTAATTAGATTTCCAACAATACACCTCAGGTATGCATAGGTTATATTTTTTTTCCTCCAACCCCATTCTTCCATTATTCCTCCAACCCCTCATTCGTCTCTGGGTCAGATTGCCCAAGGGGCACCTAGATATATGAAAGGGATAACCTAGGGGAAAAAGTGAGGGGTATCTTCTAGCATAACTTCTCTAAGGCCTTGACGT
The DNA here is from genome assembly GCF_022837055.1 of Prionailurus viverrinus. Taxonomy (NCBI): domain Eukaryota; kingdom Metazoa; phylum Chordata; class Mammalia; order Carnivora; family Felidae; genus Prionailurus; species Prionailurus viverrinus. The sequence goes on along the minus strand of NC_062578.1, from coordinate 38,602,164 downwards.
CAATGATGGCAACCCCATGGCACTGTAACAGTGCTTGGGCTTTGAAGGTGAGAGGCAAAGACAGGAATCAGGACTAATGTAACACAAAGCACTAGCTAGGTTTCTAATGACTTACACTTGCTAGCTCAGTCAATTACTACAACAGCCAGTATTATCTGTATTATTAAAAGCACAATGTGTGTATTCTGAAACAAAAAAACTACAGTATCAAAAGCCTCACGGTCTCCCCACAGCGACATGCTCACCTACTGTCTCCCCATCTGTGAGTTCGTTCTCTGATATCCACTGCACTGCTTAGCTGTCTTAAGCCTTGTACGAACCCAGTGTCTTCTGTCTGGAATTATTTCCTTGATTTATAGCACTGCTTTCTCTTTAGTCTACCCTCCTAGAGAGTCGCACCTGCAGTTTCTTTGAAGTTCCCCCTTTAATCCAGGAACGCCAGCAACAAACTCTCTGACATGTACCTAAAAATATGCTCCAAACTCACTATGTTTTCTTGCCCTCAGCAGTAAGGTTAGAGGTTCCGTTTGAGTAAGCCTTCAGATGTTACCAATTGTTCTTCCTAATTACTAGGCACAAAAAGCCCATTTCAGCAAGAGATTGCAGCATCAACTTCCAATCTCCACTCTTTATCTCAAATGAACCTATTTCAAGGGTCTTGACTTCAATTTTGTAAAGTTAGCCAGAGCCTATAGGAGCATAGGGAGCTAGGCAGCAGGGGCAGAGGATTCAGAGATCAGTCCTATCTCTGGCTAGTTCAACTCAGCCATGCCTTCCACAAAAATTAAAAGAACATACAATCTTGACAAACAGGAACCATCTATGATAATCAGGCATGGTATATTTATATAAGTTGCTACCAGTAATTAAGAGTATTTGGAATTTGAAGTGACCTAGGTTTGAATTTCAGCTCTGCTATAGGTACATTAATCTCTTCCCAAGACCTTGGTTTTCTCATATGTAAAATGGGAAAAGCAATAGTACCTAGCTCATAGAGCTATCTGAAGATTAAATAAGATGGTGCTTCTAAAGTACTTAATACAAAACCAAATATATAGTTTTCAAAGAATTTTAGTCATCACTGTTGGTTTTTATGCAGTAACTTTTATACATCCTCCTTAGCATATTAGTATTTCTGGCAATCATCTGTGACCTGGGTGGATGAAATCCTTAATTACTAACAATACAACAATATATCACAAACTGAAGAGCACCCCTCCTAGGATGGCATTTGTCCACCCTGATGGTTCTGCCCCTATGCTCAGACTCAATCTAGTCCATGGAATTTTCTTTCCAGAATTTCCTAAAGGAAAGCTGCCCAGGTACTAACAAGAGAAAGAACTACTTTCTGGGCCTACTTCCCTGACACTTCTGGGTAGTTGTCTTCTTGATAAAGGTGGTTTTTTTTCCCCCTTCATTATGCTCTAGAACATTGAGTCTTTACTGTCACTAATCACTGTACCTATCTACCATTATATCTCTTCTGCACATCAGTGTAATTTTTTGCATATGGGCAAAAAAACAAAAAACAAAAAACTTAAAGGGGCAAAAAACAAAAAAAACAAAAAACAAAAAAACAAGAGAAAGCTAACATTTATACATGAGTAATTTTCCATAAATGTATTTGATCCTCGCCACATAAAAATCTTATGAATAATGAGAAAAGTGGCCTCCTTTCCTCCTACCCTCACTACTGATTATAAATAGAATGTTAAATGCCCTGCAATTTAATATAGGGAGGTTTGGAAGTCTCCTGGGATACCTACTCAGCCAGGGCTCGGGTTTTTATTTTTGCTTCGGTTTGTATTTTAATATAGTCTCAATTATCTTCCAAGAACTTTAGGTGATTTATAGTAGAAGACTTATAAAATGTGGGCAATATAATTAGAACTCAAAAATATAGAAAAAGATGATCATTCTAAAATTGTAATCTGTCAGGGGTGCCTGCCTGGCTCAGTTAGTACAGCATCTGACTCTTTTTTTTTTTTTTTAATTTTTTTTTCAACGTTTATTTATTTTTGGGACAGAGAGAGACAGAGCATGAACGGGCGAGGGGCACAGAGAGAGGGAGACACAGAATCGGAAACAGGCTCCAGGCTCTGAGCCATCAGCCCCCAGGCTCTGAGCCATAAGCCCAGAGCCCAACGCGGGGCTCGAACTCACGGACCACGAGATCATGACCTGGCCAAAGTCGGACGCTTAACCGACTGCGCCACCCAGGCACCCCAGCATCTGACTCTTGATCTTGGAGTTGTGAGTTTGAGCCCCACAATGGGTATGGAGATTACATAAAAATAAAATATTTAAAAAGTAAACAAATAAGTAAACAAACAAACTTCAATCTCTCAGTTCTGTTCTGAACTTCTTGGCACCCAAGGCAAAAAGAAGACTAGAGCTTGTATAACTTTAATTATCTCCTAAAGTTAAAAAGCAAGTATAACTATAAAAGAAAAGTAATGCAGCTATTAAACAGAAATTTACCTTAGAGTTGTCTTGTAAGACTAAGGAACACAGAGTCCTCTAAAGAAAATGGAGCAGGAAAGCAATATATAACCAAGTAAATAAAGTGGAAGATGTAGGAAGTAGGGACAGACTTCAAAGTCAGAGAAGAATCTTGAGACCCTCCCAATGCTTGTGACTTATGGGCATCAGATGAAGAGTAGGGAGTAGGGAAATCAAAGGATGGCTATGATCAGGCCATCAGCCATTCATTCATTCAACAAATTCATATTGAATGCTTACTACCTGCCAAGCACTCCCTTGGGCAATAAGAGTATAACAATGAATAAACAGACAAGTATCCTCCTGTCATGGGAATTTATATTCCCTTGGGCATAAAAGAATGGAGATTAGATAAAGACAGACAAAAAGCAGGTAAACAAATAAATGTTTATAACAGTGGTAAGTACCATAAAGATTTTTTTTTTTTAATTGACATAACAATGAGATGGCTACTTTGATTGGGTGTCCAGGGAAGGATTTCCTGAGAAGTTGATATCTACCCAGAGACCTATAATGATACAAAAGAGCCAGGCATGGGGAGATGAGAGAAGACTATTTCCTCAGAAAGGCAGGAAATAAGGAGACCATAAATACTACTTAACCAGAGAACCAGATCTAGTATCTATGCATCAGCAAGAGAATGATCTGAGTCACAGAGTGCTTTGTTGTTTCATAGTCTGCTACCTAGAAATGAGGAGAGGTGAATGTTCATTAAAGAAAAGGAAATGTGTTGCTTGCTGAAGAAGGCAAATGAGGTTTTCAGAATAAAGTCACTCAAGTTTTCTCACTGTCTTAATGAAATCTATCAAAAACTTCCAAATCCAGTAATAGAAAATAAGGTAATTCAGACAAAATATCTCAATAAACATAAATATATATTAGAAATCTTCAAGGTATCAAAGAACTAATATGACCAATAGAAAAACCAAGACATGATCTAGGAGCAGATAGATATTGAAAGAAACGAGTCCCACATTTAAAACCACTTTTGTTCCCTGACACCAGAAAGAAATTTTCATATTTGAATAAGGGTAAATAAAAAAAATATCCACCCCATATAGATAGCAGCCCTACTTTGAATATTCTAGGTAACTCTTAAGCATTGAAACTAAAGTGGTACCGTATTATTATTTCCACTGTATTACAGTGATGCCATTACATTACTGTAAAAGTGGCAAAAAAAAAAAAAAAAAAGAAAAGAAAAAAGAAAACAAAACTTCTCCAGGAAGTTACATCATCTGGACCTCAAGCTATTTCAAAAATAATTTTTCAAATACAATGTCCTGGATATAATCAAATATAACCAAGCATTGTATATACAGTTGTCATATCACTATGCTATATACCTGAAACTAATGCAATATTAAATATGTGTGTGTGTGTGTGTGTGTGTACACTTAGAGAGAGAATATTGATCCATATCTATATATCACATAAGAAGAAAAGATGGTACATTGGGTTGAATAGCATCTCTCTGGAGAACTCTGAGTGATACAGATAAACTACACAAACAACAGAAGTCAACCCAAAAGTACTTCCCAATACTGAGTTTACCATACTCAGACATTAAAACAACCATACTTAACACGTTCCAGGAAATAAAAGCTAAACTTAAATTTTTTAGTAGACAACTGAAAAATATGGAAAATAACATGGTAGATTTGACGGGGCGCCTGGGTGGCTCAGTCGGCTGAGCATCCAACTTCAGCTCAGGTCATGATCTCGCGGTCCGTGACTTCGAGCCCCGTGTCGGGCTCTGTGCTGACAGCTCAGAGCCTGGAGCCTGTTTCGAATTCTGTGTCTCCCTCTCTCTCTGACCCTCCCCCATTCATGCGCTGTCTCTGTCTCAAAAATAAATAAACTTTAAAAAAAAAAAACATGGTAGATTTGAAAAAGAACGAACCAAAAATTGTGCCACTGAATAAAATGGAAATAACCTAATGGATGGGTTTAAAAGTAAATTAGACACAACTGAAGAGTAAATTATCACATTGTAAAATACAAAATACAATAGGAAGAAATATCTAGAATGAAGCACAGAGAGACAAAAGGAGAGAAAACAGGGTAAGACAAAAAAAAAAAAACATAAAGTGAGAGGTTGTGACATATAGGAAATTAGAGTTACCAAAGAAGAAGGGGGAGACAGAAGCAGTATTGAAAAAGACAATAACTAAGAATTTTTCAAAAAACAATGAAAGATAGTAATTTACATACTTAGGAAGCCAAATAAATTCCAGGTCGGACAAATTAAATGAAGTTCACACCTAGACACATCATATTGGAAATACAGAATATGAAAGACAATGAGACAATGTTTAAAGCTGCCAGGAAGAGAAAAACAGATTGCCTGAGGGGGAACAACAGCTACAGTTTTCCCAGAACTCTAAGCAGCAACAATAGACGCTAGAAGCTGGTGTTTTGAAAGTAATGAAATATAATACTGTCAACTTAAAATTCTATACCCAGTAAAAGTTATTCGTCAAAAATAAAGTTAAAAGAATGATAGTTTTAACTCAAACTATCAAAAACTGGGAAACTGAACAAGTATACTCATTCTCAAAGAAGACTAAAAACTGTGATTTGAAGCTGGAAGCAAATATAGAATCCCAAAGGAAGATGCAAGATACGTGGGGAAATGAACAACAACAAAAATTTGAAACCTGCAAATAAATCTAAATGAATACTATCCGTGTAAAATAATAATAAAACCTTTTAAACTAGAAAGTTACATTTAAAATACAATTGTATTTATGTATTTATTTGTAAAGTTATCCAGAGAGAGAGAGAGAGAGAGAGAAATACGCACAGACACAAGTGGGGGAGGGGTAGAGAAGGAAACAGAGTCACAAGCAGGCTCTATACTCCATGCTGAGCCTGACTCAGGACTCAATCTCACGACCATGAGATCATGACCTGAGCCAAAATCAAGAGTCAGATGCTTAACTGACTGAGCCACACAGGCACCGCAAAATACTATTTTATTTAATATACGAAATTATAATACATACAAAATATCTAAGAATGGAGGTCAATAAATAGATTTAAAGTATCCTAAAGTTTTTGCACAATTCTTTTTTTTGTTTTTTTTTTTTGTTGTTTTTTTTTTTTTTAAATGTTTATTTATTTTTGAGAGAGAGAGAGAGTGTGAGTAGGGGAGGGGCAGAGAGAGAGGGAGACAGAATCTGAAGCAGGCTCCAGGCTCTGAGCTGTCAGCACAGAGCCCGACGCGGGGCTCGAACTCACGGACTGTGAGATCATGACCTGAGCCGAAGTCGGACGCTCAACCGACTGAGCCACCCAGGCGCCCCTGCACAATTCTTAATAATACACTTTCAAAAAGCAAGTAGGATTTTTTTAAGGTAGTAAATCAAAAGAATAACAAAATTGTATACAAACTCTTTACGAAGAATTTTTTAAAAATGGAATCATAAAAATCTCCAATCGGGGTGCCTGGGTGGTTCAGTAAGTTAAGCGTCTGACTTCAGCTTCAGGTCATGATCTCATGATTGGTGATTTCAACCCCTGCATTGGGCTCTGTGCTGACAGCTTAGAGCCTGGAGCCTGCTTCAGATTCTGTGTCACCCTCTCTTTCTGCCCCTCCCCCTGCTCGTGCTCTCTCTCCCTCTCTCAAAGAATAAATAAATATTTAAAAACTTCTTTTAAATAAAAAAAAAACAATCTCCAGTCATAAGAAGGGAAGGAGAGAAAAAGGAACACATTACAAATATACAGGAAGATACTGATTCGGCCCCAAATAAATCAGCGACTACATTAAATTTAGAGGAACTAAATGCTGCAATTTAAAGACAAAGATTATCATATTGGGCTTTTTAAAATAAAGAGTCATGTGCTATTTATAAGAAATATATCTAAAACCTAAGGATATAGAAAGGCTGAAAGCAAGGAATTAAAATAGATCTATTCTGCAAACATGAATCAAAATAGATGTAGCTGATACAGCCACATTAATATGAGAAAATCCAACTTTAAAGCAAAAAAAGCATTATTAGCCATAATTCAGAATACACAGGCATGAAGCCAAGACATCAAAATTGTAAGAAGCACCACTAATGATTCCCATGCACTCTAAAATCCGTATAAGGCTACACACTTTCTAAGGAGTATGAGCCGGAAACCATGGAGGAATAAACAGTAAATCCTTAAAACCAGGGTTTCCAAACCAAGACACCAACATTTTAGACCAGACAGTACTTTGTTACAGGAGACTGCCCCGTACTTGACAGAATGTTTAGCAGGATCTCTGGCCTCTACCTACTAGATGCTAGCTAACAGTACCACCACAATTCCTCAGTGGTGACAACCAAAAACACCTCCAGATATTGCCAAAAGTCCCCGAAGGGCAAAATCTTCTCTGGTTGAAAATTACTGCCTTAGCGCAACTTTTTGGTTACTCATTCTCACACAGGAGTTTTGATTTTTCAGGCAACACAAAGCAGATATGTTTGTTAGGTAAAGTCCATATCCACCCAATCCATCCTTCTATCCACCATCTGTCCATTGAGCAAGTATCTACTGGGTGCCTAGTTTGCATTAGAGGCACTGTTCTAGGTGTTGGGAACACATCATTGAAAAGACACAACAATCCCTGCTTTCAAAGAGCTTACATTTGGGAGTGGGGATAGGGGGTGGAAAAAAAGTCATCATCTAAATAAAAATCAATGCTTAAATAGGCTGCATTACTGAATGTCAATCAAAGTCTCTCTTTAAAATTTTTCTCATTTTCTACTACCCTTGAAAAGTACTGGCCCTCATTTTGAAATCATTTAAAATCAGCTTTTATCAAGGCAAAAAAAATAGTACCTCTCACTCTGACTCTATGAGCAAATAACCCTATGCTCCCTTTCTTTCAACACATGAGGTGGGTGTAACTTAAATTTGGGGATCTCCATTTCGAAGATAAACAGCATCCCTTTTGTCTCCTCAGTGTCTTTAACTACAGGGCTAGAACAAGAAAATTTCCAAGGGTAACAAATGAGAGTTAAACCTTGTCCACCAACCACCCCCACCATGTGGAACAGGGTACTCTGTGGCACTTACAGGAATCCAAGACCAGCCCGTCTTGAATTCTGATATGCGCACGTACAGAAGTAAAAAGGCAGAACTCAGGTTATTTACTTTAGCTAAGCAGGGAATATCAGTTATACCTATAACTTAATTGAGCCCTCAATTTTTGAACCAGAGTTTTCACAAAACCCTCACTGCTTCCAGGGCAATATTTTATGAATTTTCTCTAAGCTTTTCATTTCAAAAAGTCTATCTCATGAAATTTTAGAATTAGAATGGTGAAAGAAGCAATCCCATATAATTCGACACCCTCCTTTTTGCCTTCCCCCATATAAGAAAGAGCAGAAAACATGATCTCATTCTCGTAAAAGTAGTGACAGGCAAGGCATTTAGTCAAGTTTTGGAACTCACTAATTCTCTATTAGCTAAGCTTACATCACTTACATAAAACCACAGAGGCCACAAGGGGTTTTCATTAGGCAAGCGTTGGCCCATATCCCATTTTTTTAAAGGTCACTGAATGTTGTTTTAAATGTATATCTCCTAATAAACTGAGCCACTGCAGGCAGCACCAACAACCAAAGAAAATACACTATTTTCAAATTAAGGTTAAATTTTAGAGAGGATTTAATGAGCTTCAAGGATACGGTAGACCTTTCCTTAATATTCAACAGAGACAGAAAATAAACTACAGATATGGCAACAAGAACAAAGCAGATCTCTAATGTTGCTGTTCAAGAGGCAGAAAAGCAAAGAGGATGAGGTAGACGATTGAAATTTCTCATGGGCTATTGAATAAAATGAATACCTCAAACCAAAACACTAGATGGTGGAGACATTTGGAAGTGTCCTTGAACACAGCTTCATGGATATTTCCCTGATTATCAGTTTTAAACTTTTAGGCTGCTTTCTAAGCATCTTGCAACAGAGTTTCAAAAGTTTGGATAGAAGTTTTGATTTAAGGAAACATCACAATTTCATCTTCCCAAGCATCTCCTTTCTCACGATTGCACTGCACTTTTGACCACTCAAGGACACTTTTGATCATGGACATTGAAATTTTATATAACCGTTCTCCACATGTTCGGTCAGTTTCACAGAAATATTTCTCTTTATCCAAAGCTAAATGGCCTCTCTATGTGTAGTGCACATATGTGTATGCAACTGCTCATATACAGAAATCATTCTACTGAAGGCAGGTGATCTTACGTATAAACGATGAAAGTCATTCAACAATAACATGGCTTTCGGGGAGCCTGGATGACTCAGTCCGTTGAGTGTCCAACTTTAGCTCGGGTCATGATCTCATGGTCTGTGAGTTCGAGCCCCGTGTTGGGCTCTGTGCTGACAATTCAGAGCCTAGAGCCTGCTTCGGATTCTGTGTCTTCCTCTTTCTCTGTCCCTCCCCCTTCATGCTTTGTGTCTCTCAAAAATAAAAATAACCATTAAAAAATATCTTTAAAAAAAATAACATGGCTTTCTTCACTTGATATTGAATTAACCACAGAAAAGTAAAACAAAAGACAGTGGAAGCATTTGTGAAATATTTAGGCTTTATGGGTTAGACAAATATGAGGCCGAAATGACACTAAGCCAGGATCTGTGCCATGTTAGATGTAAGGCAAGTGTCTGGAATCAAGACCACTACAGCAAGACATGCTTAGACTGGCATGGATCAAAATCAATCAGCATTGGCTATACGTAGAGAAAGGTTTTTTTGTTTTGTTTTTTTGTTTTTCTGTTTTTGAGAGAGACAAAGAGAGCTGGCAGAGAGAGAGAGAGAGACAGAGAGAGAGAGAGAGAGAGAGAGAGAGAGAGAGAGAGAGAGAACCCAAGCAGGCTCCACACTCAGGGTGGAGCCTGATGCAAGAACTCGATCTGGGGACTGGGAGATCATGACCTGAGCTGAAATCAAGAGATGCCTAACTGACTGAGCCACCCAGGCACCTCTAGAGATACCATTTTAAACTGAAAGTATTTGAGGAAAGAAAAGACCTCAGGATAATAGACAACAATTTGAGAAAAGGGTCTAAGAGAAAGGGAGTTCAGTGATGAGGGGTCCTATTTTCAGCGTAATCGGGTGTGCCAATCAGAAAACAAGTGAGCCAAGAGATAGGGTGAAAGGATGAGACAGAAA